>NC_090941.1:352341554-352644584 GCF_040938575.1 Ambystoma mexicanum | reverse complement strand
AGTTTACTGGGTGGGTTTGGGAGTTCACTTGGAGTTTGGGAGTTCACTGGGGTTTTTTGGGAGTTTACTGGGGGGGTTTGGGAGTTCACTGGGGGTTTAGGGGGGGGTTGTCACATTTTTGCAGTTTGAATCAATACACCCGTTGTGTGAAAAAACATTCAATGCCTGGACATTGTTCATTTTGTGTGTATCCATTTAATGTATGACGGTGTTCAGTGCCCAACTCCCAACATTCCTTGTGTGCATGTCCACATGGACCCAGTGTGTCACTGACATATATCTATCAAAGTCCCTGTGGTTCAGAAGTTTTTGTGAATCAGTGATTGGCGTACTGCCAGGTCATCCTGTGCATCACGTACTAGCAGGGGTGCTGCTTCACCTCCATCTCCATCCTCATCATCCTCACCCACTGCATGCATGTCAATGTCAGGTGGCAGTGGTACATTCCTCCGGACGCACATGTTGTGCAGCATGACACAGGCCATGGTGATCTTTGCCACCTTCTCAGGCCTATAAAGGAGTGCTCCACCAGACCTGCTTAGGCAGCAGAACCGTGCCTTCAACAGGGCAAAGGTCTGCTCAATCACAACATGGGTACGGGTGTTAACCCGATTGTACTCCTCTTCATGGCTGTTCCGCGGGTTCCATACAGGGGTAAGTAGCCACTGCTTCAAGGGATATCCTCTATCACCTGCAAGCAAATACAAATAGGTGTGTGTCACTCTGAGATGCCACCTTCACGTTCCTTTATGTAAGCACAAATATTATCTAGATGCATTCTATACTGCTATGAGGTGTAGTAGTCTGGATGGCGTTGAATAGATGATTCAGGGTGAAATAATGCATGCTGATGCGGATGTACTATGGTTATATGACAATGTTTCACCTCCCATTTTTGCTGTGTATACTACACTGTGCATGGTCACACTAGCCACATTGGCACAGTTGCGATCCTGTGTAGTCATGCATTGCTTGACATACACATGGTGGCCAGGTTGTGCGTCTTACATGTGTTCATTTATATACGTTAATGGTCAGATGTGTGCCAATGATGTGTCATGTTGGTGTTCGGGGGTTCAGGTCAGGAGTCATTAGGTCTGCGTGCATTCTCCACTCACCGTCCATTCCCACCCAGGTGGAGTATGCATCCCCCCCATTCCCACCGAGGTGGAGTATGCACCCCCTCTTCCCACCCATGTGGAGTATGTATCCCCCCCATTCCCACCCAGGTGGAGTATGCATCCCAACACATCACTACCCCGATGCACTGCCATGGGCCAGTCAGGCAACTCACCAAGCAGCCAGGCATGTGGTCCAGCATGTCGCTCCATGTGACGGGGTAGCGTGGAGTTACGCAGTACCATAGCATCATGTGCTGATCCGGGAAATCGTGCGCAGCAATGTGTAATGATCTTGCTGGAGTCACATACCATCTGCACATTGATGGAGTGGTATTGCTTGCGATTGTGGTACACCGCCTCTACAGCATGGGGGACTACCAATTCTGCATGGGTGCAGTCCAGGGCACCAACACAATTGGGCATGCCTGCCAGTGCATGGAAGCCTACTTTGGTGTCGGCTATCTCATGGGCAGTCAATGGTAGAGATATGTGGGTGCTAGCGTGCTTCCGGAGGGCATCCAGCACTTGGGTCAGCATGCTTGAAAATAGTGGTTGTGAAATGCCATGCAGCTGGCCCACTGAAGTGGAGAACAGACACCACCTTTAGTAGTGGGGGGATGGCAGTGCGTATTTCTATGAGGCTGGCAATTTCATTGCCTATCATGTCCACTATGGTGGTGATGGTGTCCCGGTCCAACCGGTACAGGGTGTGGATCTGGTCAGGGGTTAGATTGAATGGGCTGGGTCTGATACGAGGGATTGGTGGCTGCCTAAGAGGTACTACTGGCTGCACTGGTGGTAATTGCTGGGCCTGTCTCACTCGCATTCTCCTCCTGCATCTCCTCTGTGCTGCCTGTTGTTGCTGCTGTAGTTGTTGTTGTAGTTGCTGTTGTTGCTGTAGTTGTAGCAGAATAGGCATGTCCTCCAGCGCCATGATTGCAACAGCTAGTGGTAGCATTTTGGTGTAGGAAGTGGTGTGGTGTGTGGGTGTACTCCTTTTATACTGGGCCAGGCTCCATTGGGTCCACCTGTGGTGATTGTGTGCACCTGTGGCAGTTGGCTTGATTGCTGATTGCTGTTTACGGGTGGTCCGCGATGCCTGTATGGCCGCCATCGTGCAGGCTCTGATTGCCGGCTTCGGGATGCCGGTATTTACTCCCCGAAGGGGCGCGTGTTTGCGCCCATGCCAGTATGAGGGGGCATGGTACGGACGGTGCCGGTATGGGCGGGTTGTCGGGTCGGAATGCCCCGGACCTGTTAACAATGCCCCAATTACCATTCCGCTTTCCTTTTTTCATTACCTCCATTCTCGTAATGAGGCCCATTGTCATTTTCTAAAAAGCTAATATCATTTTATGTTTGGGCATTGTCATTAGGAATCCACACCGTGACATATTTTGGCATTACAGGAGTGGTGACTCAAATGTGTGTCTTTTATTGCCTGTATTTCTTCCGTTAATCACAAACATGGGTGTTTGTTACTTGAAGCAAGGGAATGCTATTTTTATAGACACTGTTTATAAAATGCACGTGGAAAAAAACAGATAAAGTCTCAGATCTCCCCATCTCTGTGACATTTACTAGACAAACACATTTCTATATGCTCTCATGAACATATCACACACAACCACAAAACACACAAGCTAAGAAATTTGGGAGGTCAGAGTTAGTTGGATTGTTCTCTATCTGCACCCTTTACATTGGAATCAGAATGGTAAAGACTTTTCATTATGAGAGCCAAAATCTCAAAATATTCAATTCCAATTGAACAATCTTGAACTAGCTAACTCAATCTCCTCTCCTACCATCACTTTACTGGCTCATTGCTCAACCTCTTATCACCTTACATTACTCACACAATAGACTCTCACAAATGGCAGTGAGCTGTTTCCAAATATCCCACATTTGGAGGGCAACCACACTGTCCAGTTATCTTTCTCCATACTTATCCCACACAAGTGCTTACCCAACTCACAGAGTGGTGGCTTCCATTTGAAATATCTTGTTCAGTCTTCTCTGGATGAAACACACATTGTGTGTCTCCTCCACTCGCCACTTAGAATCACACCAGCACTCAAGACCCAGCAAATTCCAACGTATAAGTCTCAACACCTCAGTATTATCTGCTAGTTTCCCATCTATCACTATGACAACAAACCACACACCTCTATTCGTGCAGGGTAATTTTCAATGAGGCTGCCGAAAGAGCAGATGTGTGATATTGAAGATCACTGTCCATTACTGTACATGACATCACCTTATTCTCTCTCACACACAAACCAGCGCGTGCACGCGCACACACACACACACACGCACACACACACAATCACACACTTCAATAGTCGGTATTTACAAATCAATCAATATTCTCCTCGCCTGGCAAATCTTACTATTCCACTCCTTCTAGAAGTCATATAACTTACACACTCAGCCATACTCTCACCTCACACAATTGGCAATCAGTTATTATGTGAGGGCGGTTCACCAACACCATCAAATCACCCGTTAGGGAATGTGTGCGAATGAGTGGCTGACTTATTGTCTGTATGATTGTGTATGCATGTGTGTTGACGTGTGTCTCTGCATATCTATAGGCTTCAAGTGGAAGGGCATCTTCTGTGTAAAATCACAGGGTATCTTTTGCAGAAATTGGGCCATTATGGGTTTGATTGTAATTCACTTATTTGTTCAAACTAACCACTCAGTTGCCAATCTCATCCAAACCTTTGACTCATGCGCACAAATGCATGTACATTCCAGTGAAACACACATGTGAACATTGATATGTGTGTGCACAATAACAGGCACATGGTGAATGAGGATGGCGTTGGGGTTTCAGTAGGTGGGGCTGGCTCACTTTGCTATGGGCATGAGGTGCAGACCAGTGTGACCTAAGAAATAGTCTGAAAGTCCCTGCAAGTGAAATCCAAAATAATATTGAATATACGAAGACATTTGATACCAATATATTGACATGTCCATGATTACATAAACAAATTATGACAATATCAGTCAAATAGTACAAGTATTTAGGCACGAGAGGTGAAGTCTTTGCTAATGCTATTAATTTCTGGGTTTACAATGGCAATACCTGTTAAAGGTTTTTAGAACCCAATCAAAATGCTGATTGTACCTAACAAATTAAGTATGTAACTAGGCAGTTAATGGCAATACTGAAAAACTTGAAAGTGTACTGCAAGGGAGCATGGCAATTAACATGTCATGTATGTGGTATCAACAGTGAATGCCCTGAATCCATGCCAATTAGTGAATGTGTCACAGGGTGCTGCCTTCAAGCATTGCAAGAGGAGTGCATATTCTGTGGGCCCGGGCAAGGTGGAGCATTGCTTATTCTTAGCAGGGGTGTCACACAATGCAGGTTGGCCACAATCCATGCCCTCTTCTTTGTTGTTATCCAGTGTTGATGTGTGTTCAAAACAAGCAATTAAAGGGATTATTTTTTGTTATAATTCTGTTATGTGTACCATTAATCACACTATTGTTTGTGAAAAAGAAAATTGATCGAATTAGATTGTAGTTGTTATAAAACTATCTTAATTTAATGAAAATAAATATTTTTTTACAAAATTCAAAATCAACTGCTAAATCTTAATACATTCAATGTTTACAGATGTGCACAATTTCAAATCCACATCAATTAACATGAGAAATAAAGTGAAGCCAAGAAAGGCAAATCAAACAAAATACATTATAAATGAACAAATAATAAACATGTAATTATTCATAACGCTATGCAAAGATAATATGCAGAAACAATCAGTTATAATTCTTTGAAGGTCACCCATCAATATGCAGATAATTGCAAAGTTAGGATTTCATACAACAAGCTTTGTTATGTCATGGTGTGCAGACTACTTTCAGCTAAATGGATTTGTATTGGGGCAAGTAGCTCAGTCTTCCTCAAAGTGTTAGTAATTCACAACATGTGTGCTCTGTTAAGTACCAGATTATTGCTTCATCAAAGTAGTTGCCTATAAAGAAATAGCAAATAATATACATATTATAACAAGACCAATGCTTAACTACTTTGCTGATTCATGGAATTATTTGCGCCGAAAAACGGGGATTTGTGCGCCATTCTGCCCGCAAATCCCTGTTTAACAAATGGGGATTTGCGCGCAGAATGGCACACAAATCCCTGTTTTTTGGTGCAAATAATTCCATGAATCAGCACCTTTATCTATTGCAAAAAGTGTATTGCCTTTATTTCCAAGTTCATAATAATTTCTAAATAATCACATTTAACCTTCTCTTTATATTCTGTTTAGTGACTGATGGTTGTGAAGAACAACATAGTCACCCCTTAAAGAGAGGCGAGGCACCCTGTATTCGACCACAAAGCAGAGTGTTTTCAATCCACTTTAGATTGATCCATATACCTGAAGAGGCTTGCCTGATCAATTAATCATGATTAAAACTCGCAACAAAAGCCTACTTCCCTTAACACTACATATACTGTTATCGACAGGCCCCCCAATATAATCAAAGCAAACTTGGTCAAAGTTTGGCAACTGAAAGACACCACATATATACAACTTAGGCACACGTGTATATCCTATCACTAGTTTTTATACCGAGCTGATTGATTATCTTTCTCCAATATTGTTCTGTATAAAATAAATAAAGCCAAAAAGTCGAAAAATTGTTGCAATTTTAGATTCCAGTGTATGTTCTAATGCTCGTTTCAAGTGGCTGGTCAAGATGTCAATGTTGTTGGCTGCAAAGAACAGATGATAAAACTCTCTAACTGACCTAATCTAACACAAAGTTAATCCAAAAATAGTTATCCCCTCTGCACTATTGTCCAAATCGATCAGACCACAAATGTAACTGTTAAAAGACACAGGCTCAAAGGACATTAAAGTCCATGATTTGTCCCATAGGCTATAAAACAAACCCCATTTTTTCTGAATGTGGATATATTTCAGCAGTATTCTTATTTTTTTTTTTTAAAAAAGATGTCTCTTATTTGCAGAGTTTAACCAACGTGATATGCCTAATGTCATTGGGCCTCATTACAAGGACGGCGGTAACCATGGCGCTATTAGTGCCATGGTTGCCGCTGGTATTTTACTGAGTCCGCCATGGTGAATGGCGGAATTACCGCCCTATTCCAAGGTGTGTGGGGGCAGTAATTCCCCATTCACTATGCAACTTCCCCATTCCCATTTTTGCCCCCATAGGGCTCAATGGGAATGGGGAAGGCGCAATTATGGTACCGCAAATTGCGGTACCGTAATTAACTCCAAGGTCCCTTTGCGGGTCCTGTCCTTAACGGCTGGTAAAACCAGCCGTTAAGGTAGGGTCCCACAAAGGGACCTCATAGTAAGGCGGTAAGGGTTTACCGGCACTGGTACCCTTACCGGTACCAGTAAACCCTTACCGCCATCCGTGTAATGAGGCCGATTGTGTTTTATCGCTTTCACGCCCCCTGTGGGGTGTGGACATTGCCTTTGACGGCCCCAGTCTGTGCCAAGGTAGGCCGACCAAAGTCCCATTTCCATGTTTATGGTGGTGTCCGAGAGTGGGAGGAGAGCCTGGACCAGAGCAAAAAATTCTGGTCCAGGGGGCAAGTGGGTAGAGGGGGAGTGGGTAAGAGGGTTAGATTGTTTTGGGTATGGGCATTCAATAGGGAGAGGCTCCACGTACAAAAGAAAATTGTGCAATCCGGGAAGGGCCTCAGGTGACTGGAACAGCAGGCAGAGAATGTGTATCTCACCCACTGTTCCAGCAACCTGACTGGCTACGCACACATCCCCTCATGCGAATGATGATATGTTACAATTGCTAAAGGTAAACTGCAACCTTCGGTTCTGACTCCCCTATTCCCAGACCTGCCAAGCCTACTATTGTGTGCCAGAAATGGATCGAATTCCATTTTGGAAGAAATACTTCTGTTAATGCCCTGTCCTCCCTAAACTCACATCAAATCCATTGCTACCATAACTATTCTGTTATCTGGCGATTCCTGGCATTTACATTGTAAATGTAATGCTACCCATGCGGTTGTATTGCCAAAATAACCACTGTTAAGTGAAATTCAGACTGCATATCAGTATACAATGATTCCCAAGAAAGAGCAACTATTAAAGTAGTGTAACTATTAAAATAGTGTTTATTGTACCAGAGATGGCCAATCCAAAGAGGTACAAACTACAGCTAAGAAATTATTCACTATGGGATATTAACATTTCTAATTTAAAGAGACTATCAGGTATTGTTGATATGTAGTGATTTTCTGAGTGTGAAAAAAACACTTCCTTAGATTCAGGACATGTTTTATAATGTTCACACTAGCAATACCTCCCACTTAACATGCGTGTTTAACCTATTGCAATGAGTTTCACATTTCAGAATGACATTCTTTTCCAATATGGTCTACGAACTGCTGATATTACACAAAGTGAGGGAGCCGTTTTAAATGTGCCACATCCCTGCTGCAAACAATTCACTTATCACACAAAGTTGCACATTTATATTTGGGATAGTCAGCACACTTTACATATCTGAATCACTGGAGCTAGTGTTATATAGTTTCTGTTCCAGCCTTGTTGCTAAACAGTTATGCACTTAATTGGAATCCCCAGTTGAAATGCACTCTTCTGTGTTTCTGTGTTTCATAGAACACTGCAGAGGAGTAATTGTTTTAAACTCCCAACACAAAGGGCCTCATTACGACTTAATAAGGGCATGGCTGCCTCCAAAATCGTGTCCGGGTTCCCTGAATGGGGAAATACCGGGCCATTCCGAGTATGGCGGGCCCGGTATTTCCTCCTTCAGGGAACCCGGGCCCGGTCCTTCCCCATTCCCATTCGAGTCCCTATAGGGCTCAATGGGAATGGGGAGGGAGCTAACAACGGGCCCATTACAAGCGGGCCCGTTGTTAGCTCCCTGGTCCCCTCACAGGACCCGCTATGGACGTCTGGAAAAACTAGACGTCCAGAGCGGGTCCCACGAGGGAACCTCGTAATATTGCAGAATGGGTTTAACGGCGCGGGCACCATTACCGGCGCCGTTAAACCCATTCCGCAATAGTTATAATGAGGCCCAAGAACTGTTATCTTGTTAATGCTGTGAGTAAGGCAGAGCTTTACAGATGACTGCTCAGCTATTCTATGTCAGGAAGTGTAACCCTGCAAAATATGGGACTGAAGTGATATTTATTGCTAATGAATATCTATCACTTCTGTGTGGTCAGCAGACCTTGACATTTCAGAGTTTCGGTTCATAGGCAATAATGTAATTTCAGTGCATTGTTATACATAGACAAATCGTGAAATGCCATGTTCTTCTTCAACACGCGGTTTCCCTGATGAATTGTTCAAAATAAATCAAGAACATGAACCACATGTCTGCATTTACGCCATACTTGTAATGGCTGACGTTAAAATATATGTAATTCATTTTTCTTTTTATCTGAATGCATTCATGCTGGCTGTAAATAGATGAATGTATTCATTGTAGTGCATAGAGTGGCAATCTCGCAATACATATCTTTGCATTGCATTTTCAGAAACATAAAATAACGAATTTAGTGATTCAGATATGTAAAGTGTGCTGACTATTCATCCCAAATATAAATGTACAACTTTGTGTGATAAGTCTATTGACTGTTGATGCCAGAGACTATTTTGTAATTTTCTTTACGCCACCATATGGACAATCAAGGCTATTTCTGGTATGTCCTTTCTTAAAATTAGATATTACAGAGGTGCCTGTTAATTTCTTTTCAGAGCTGATTTGTGATTGAAGTGTAATTATGCTTTTAGTGTTCAATCTCAAATTTCTGCAAATAATGCCAAATTGCAGAGACAAAAGATCAAGTAGACTGTGTTCTTAGCTCAATAAATTACTCATATGTCTGAGATAGTACTTGATTCTATTGTGTTTTAAAATTGGCATACAAGTACATCAGATACCTTGTGTATGTCTTCATTGTATTTCATTGTATTATACAAACATGAATATCCATGTGTTTATTCATTATTATTATTTTGCCATATTTTAGCAAAACAGCATCTGAGCTCTCAGACAAGAGAGGAGGGATCATTGTTAATGCTGCAAGCAATGACAGTAGAACAACTGTATCTTTCTGAGTTAATACATTTTTGTTTACAAAGATCATTGGAAGAATTCCTAACATGAATTTGCTCAGGTGAGTAACAGAATAATCTTCAAGTTACATTTTTCAAGTTAAATGCCTTTGTTCTTGGTGAAGCGTTTTATTATTTGCATGTGTGAATTTAAATTCATCTGCTAATATAAGGTTCCTTACCACTTGATACATTCTTAGATATTAGGAAAGATGTTTAGGGCATGCACTATTTATTTATTTTTACATATGTTAAGTGCACAACAGTATGGGGCATCAAAGCGCTGTTACAACTAGGTTCATTTAACTGGAGGGAGGGGCGCGGTGGATAGGGGTGAGTGGGAGGAGTAATGCAGAGCATTTATAGGAGGAAAGGTTTTTAGGACCTGCACAATGAAGGTTGGGACGAGTAATGCAGAGCATTTTGGAAGTAAAACTATTTGCCAGCTCAACATTTTCAAACTAGTGAAATGGTATCTTGTACTTGGAGAGAGGGTATATTTCTGATCTCTCTGAATAAGATGGAGTTGTTCAGTTTGCCACTTATTCAGGGTCAAATAGGCATGTTTATAGTAATCCAGATTAGCGGGGTGTTACGCTCACCTGGCTCCCACAGGGGCGTCGGTCGAACCCGGACAGCTGCGGTCTCCACCCACCTGATGCGTAGTGCAGCGATGACTGACTGGATCTGCCCTCCTAATCTTTTCTGCTTAACCCGTAGAAATATTCTCCTTATATACTTGAAAGATGAGTTCTCCATCCTGCATGGATTTGCAGGGGCGCGTCAATTCCAGTTACTTCACTGGTTTGAAGGCTCGGGAGAGTTCCGGAGAGTATTGAGTCTGAGGTTCCTGGTGAGGACCAGTAAGTATTTAGTTCATAGAGTTCAATATGTCCAATGTTCACTCTTGTTCCCCCCTTCCTTTCTTGTCTTGCAGCTGGCTCGTGAAAAGATGCTCTTGTGGCAGCTGGTGGCGCTCAGGTAAGAGTCTGTATTACCCGGCGCTATCCGGTAAATGTTGCACATGGAAAACGTGTTGTTTTGTCTCTCTTTACAGATGCGGCACGTGAAAATATGGAGAGTCACAAAAGGATGCCTCCGGTGGTAAATCAGGTAAGTGTATGGTGGTAAGAATTATATTTGTTGGTTCCCTCGGCTCACTTTGTGGTTTTCTTTTGTCTCCTAGGTGCAGAAGTTCGGCGAAGAAATGATGGAGGCAGCGCCGACCCGAAGGATGCTGTGAAGACTGGTGAGTATGGCGCGGCGCTGCAGCTGGAGGTGCGGAGCGTGCAGAAATGCTGTTCTTTACAGGTCTGGAGACGAGATGGATCCAGCATCAGGTGTGGAATAGAAATAAGTTTGTTTTCTAACCTTGTCCCTTTCTTTCCTCTTTGTTTCAGGAGCTCTGGATTTGAGGCAGGCGTGGCAGAAGACTGGATGCAGGCTGCAGGCACGGTGAGCGTTACGCTGCTGGATGCAGAATAACGCGAAGCGTGTGTTGCTGGTCGGGCGTGGTTTAAATAGCCTCAAAAGTAGTCCCAGGTAAGAAGTCCCTAGAACCACACCTGAGTAAAAAATAGTCCCTGTAGAAAAATAGTACCTTTCAGGCTTCATGTTGGATTGGAGTCATTTGCAGCATGGTCTGCCTGAGGTACGTAATGACTATGAGCCTGGCGCCTTAGGCGTCAGGACTGATTTCTACTATGAGCCTGGCCCCTAAGGCGCCAGGACTGAACCCAGATAGCCCCTAGCCGGGGCTGCTGAGGTTTTACTAAATGTCTAGATGCCTGCTCCCGGGGCTGATGGGCTTGGTCCGGATGCCTGGGGGTAGGCATCATGACAGCAGGACTCCTGCTCTAGTAAACTGGATTTTATTGTGTGCTCAAGTTAGGCCATCAGTTTTAGGTGAAAATGGCATATCTGGGTCCAAAGTGATAGCTGAATTGTTGACCCTCTCTACCAAGAAAGAGGAGTGCTGATGGAATTAATTGAATCACAGAATTCAGGGCATAGGAGAAATTAAGAATATTAATTCTCTTTTATCACCATGAATTGGAAATTATGATATATCAACCAGCCCTGTACCGCCTGGAAATATTTGTTAGAGCACCTTTTGCGGGTGTAGCAGCCAATGAGGTTGCTCTAAACCCCAGTCTCACATCTCCAAATCCAGCCCTTCAACAACCCCACCAACTCCTTACGTAAAACTGGCTCCTCCGCACAGGCCGGACCATCGGTGTAACTTCCTGGTCATTGTCATGGAAATGGAAGAGGGGTTCTTTGCAGAGCCCTATCTCCCGTTTCCATGGGCATTCTTTTTTTTTTTTTTTATTCCATGGCATTTTTAAAAATTGCTATTAGCACCTCAAGTATTTGCCTCAGGGTGCTAATAGCTGTAATACTGCGTTCTGTGGGATTCACCCTCCCGGTAATGCCACCAGAGCCTTGCGTTAAGGCCCTTGCTTTGATAGGGACTGTAAACTTGGGCCCCGGGCTTTTATTTCGGTTGGAGAAGCACACAAAATATGGCATTATTGCTTAAATATTTTGTATGGCATAATATATAGTTTAGTGTTTGTTTGTTTGTTTGTTTTATTATTTCAAATGTGCACCAAACCCGGAGGTAACAGGGCACAGCAATAGGAAGATACAAGGCTTACATAGTTACAAGTAATTAACAATATGAGCACATACTTGTACAGGTAAGAGTGCTACCCGGCAAGGGATAAGTAAAAGTTTGAATTATATACAAATCATATATACAGAGAATATACAATTCAGTTGCAAAGACTAATTCCAAAAGGGCAGTGTTAATTAAAAGCAATAGAAAGGAGAGTACCTAGCTTGTAGTCAAGTTGAGCAGAGTGATATATTTCCTTCTAAATTGTAGGTTATGGTTGGTCTACTCTCAGGTCATGGGGCAAGGAATTCCAGAGTTTGGCAACCTTAACAGGAAAGCTATTGCCCCCAATCTTGGTGAGTCTAAATCTTGGAACCACAAGGCAGTTGGCATTACCGCTTCTTATGGGCCTGCTAGAGGTTCTTCTCCTTAGTTTGTCTGTTAGATAACTAGGAGCAGCATAATTTAAAGCTTTATTGGTCAAGGAGGCCATTTTAAACTGTATTTTATTATGAGTGGAGAGCCACTTGTATTGGTGTCTAGTTGAGGAAATGTGAACTCTTTTGTTCATGCCTAGCACAGCTCTTAGAGTTTTATTTTGCAATATGTGTAATCTCTGAATTATAGCTTTATTGGCACCACTGTAGAGAGCATTGCAGTAATCCAGCCTAGATAGAATTAGCACTCTAGCCAAGATAATGCAACTTTCATTTGATGGGAATGGCTTGCCAGCTCTAATCAGTTTACATGTGTAAGCAGTAGTAGAGGCCAGATATTTCACCTGTTTATCAAATGATATAGCCGAGTCAAGGTAAAAGCCAAGGGTTTTTTACCTCTTTGCAGACCTTAGTGACATTTCAAGCAATGGTGAATGAGGAGTATTTGTGACCTAATTTAATGATGTTAGCCTGCATGCCCAGAATTAGCAACTCAGTCTTGTCATCATTCAGGCATAGGCCATGTGTGGCCATCCATGCCTGAATGATGAGGTATGCCCTATTCACCAACGCCAATTCCTTGCAGTGATCCCCAGAAAGTGGGAGGAGAATCTGTGTATCATCTGCGTAGTTGGTGTAGGTGATACCCAGAAGATCCAGATCATTGAACAAGGGTTTGGTGAATATATTGTATAGAGTAGGGGAAACGCAAGAGCCCTGAGGTACACCACAAAGGATTGGCGAAGGGTCTGCCGCTGCTGAACGGGAGAACACCCTCATAGTTCTCTCGCTCAGGAACAATTGTATCCCTTTGATAGCCTCAGGAGAGAATGGGCTGCTGTGTCCAGATGCTTACAAAAGACCCTGTCATCCACCAGGTCAAATGCAGCTGAGAGATCAAGTAATAGGAGCAGTGCTGTGTTCTCTTCATCTCTCAGCTCGTCAATCTGTGTTTTCAAATCAATCAGGGCAGTTTCTGTCCCATGTAGGAGGCGTAAACCCGATTGTATAGTCCCTAGTAGTTTATGTAGCTCAAGATATTTTTGAATCTGTGTTTAGGCAATTTTGTCAAGTATCTTCAATAAAAATGGTACCGTTGTGATAGGTCAGTAGTTGGTGGCGATAAGTGGATCTAAAGTTTGCTTCTTTAGGAGTGGGAGGACCCAGGATTGTTTTAAATTGGCAGGGATGGTACCAGAGGAGAATGAAGCATTGACAGTTTAGAGATGAATGGGGAGAGCTCTCCAGCAGCATCTTTTATTATCTGTGCTGGGCAGATATATCCTTTACAATTAGATGGTTTAAGGGATAAGATGTTTTTTTCTACCTCTAGGACAGATGTTTTAGTAAAACGGAATCTATTAGTAAGAACAGTAGGTGTGGCATTAAGTGGGATGGGAATGTCTGACTGTGGTAGATTCAGAGAATCTTTCTTAAGTTTTATTTTATTTTGGAGAGTGTTGATTTTACTGGCTAGTGCTGGTTGAATTTCTGAGCAAAGTTCTTTAAGTATGGAAAATAGTTCCTTCATACTAGAATTAGATTTAGCGATACATTCATTATGGGAATTTTGTTTAGTCTGGCAAACTTCATTTTTATAATGTGCTGAGGTAGTTGTTAGTTTATTTTTGTTCTCAGTGGAGGGGCAAAGTTTCCAAGTGGTTTCACACTTTCCCTTCAGAAGCCGGAGGTCTTTTAGCTGTGGGGTAAACCACTTGTTAAGGTGAGATTTAGCTTTACTTGCTCTTAATTTGAGTGGAGCAATTTAATCCAGTGTGGTAAGCATTATTTTGTTGTATTCCTGCACCAAGGTACTAAGGTCACGATTGTTGGGTAGAGCATTTAGAGCAGGGAGGATAGCAGGAATCACTTTCTCTACAGTAATATTTTTCTTGTTTCTCGTTAGACAGGGTGGAGCCTTTTGTAAGGTCATCTGCTGGGGTCTGGTGGTTGATAGTGTAAAGGTCACCAAGGAGTGGTCCGTCCAGTGTTGGGGCGTGACAGCAGTAATAGTACTTGTATAATTATAGTCAGCTATCCAGTCTAGCATTCTACCCTTTATGTGTATGGGTTTGTTAACTCTTTGCGACGGGTCCAGTGCATTAAGGGTATTGGCTATATCTAGGGCACACTTGTCCGCCGGATCATCAAATCCTAGGTTAAAGTCTCCTAGTAGCAAGAGTTGGGAAGTTGGTTTGAGGTTAATGGCAAGTATACTGTGTAAGTCTTCCTCAAATGTTCCAAGGGGTCCTGGAGGTCTATATATTAGGTGCATAGACAGTGATTGGGAGTAATATAGAGTGAAATTTGTTTGAGAATTTCACATGAGTGCTGTGCTAGTTTTGGGACTAGTCTCAAGGCTAGGCTCTCTCTAGTAATAATGGCGATTCCTCCACCTCGGGTACCATCTCTATCTTGTCTGGAGATAGCATAGCCATTTGGTATAGCTAGCATTAGAGCAGGCCCTGCAGCGTTATGAAGCCAGGACTCTGTTATAGCGAGGAAGTCCAAGTTATCTTCTGTAATGAGATCAGCTATGTCTATAGCGTGGGACATGGGGGATCTTGCGTTAAGAAGTGCTACCTTGAGGGGTGGCAACTCTGTTTTGGCTGAAAACTGGGTAGGAATGGTACTTTTGGGGACCCTATGCTTAGGGTTAGCTATCCTAGTCTGATTCACAGTAATGCTGAGATTAGAGGATGGAGTAGGCCTGTTAGTAATATTAGAGTGCGTACTAAAGTGACAGTTAGTCCTCTTATTTGTGGGTGGTTGAGATCTTGTAAGAGGTTCATATAATTTGGAGAGTCTGGCACGAAGTTTGAGGTTTCTATTTGTTGTAGGACATGGGATAGTTGCATAATTTCCCAGGCCCATATGGTATGGGTATTTGGGATGGACAAGGCTAAGGTTATTGTAGGTCATATTTTGTTGACTATGTAGTGCTATTTCCGGTTTGACTGTCAGGGTTTTATTGGGGTAGTTTGAGGGTTGCCAGGAATAGTGTCACAACCATAGTAAGAGAGGTGAACATGCTGAGGAATGATAAGGTGCTCAGTGTGCTAGCAAGTAGTGGGGTACAGGAGCTGGGTCCATATATAAGGTGTAGAGCACAGTAGGCTAGAAATAGAACTGAAGTGTAGGTCGCATACATTAAGTACACAACTCACAGATATTGGGCACAGTGGGTTATAAGCAAGGCTCAGATATTAAACACAACAGGCTAGATGCATTGCTCAAATGAGGCACATTAAGCTAGATATATAGTTCAGATAATAGGGTGCAATAGGCTAGATATAAACTCAGATGTAGGCACAGTGGACTAGATACACAACTCAAGTGTTGAGACACAGTAAGCTAGATGCACAATTTAAATATTATGGAGCAGTAGGCTGCGTGCGATCTCAAATGTGGGCACAATGGACTAGATATACAACACAAATGTTAGGCACCGTGAGCTAGATGCACAATTTAAATATTAGGGTGCAGTAGGCTAGGTGCAAGACTCGAGTGAGGCACATTAAGCTAGATACATAGTTCAAATAATATGGTGTAATAGGCAAGAAATAAACCCAAACCCAAACTATAAACTTAAATGCGGGCACAATGGACTAGATATACAACACAAGTGTTAAGGCACCGTGAGCTAGATACACAATTTAAATAATAGGGTGCAATAGGCTAGATATAAAGCCAAATGCAGGCACATTAGTCTGGATGCACAGATCATGTGTAGGGTACAGTAGTCTATAGGTAGGTCTCGAGTAATAAGGCACCATCAGATAGATAGTGTCGGGCTCAAGTCTCATGTAGTAGGCTACAGTAGCTAGGTCGGCTAGTAATGTAGCACATAGAAGTAGCTCAATTAGAAGAGGAAACGGCATAATGGGCAAGAAGTCATCATAGGCAGAGGAAGTAACATGTTGGCGAAATGTACATGATCAGTGGCTGTTTCATAGGCTACAACTCAGGTTATGGTCTGACGTCTGGTCAGACGCTATAGCAGTCTGTCATGATCCATCGATCATGCCCCTTCTGGTCTTCCTGGTCGCTGGTACGTCAGGGGTTACTCGCTGTTGTACACCCAACATGGCCATGTACACGGAACGAGCCTAGGCAGCACGTTCTATAAATTAGCCACTCCCATGCGGCTCCGCGCATCTCAACGCTACCGTTAGCTGTGGCTTGACGTGTGTCGTAGTTCGTACTCCTGAACTGAGTTTCTTCCTGAATTCCCGGTAGCCATTCCTTACTCCTTTTTCTTCCCCTCTCCTTGTACCTGTATCCTTCCACGTTCACGCGGTCCGCCCCCGAAGGCTGCCTTCCTTCCTGGTCTTCCTGGAGTTTCCTTGATCCCGGACGAAGAAGGTGAACGAATCCTGGAATCCGAAGACGGCCGAGCGGGCTTATACAAGACCCGAACAGCACGGAAGAAAACCCCGGTGAAGGATTCCGGAAAGCAGCGAAAACAGGTGAGAAAAAGCGAAACCTGTCACAGATTGAGATGCCACCTGATTGATTTCGATACGGACATGGAAGCGGCCATCCAGGACCTTATGTGTGGTATGCAAGAGTTAACAACAGAAGTACAGAACTTAAAGGCAGAGAACTCCTCCTTAAAGCAATTGGTGTTATCCCGTGAATCCGCCACGAAAGAGAGTGTAATACTGGGCGGCGTTGTTGATAAATATGATTGTTCCACAAAGAGTCTTTGTGGATTCCTTGATTCATGTTTAGTCCACTTCACTTTTAAGCCTTAATATTTTTCTACGCCCAGGGCTAAGGTTGGCTTTATTATCTCGCATCTTTCCGGTAATGCTTTGACCTGGGCCACCCCACTAGTTAACTCTGGGGATGCTCTCCTGGATGACTACGACGGCTTCATACAGGACCTTAAGACCATGCTTGACCGGCCAGAAAAGGTCTACAGTGCCCAGGAACGTCTACTCAACTTTCTACAAGGTACCCAGGATATGCTCACGTATGTCACACGCTTCAAACAGCTGGCTAAAGAAGCGGATTGGTCCTCTGAAGCTTGTTTTACTCTATTTCGAAGAGGGCTAAACAAAGACATCAAGGATGAACTAGCCAGAGTGGCACGCCCAAGTTCCTATCAAGCCTTGATGGATCTCGCCCTACAGATTGACTTTCGCATCCAGGAAAGAAGGGCAGAGAAAAAGAAAAGCAAGTTACCACTCCAGAAGAACACCATTGGAATACCCTTGAAACCCGAAGGCATTTCTACTTCTAGCAACAAGCCTGAACCTATGCAGCTAGGGGCATTCCGTGGACCTATATCCTCCCAGGAAAGGATGCGTAGGATCCATACCGGATTGTGCATGTATTGTGCATCAGATAAACATTTAGTGGGAGAATGCCCAATAGCCCCCCCACGGCGCTCGGGAAACGCCAGCTCCCGATCCTAAATGGAGCACAGGTTCGGGAGAGAGATGCCTGCTCCACATCCATTCCATCCTTGAACTCTCCTGGACAAAATTCTTTGATAATCTTACAGGCCTTCTTATCGCCATCCAAGAAGGAAACATTTCCCATCCTGGCACTGGTGGACTTTGGGGCTATGGGGGTGTTCATAGATCAAGAATGGGTCCTTGAACACCATATTCCTTATGAATCCCGGACTATCATGCAACCTGCAGAAGCAGTTGATGGAAGACCTCTTTCCTCAGGACCCATAACCCTTCAGACGAAGGAAATCAAGCTTGCTATAAACCACATCATCAAGTCGGCTAATTAACCAATGATTCTGGGAATGCCCTGGCTTCAAAAACACAACCCGTACATCAATTGGACAGCAGGTTCCTTGTTCCTTGGTTCTGAGTTTTCTATGTCCCACTGCATAATTTCGGACCTTGTTCCGACACCATCAGAAGGACTTCCTACGAACCATCAAGGTACAATTTTAGTCTCAAACATTATCCGGGTTCCGGAGATATACCAGGAATATTCTGATGTTTTCTCCTCTGCAATTGTCCAGGCGCTACCTCCCCATAGACCAGAAGACTGTGTTATAGAAACGGAACCTACCGCTGTGATTCCCTTTGGAAGGATGTTCATCTTATCCGAACCAGAAAAGAAAGCCCTTCGAGAATACCTGGATATAAATCTTGCAAATGGCACCATACGACCCTCTAAATCCCCAGCAGGGGCCTCACTGTTTTTCGTTCCTAAGAAAGACACCCAGGAACTCAGACAGTGTCTGGACTATCGAGGTCTAAATCAATGCACCCTTAAGGATCGTTATCCGTTACCCCTGATCTCGGACATCCTGGAGGCAGTAAGGGGTGCAGTTGTTTTCACCAAGTTGGATCTCAGGGGTGCCTACAATCTGATCCATATAAGGGCAGGAGACGAGTGGAAAACAGCCTTTAGAACACCCTTTGGTCACTTTGAATACTTGGTCACGCCCTTTGGACTTGCTAATGCCCCAGCGGTCTTCCAACGCTTTATGGATCGGGTGTTCTCAGACATGTTATTTCTTTTTGTGATTGTCTATCTGGACGATATCCTAATATTCTCGAAGGACCCTTCCAAGCACGAAGAACATGTTAAGGCAGTGTTACAACGGCTACACGAAAACAAGCTCCTGGCAAAGCCCGAGAAGTGTATCTTCCATGCATCTACTATACACTACCTAGGATTTGTCCTTAGTCCAGAAGGCATTGGTATGGATCAATCCAAGGTTAAGGCTATATTATCCTGGCCAAGCCCCACCTCTGTGAAACAAATCCAATCCTTCCTGGGCTTGGCTAATTTTTACAGGAAATTCATATCTTCCTTTTCCGAGATAGTCCAACCAATCATTGCCCTGCTAAAGAAAGATGCTCCCTTCCTTTGGACCACAGCTCAAGAGGAAGCCTTCCAACAGTTGAAGACTGAGTTTACCCAGGCCCCCATCCTGGCTCAACCTGATGTCAACCGACCATTCATAGTGGAGACAGACGCCTCCAGCTACACTATTGGAGCCGTTCTAAAACAGCTATTCAGGGACAGGATGGAACATCCCATCGCCTACCTTTCACGGACATTAACTCCTAGTGAAACCCATTACTCAGTCTTGGAAAAGGAACTGCTAGCCATCCGCCAAGCCCTCACAGAGTGGCATCATCTACTCCTCGGAGCGAAAAATCCATCCAGGTCCGCACGGACCATAGAAACCTACACATATTGCAGGCCTTGGAATGTAGGAATAGCCGTCAAGCTCAGTGGGCCTTCTTCTTTGCCCAATACTAGTTCCAGATTTGCCACGTTCCCAGAACACAAAATCTAATAGCTGACGCCCTCTCTCGACGTCCAGACTACGAGCCCCCGGGAGATCGGGCATACCCCAAGATGTTTCCTCATACAATATTTGTAGCTCAAGCAAACAATCTCCTGGAAGACATTCGTATGCAAACTCAGACTTTGGAACTCTGGAAGAGTCTTTCAGAAAAGAATCAGTGGGATCTGAGAGCTAAGGACGGATACGTGTTTAAAAATAATAAACTGGTCATCCCCACACAGAAACTACAACAAAAGATAATAAACCTCTGCCATGATACTCTTCACTCCGGTCATCGTGGCATTTCCAACACCCTCCGTCTAATACAAAGACAATTCTGGTGGCCCAGGATGAAGGTTGATGTTCAACTGTACATTCGATCTTGTTCCGTCTGTAATCAAAACAAACATGACAACCAGAAACAAGTGGGATTCTTATTGCAGCCTATATTGCAGCCTATACCACCAACAAGACCTTGGGAAATCATTGCTCCAGACTTTATTGTGGAATTACCGCCATCCAGAGGATACACCACTATCATGGTCACCATTGACTTGTTCACTCATATGGCTCATTTTACACCTCTGTATAAATTACCATCCTCGTCAGAACTTGCTGGAATCTTCCTGGAACACATCTTCCGACTGCATGGACTTCCTTCCAAGATCATATCGGACAGAGGACCACAGTATATCTCTCAGTTTTGGAAACACCTTTGTAGGATACTAGGAATCCAACAAGCCCTTTCCTCGAGATATCATCCCCAAACCAATGGAGTCACAGAACGGGTGAATCAAACCCTTGAACAATACCTTTGTTGTTTCTCTACTAAGTTCCAGGACGATTGGTCGCTTTTAATACCAGTGGCTGAATTTGCCTACAATAATTCGGACATTCGGCTGTTAAGACCAGCCCTTTTTTTTGTAGCCAAGGATTCCATCCTTCAGTCTTACCTTCAGTCCTTCCGCACCCTACACCAGTTCCAACAGTCGATTCCTGGATTGAAACACTCATCAATGTACAGAGAGAAGCCAAGGAACATCTAGAAAGGGCACAAATCCAAACCAAGCACTATGCATATTCAAGAAGAAGACCAGGGCCTTCTTACACTATTGGGGATAAGGTATGGCTATACTCGAAATTACTGCCCCGATATCTCAGACCGAATAAGTTGGCTCCCCGATATTATGGGCCTTTCCCTATAAAAGAAATCATTAACCCTGTGGCCTTTCGACTCAAACTACCAGATTCCTGGAAGAAAATACATCCGGTTTTTCACAAATCTCTATTGAAGCCTTACATCCAAACCACCCGGACTAATCTTAGACCCAGTCCTGTGATTGTCAATGACCAGCTGGAATACGAAGTCTCTCGAATATGTGACTCCAGATATAGGCAAGGACAACTTCAATACCTGGTGGAATGGAAGGGCTATCCACCCAGTGAACGTACCTGGGAACCAGTTTCAAACCTAAATCCCCCCAGATTGCTCAGAAGGTTTCATCTAATACATCCAGGCAAACCGGGTGGAACGAAGTTTAGAAGGGGGCATGCTGTCATGATCCATAGATCACGCCCCTTCTGGTCTTCCTGGTCCCTGGCACATTGGGGGTTACTCGCTGTAGTACACCCAACATGGCCGTATTCACAGAACGTGGTCTATCGACCTTACGTCCTAGGCAGCACGTTCTATAAATTAGCCACTCCCCTGCGGCTCCGCACATCTCAACGCTACCGTTAGCTGTGGCTTGATATGTGTCATAGTTCGTACTCCTGGAACTGAGTTGCTTCCTGAATTCCCGGAACCCATTCCTTACTCATTTTCCTTCCCCTCTCCTTGTACCTGTATCCTTCCGCGTTCCACGCGGTCTGCCCCCGAATGCTGCCTTCCTTCCTGGACTTTCTGGAGTTCCCTTGATCCCGGATGAAGAAGGTGAACGAATCCTGGAATCTGAAGACAGCCGAGCGGGCTTATACAAGACCCGAACAGCACGGAAGAAAACCCTGGCGAAGGATTCCGCAAAGCAGCGAAAACAGGTGAGAAAAAGCGACACCTGTGACACAGTCACTGTGGCATGGAATGCATTTAAGGGATTGTTATATGATGATATACAACGTAACAGAGCAGTACTTCAGGTGAATACATGTAGCAAAAGCTACTGAGGGTGCTCCGTCAACAGCAGTAAAACAGCAAAGATGGAGGGGAGCCAGGCACACAGTTGGTGTTAAAGGGCATTAGGAATGGCTGTAGTGAAGGCTGCAAGTGATAATTATAGAAATAGTCTCGATAAATGTTATGAAGAGATTCTTGTAGTACGTGTAGGATGGGTGGGGGCCTTGCGCGGATAGAGTGATCCAGTCATACAAGAGACCCATGAGGAAGTCCACAGTGCAATGGGCTGCATTCCTGGTCATTATTTTTTTTAGGTTGATGGTAATCTGGGTGTAATCATCAAAGACTTGACATTTAAATGAGAATGATTCAATAAGATTAATAGGTGTTTATTATAGGCATTGAAATGTTGAGGCAAAACAGTACATCCTTGAGAAACTCCATTTTAAGTATAAAAGATCGGCTCCTGAACTCTTCCCATCTGAATTGACCTGAGTGTTCATTGAGAAATGAAGCTGGCTGCATAATGCACCTATCCTAGATCCCCATAGTTCCTTAATGTCTTGCACTGTGGTATTATCTACAGTGTCTAAAGCCGTGGGGCCATCTATTTTTATTAGAAATGCATTAATGTTGGAATATATTGTGATGTGAGGACCTGTTCTCTCATATCTAGGAAGGCAGTCTGTGTACTACTAAAAGATTGACAACCTGACCGATGCTCATGGAGGAAAACATTTCTCTCAGTGAAAGCTTTTACTGTTGTCATTACAAAGTTTTTCTAAAATGTTGTATAGCAATTAAACATTTGTGAAAGAGTGATCAATTTTAGGATCTACTGTGTCTAGACTTAACATTTCTAGAAATTATTGATTTTCTTTTAATAAAAATGTTTTGTCTCGCAATGAAAAGCATGAATTGCAAATGGATGTTATTATGTTGGCGTTTTTGGTGCTGTAGAATGTATGTGCATGATGCAGTCTTTGATGAGCTATGCTAGTCATGCTAAATATTCTTGTACACATGCTCCAGAAATTCTCACTACTTTAATAAAAGTGTCTATTATTGCTTCATGAATGTGGTTGATCTGTTTTGATAATTAATGTAAACCTGAATAGAAATACGCGTTGTCTGAAAATTCAGAGCTGGCATCGTTGCCAGGTTTTGCGTAGGAAAGTGATTGGGGTCTGTATGGACTGGCAGACAGAATTCTTTTAAAACTGCACATTTTCTGCAGATTTCCTTTGTGCTGGCAAGATCTGGTTTCGAAAGGGCATCTTTTTGTGGCATTTGATTCTGTGATGGTGGCCCCTTAAAAGTACTTTAAAAAAGTTTGAATGTGTTTTGTTCATCATTAAACCATGCATTCAACATTGTATTTGTTTACTTATTATGTCTTAGTGACATGTACCTTTATTGTTCTGTAAAATTCATGAATTAATATGTCTTGAATGTTATTAGGTTTTATGTTGGACCACCTGACTAAAGTCCAGTGATTGAAAGTAAGATTGAAGTTGTTGAAAATAACCTTTCACGTGGTTCTCAAGGAATCATTTACTCTGATTCCATTTTGTATTCTATGAATCTACTTATTTTTGTTTTGTTTTAATTTTTATGAAGAGCCAGGCACCCATAGGCCTCAGCGCGCACACAAAAAACCAATACAAGACAAACAAAAGAATGAAAATATAACAGATGTCAATTCAGCAAATGGAGTAATACTCAGTCAAGCGTACGATTAAAGAGATAGCTATTGTTCCTCTTTTACAAGTCATTTAAGGTTTTAATCTTTCTCAGGTCGGGGGTGGGGCATTCTAGGCTACAGGAGCCTGGGCATCAAAGCCAGCACCCCCAAATGTAGCCAACTTGAATCTAGGCTAGAGAAGTCTTGCTTGGTCCTGAGACCTGAGAGTGCGGGTGGGCTGGTACACCGTCAGACAATCAATGAGGCATATGGGAGTCTCATGAATCCAGCACTTGTGTGTCAAGGTCTGGACTTTATGTGTAAGCTGTGTCTTGACGGTGTTCAGCATAATTGCTATAAAGGACACCCATGACACCCAGGTCATCAAGGAGCATCAGAAATGGTAACATGTAAATATTAAAGAGAGTGGGTGAAATACATGTGGTATGCAACTATTAAATATCATGAGAGGGCCCAACGTAGGTACTGGGATATGAGTGGTAGTGGAAAAGAAAGATTCGGGGTGTATACAACATCTGGTGTGTTTTACCGATTATATGTAGGTTAAGATGTGTCAAATTCAGAATTGACAATACCAGTGTTGAAGCTGTTGGTTCCTTTACAAGAAGCTGACTCAAACAAAAGTTTGTTTTCCACTAGGAAACAGTTTTTGTTAAAGATGTTTGGGAGGCTCTAGAAAATCTGTCCAATCCTACAAGAAACTGGGATTTGGACAGTACACAACTACATAGGACTGTCGTATTTGTGTTTTGCAAACAATTCCACATTTTTGATAGGCTTAGTTTGGTAGGCCACCAAGAGGGTATGCAACCTGTCCACTTGGTTATTTACTGTTGATGCTATAATCAGCAGGCAGTAGTTTTTTTTTCTTCCAAGGAGTTGGTACAGTTATTAACATATCATGCTTAAGAGACTCTTATACAATTATTTGACAGCATTGCATACATGTTGTGCATTGTGTATGTTTGGCTTAAAATTTAAAGTATACATTGTTATTTCAGTTTTTGTCTTCCTTATGACCAGATATGTCATGTTTTTAAGATGTCATTGCTGATACCTGGATTTGTGGGGTGTGTATCTCAGAATTATGAAAGGGGACAGTGTTCAAGGTGTGTCCCGATGGTTGTTCTAATGGATGGTGGGCTAGCAGTTGCTCTCTGAGATGACACTATTGTGCTTTAAATTAGTATTAGATCTGCAGAGTGCATCACTGTCTTACTATTTTGTATTCCGTTTAATACGATTGGTATAGCAAATAATGTTAGCGTGGAGGTTAGTCCAGTGAAGATTATGTTTTTTGCCAAGTTCGGAAGTTGGTAAAGTGAAGAGATTATTTGCAAGCTCAACTATGTGAGATAGCATGAAGAAGAGGTTATGGAGAATTGATTGTTTGGTGTAAAACATTATTTTGCCAGAAGACGGTTGGGCTCACCTCCATTAATACTATGGAAAAGAGATGTGGTCTTGCAGCACTTTAGGCTGTCTGGGAGTTCAGCCACCCTTTATCTGTAACATATTTAGCAGTTTTATGTGTTGGGTGTAGGGTATTATATCAGTTGCTAAGTCACTGAAGAAGGTGAACTCAGGCAGTTGATATGCATATTGTGAAACACCACAGGGAGTCCCTGTGGATCCCATACTCAGGTGGCCAGGGAAAGACCATGGGCCTCATTACGGTTCTTGCGGTAAGCCTGCCACTGCTACTGGTGGGTGGCACTGAGGAATTACAACCCCGGCGGCCCGGAATGTCAGGCACCGGTAAAATGTTGTTCCCCATTCCCATAGAGTCCTATAGGACTGTATGGGAGTGGGGACCATGGAAGCACCAGCACCATTGCTAAAAGTGCCAGTGCTTCCGTGGAAGCTTTGCCTACCGTGACCATTATGCCCCGCAGTGTCCGATCTGTTGGGTGCGGCGGCTCTGGCAGGCTGACTGTAGTATGCTGGTCCGGAAACAACGGTGCCGGTTAGCTTAAAGGCAATATTGTTTCTAGACCAGCACACTTATAATGAGGCCCCATCACATTTGGATAATGACCCTGGGGGTGGACAAGCGAGGGAGGATCACCTGGGTAGGGGGTCCTCAGGGAGTGGGGAAGAAACACCCAATGGTGAGACATGGCTTCCCCTTTTTCGACAACCCATTTAACCCCTATCCCTGTTTATTTTATGGGAAACTACAACTCACATAATTCCTCCCAATGTTGATTTGACAAGTGTACTGCACCAGGGAAGATGAGAAAGGACGTCAAAAGATTACCTCGCCTGGCTTGCATTGGCCCTGTACATGTAATGAAGCCAGGCAGAGTCAGGCACATAGCTTTAAAGATGTGCACTTGGCACTTATTAAGACTAACCAAAAAACTGTCTTTTCTTCTTTTTATAAATAGGAGGGAAGTAGTCCTATACACTTACAGTCATTCTGTGTGGAGGTGCATTCTAAATAACAGCACCTAGGAAAGTTCAGAGAGTTTTTATAAAAAATATATTTAATTTAATTCAGAAAAAATACACACTATAGAGCAAAAACGAATTCAATAATCACATATTCCAATTCATCTTACATAATTCAGAAAGCAACACTTAAACACAAAGTGTAAAAATACCTTAAAAAAAACAACACCATTTACTAATTTGGTTTCCTATCCACATTTGAATTTAAATCGTTAGATAAGGTGGGGAGAGTTAAACTAATAGGTTGTCCTCCATTTCTCTTGGCTCGACATGTTTCAGTCCTTTAACCTTAAGTAGAGAACTTTCTTCAGGAGCTTATCGGTCTGTCACTTTTCAGCAAGCTGTATTGACTTGCATGAATGTAAAGATCACTTCCTCCACAATCTCCTCCTCATTTACTGTAAAAGAAAAGAAAAGACAGGGCTCTATTTAGCACTTAATGTTAATCTATTATAAAGAGTGGTAGGGCCTTACCCTGCCACCCATTACACTCCCCAACTTGGTATGGTTACCTGTGGGGGATTTCTGGTGGTCACTGGTGTGATGGGTATTCAAATCTCTGTGTAGGTTCTGGCTGCTACTCCACCTATAACATGAAACCATCAATTAATCATGTTTTGTGTGTTAGGGAAGCATGTTTTTCACTTGTCCACTCTTCACTCCCTCCATGCTCACAATCTACCACTTAGGTGACTTACCTTTCTAGCTGTAGACACTCTTCTCTTGAGTCTGCTTTAGTACGTAATGTGGTCCTTACTCAAAGAGTACCTCTTCTTATATTTCGTGTTGTCTGCTTATTCCAAAAATCTGGACATAGGAACACACGTGTAAATATGTATTTACACCTTGAAGGGTGAATTCAGTGCTCTTAATGGTGTTCCCCTGCAGGGCTCCTGTCCACACCTCCTACATTGGGACATAGCTTTGTGGCTGGGAGGTCAATGGACGCTCTTCTAAATAGTTTGCTTTAATGTGTGGCACAGTTGTACCACATGGTGTGCCCCTCCTTCTATAATGCGTAGTCTGCTTCAAAAGAAAACCAAAAACAGGTGTAACTGTATTGGTTGTTTACAGTCCCAACGGTGTGTTTTGTGCGATCAACAATGATCCCCCCAAGAGCTCATCTCCTTACCTAGGTGTGTTCTCAGTTTTGTCAATCTGCTATCGACCCACTCACTCGGTTGTGTTCCCGTCCGGTGCTCTTAGAATTTCCTGGTAACCGAAGCAGTGGTTGTTATGACAACATATCATATGCATGTGTAAACTCTATGGACCTATGGCCTTACTTCGGTGGCCCTCTTGGTTGGGGCGAGCAGATTGGCCATATAGGTTGGTCTGCCATATAATCTTTTTTTATTTCCTATATTCTTTAGCCATATTGGAAAGTTGGATATAAGGAATCTCTCACGGGGGGTCAGATGAACCTATAGTTTGTTCACTCTGCCTAATAGTCCTATAGTCTCTATTCAATTTCTTCACATGGCCATGTGTCAGTCCCACTACAGCGAGCACTGGACACTGTTTAGAATGTATTCTGGTAGTACCAACTAGAGAGCCATATGTTCAACACGATGGATCCTCTGTGCATGGCAACCCTACTATATGGTACCATACAGTGTCAAATCTTAGAGTGGTCTAAAACACCTGGTTAAATCATTGTGTAAACCCACATCGTCCTCACTCCTAAGCGTATAAGGATACCAGAGCATATCTAATTTTAAAAGGGTGAATTTAGATTTTGTGCCACTCAACTCCCTCATTGAGGCCTCTACTTTTGCTTTTTGTTATAAAAATGAATTCCTGTTCTCTTCAGATAAGGATCTTTTCTTTTAATCTCACATTGGATCCATAGAATATTTGCAGTATGGTCCATGAAAAGTCATCCAGTTGTGTTTTTTTCATCATGAAGTGCTTGACCATGGATGAAGCTCAATTTTATTTTTTTAAACAACTTTGATTTTGCGTGATTGTCACTTTCACTTTTCTCTTGGTCTTACCTGTGTAGTTGAATCCACATGGGCAAGTAATCATGTACACCACATAGTCAGAGTTACAATTTATCAAACCATTTTGTGCCCATGGTTTGGTCAATCCGATCTCCACTGTTTTTTTAGTGTGTTTACAAAGCCCACATGTCCCGCATAGGAAGTGACCTTAAATAGGGTTCATCCCCCAGGACCTCAGTATAGTATTTACATTTGCCTTTGTATTTAAAAACCTGCTTTTGATCAATAGGTTCCCGATGGAGGCACTTTTACGATAGGTGAAGAGAGGTTGATCTTCTTTCATTCCCTTTTTATCAAAAACTCTCCATATCTTGAGACTTAAGTTTGTGTAGGTAGACACATACACCAATTTGTTCTCAAAGGAAATATTTTCATTTTTTTTCCAGTAATGCCTCTTGGTGGTAATTAAAGGCCAGCTTTGCTGCTTTTTTGACTACCTTCTTGGAGTATCACCTCTCTCTTAATTTCTTAGAGAGAATCCCAGCCTTCTGTTCAAAACACACCTTTGTGCTGCTATTACGTTTCAGACGTAGAAAATGTCCAAAAGGCAGATTATCTCGTAGATGTTTTATATGGTGACTACTACACTGTAGAAAGGAGTTTTTAATCTGTTGGTTTGTGGTACGGTTTTACAAGAAGTCTCCCTTCTTCGTGATAGATCATAATGTCCAGAAAGTTAATCTCCTGGTTGTTCTGTGCCATGGTGAATTTCAAATGTAAGTTTTTTAAAAAATGTTAGCCATTCAAAGAATTGGCTAGCTTTTTCTATATACCCTTCCCATATCATCAGTATATCATTGATGTATCAAGTCCATTCTCTAATGTGATCCCTAAATGGATTGGTTTCCGCGTAGATCTCTGCTTGTTCAAAGCTCTCCACACAGAGGTTAGCCACAGTTGCTCCCACCGCAGTCCCCTCACTTTTCTGGTACATTATACCTTATTAAGACTCCCTGTTAAAATAAAAGTTAGAGCACACATGCACGCTTTGAGCAAGGCTGGGCTGAGGCTGATGTGAACCAGGCTGTGGGAGTTGGAAGGCCAACAGACTGATCAACTGTTGGGAGGATCGAGCCAAAGCCAGGCAAGATTCCCAAGCTTTTGGGAAGCTGTGAGTGTTCGAAAGTCAGAGCCGACTGAGAAGAGGAAAGAAACCATCAAGGTGCAAGGAAATGGCCCAAGACCTTCCTGGGTGAATGGCTCTGTTGGGGAGGAGCACAGGAGGCTTCGGTAATGGCCTTGAGCTGTGGTATAAGATGAAAGACATTCATTTAACACAAACAGTGAGTTATCGAGGGCAGCAAAAGTCTGGTTGATGTTAAAGGGAAAGTGACTGTGATTAGAAGGTTGAAGGTTGCGTATGTGCCGATAAACGCAAATGAAGAGAACAATTGTTAAAAGACATGGATACAAAGTAGCAAAGCGATCCTGAGAGAGGAAGTCACACATTAGAAAGTCTCTGTGAAATGTAATGAACTTTCAAAAGATATTACAAGTGGAGATCAAAGGAAAGAAAGTTGAATAAGAGGAAAAAGAAATATGTGAATTGTGAAATATGCCAAGAGGGCAACAGTAAAATGTAAGAAATTTGGGGAAGGTCAAGAAGGCAAGTGAAGAGAATGAGCACTACATGTACCAAGAGGCATTGGTGCTGCAAGAGAAGATTGTGAATTGAAGTAATATAGAAATCGAGGTCTTAGTGGTCATGCAGAGGTCTATGTCAATTTCTGGTCGTTTCGAAAAGTCTTCGACAGTGAAAGATATATGAGATAAAACGTGTGCAAGGGAACCCCAATAAAGAACAAGCAGGCTGAAACCCGGCAGAAGGAAGCCTGTGCTGAACTGTAAGAAATGGTCTAATAAATTGAAACAAGACAGACTCGAGCCAAGCAGAAGGAAGCCTGTGCAAAACTGTGAGAAATTGAAAGCTTATGAATTGAATATTGATGGCAATGCGGCTGAAGCCTAAGGAAGTGATTGAACTACCAGAAGTTGAACACCTAAAACTGAACCGTTGAACTGTGCCAGTAATTCAAAGTGTGCAAGACTGATATAACTGTGCCATCCACCTATCATTTGCTTATTAAGAGACTCTCTAGACCCTGTGGGGTTGAACCAGGGGAAGGGAGTTGGTACTGAATCCAGTCTGACATTTAATTTTGACACAATAGTTTCTTTTTGTTTTCACTTATCACATTTGTTACCTTGAGAAGGAGAGCAAGGTTAGGTCTTCTTAGTATAGGCCTTTTTATTTTGACCAGACTGACTTGGACGTATTTGTTATTGTTTAATAGTCAAAATTACTCCCATTATAGAGTTAGGACCAGTTAGGAATTCTACCATCCCAAGCAAATTTGTAACAATGTGTTGCACTACAAGGTGAAATGAACAGTATGTATAGGTGTTACTATCTCTCCCATGGCAAACTGACTACAGTTGTAGACTCTGCAGTTACATGCTAAAATGTAATGTACTTTGCATGCATATTTCCTAACAGTACAAGTTAAACAGTACAGAGTGCATGTGTATTGGGCAGATCCAAATTTTGGTCATAGGGTTTCAGGGTGAAGATAAATCCTCTGTTTAACTTAGATTACATGCTAACCTGTGCCACTGCATTGCATGTATAGCAGATACATTGTCATCTGGTCTTTACAGGGTACCCAAACCAGTGCACTGTAGGAAGTTATATTAAAAAGCAAGTTTATTATATATTCTCTGATAAATATGAGCCGTGTGGACAAAGATGACAGAGATGATCAGCACTGTTAACACAAATAAAACAGTCATGTGTCTTCAGTATTGTGCATTAAATATTTAAAACAAACATACTTTTGCAGAACACCTGAGACAGCGTAAACATTGTGTACATAAAGATTTATACCATCATGATCTCTACAACAATAGTAAGCATAACATACTTTCAATGTTATTCAACAAGGTTATGCAATATATATATAACAAATACATTTCCATTGGGATTAGATAACCTTTACAAAAATGTACTTCTCTGATACTGAAACACAATAAGCATAAAGTACATGTATGTTTATGTGATAAGGGTATGCATTAAACATAGCAAAGAAGTAGTCGACCATGGTATTACCTGCACATTACTGGTGATGGGAACAGGCCTCGCAGGTCCAGGTGGGAAGGGCTGAGCTTTGACCACTTGATGCACCCTGACCAGCCACACCACATAGTATTGAACACCCATTTAAAGTATCAGCCTCCCACCCAGCCCAGGGGACTTACAGATAGCCAGCCCTGTCTCCTAACACCCATTACCCTCAAATGTCTTATCCCTATGTCCAGTCACAACAAACACCTACACTGAGGCACACCATTAGCATAGGCTAGTCTTAACATTGTAACAAAATAATAAGCATGGTGATAGAAGAACATATTTTACTAAAGTCATGAATACTAGAGTTAGTTAAAGAGATTGTACACATAAAATCAATGAATTAATTATCTAGTTACCTATACCTAAGTTAGTCTATGTTTAAATCCTTGCAATAACTTAAGTGCTAAACACCCATATGATCGATCAACTTGCTTTCATCGACTAATAATTTCATAAATACCATTTCCAATAACACATTGATTGATGCAGTGATTACCTTCAAACCTTGTTAAAAGACCACTCATGAGCAGGGTTTTTGTTACAGAGTTCATCCACATGCTTAGTATGGTGTACCCTGTGCTAGAGGTTTGACATTTTAAAAAGAAAATCACGATGAGTCTTAAATCGCCATTTCTTATTTTTGATTTGATTACATAGTTTCTTACAGACATTTATAAATTCCTTTAAAACTCATCAATATCATCTCAAGAGACCATTATTAATACAACAAAGACAATTCATGCAATCATTTTGCATTTATTCCTACACACATAAAGAACTTCTTTCAAAAACTGTATTGAAGGGAACATTAAGCCAAAGTCTTCACCACGCAAAAGATGTGTCTAAAAGAGGTCTGGTTCTGCATTCGGTTATCCCCCTAAACCCCACTAGGATGTGCCACAGTGTTTCTACGTGGTCATCTTGAATACAAAATATGCACATGTTGGTTTTGTATTTGCCATATCTCTTCAGGACCTTGTTGGTGGGGAGCAGATTGAATCTTAGTCTTATGAACTGAGCTCTATACCACAGAGATGGGAACAGCTTTAGGTAGTGGGGTCTTTTACCAAAAAACTTTGATTCTTTACACAGTTCCCGTTGCCACCTATGAGAGCTTCTGTCCTCAAGAGTGCTTATCCAATCTTGCTCCCAGATTTTACTTTTGACTTTGCCTGGGTTAGCCAGTCGGAATTTGGTGCTTGAACCCAGTGAATCCAATAAAGCTTGACAATTATTCTCCCATTGAGTCAATATGCTAGGTTCCATTCCGCCTGTTAGTTGTGTGTGTATTTCAAAAGGGAGGGCTTACAACACCAATTAGCACATCCGAAACGGCGAGAGTGCCTTTCAGGCAGTTTTCGCATAAAGCAAAATGAAACCACGTTCGTACCTCATTATAGAAGTAGGTACAAGGATTGGCAGTTTAAGGAGCTTTCTCCAGAATGTCCCTTCCAGACATGCCCAAACCTTGTGAGATGTAATGAGGAAACCTTCTGCTCCAAAAATCAAAGACGGAACAACCTTAGCCTCGTAGAAAATAACCAGCACTTTTAGGGAAAATCAGCCAAACTCCCTATGGAGTAGTATTGCTTGAGACGTCATCATGGCGTTCTTCTTTTTTAGGGACAAGCACCTAGGGCCATCGTCTTGCTTGCTTTTGACTAAAGCACCCAGGAAAGTCACTGACTGCACTTCCATTTACAGGGAATCTTCTAGAAACCATTGACACTCCGATGTCTTCCTCTTATTTCTACTCGCAAAGGTCAGGATCTTGGTTTTAGCAAGATTGACTTCTAGTCCATTCTCCGTCGTGTATTCCTGCAGCACATTTAATGATCACTGTAGTCCAATTCCTCAATTTCTGTAGATGAGATAGCACACAATCCCTCCAAAAATCTTTCCCCATCACATCCAAAAGTGATATAGGGTGACAGTTTTTGGGATCACCTCTCTTATAGATCGGGACAATCACTGCAGATTTCTATGAGTCTGGAATAATCTCTGACCTCAGCATTTTGTTGAATAGGAGATACATAGGGGCTGCCCATTCTTCCAGGGCTTCCTTTAGGATCATATTGGTAAGGCCATCCAGGCCAGGGGCCCTAGACCTACTAGCCTTATTGATGAGCGTGAGCAAGTCACCCTCATCAAAATGGAGGGACCACACCCCCTTCTGTTTGTGCGTGTCCAAAGGCACTCCTTCGCTTCTATCAAAGGTTTTCCATAGTGGCCCAGCCATTTGTGCTCAGACACCATGTTAACCATCGGCAGCCTATTTCTATTTCCTAGCTGGTTAAGCAATTCCCAAGTGGCTCTCACATTTGTATTCATTATTTGTTAAGGATTGCCTCCGAATCCACCTGCAGCAGCTTAGCTTTATGGGCTGCTGTCCAATTTCTGTATTTGTGTTTTCTCCTGGCTATTAGTCCACTAGCTCCATCCCGTTTCCTTTGTTTCAGTGCTCTTATATATTTTGCCAACAAGTTCTTCTCTCTGGCAATTGCAACATCATAGTTATGCAGATCTCTTCCGCTATTTTTGGGGGGTTGCTCAATACTCTAAACCTATTTAGAGTACTCTAGTCTCAACCTATTTGCTCCATTAGAAACCTCTAGAGAAAAGATCCAGAGCTCGTTTTGCGTGGGTTACATCATCTTTTGTAGTGACAATTTTAGGATGGAATGGTCACTATGCTTTTTCAGGTGTATTCTCAAAGAGATGACTCACTTGTTAAGGTGATGCAAAACAAACACATAGTCCAATGTAGAGGAAGAAAATACTGTTTGACCATTTGGTTGCCGGATGGTGCCACCTACATCAAAGCCCTTGACCATAGATAGGCCAGAGGCCTCCATTAGGTCACACCCATCTGCCACCCTCTTGCAACTGGTTCCTTTATCTCTCACTGCTTTTTCCACATCCTCCCTGGACCAGAATAGGCAGGTTTACATCACCATTCACACAAATAACATTGTTAAAGTCTTACTGTTAAAATCATCAATACAGGTACCGACAGACCGCAGGAGGCTAGATGAATTGATCCCCTTTGGGTTACAATAGATATTGATGAGGAGCAAGCACATAGAGGTACACAGAGGCAGCCATCCCATTTTCAAACAAATAGCGTGCATGAATCTATTAGTGCATTTGGAGTCGAGAACACAAAGATCTTAACCATTTTTGACCAATGTTACCAGGCCTGCTGAGGGCCTACCTATCTGACCTACTAAGGCTGGGTTAATATAAGGACATTAGCCATCATAGACAGGTGCCACTGATAGCCAAGTCTCCTGTAGGCAGTGAATAGCCAATTCTCCTGTTGTACTGTCTTCTTTATCTCTTGCCAAGTGGGAGAATCTTCTGGTATTCCAAAAGCCTAAGAACAATCTTTGCCCTTGTGGTTAGTTCTCAACAGGGGCCTTCCCATTTCCCTTTTGGCCATTTCGGGCATCCGAGTTCCCCCCTTATGTGTTAGAGAGATCTTTCTCTCTCCGTAGTGCGAACTTTCAAATGTGACCTTTAGGGGGCCCTCCCATTTGGACACCGGCTTAATGGGCCTCTCGACTGGACTCTCTGTTTCACTGAACCCCATGGCACTTTTTTAATATTTGCAAGGCACTCTTTTTGATGATGCTATAGTAGTCTTGAGCTTTGTGGGTGTTGACCACCCCTTTCTCATAAAGGAAGTTCTGTCCGATCGAAACCCCAAGAGAGCAACTGATGGGATATTCTGAGGCGAGCTTCATTTCAAGTGTAGGATAACTGAGTCATCTGCTCTTCATTTATACAATCAACAATTCTTAAATCCTCAGAGCAGATGAAATGAACATTGGGGATATGATGGAAGAGCTTCATTAAGTTTGCCCGATTTAGAATCAGCTGATTTTTTAGGGGGATCAGTCTAGCCAATCTTAGCTTAAGAGGAAGTCTACTCTCCTCTGGGGCTACATGAGACCTTTTCCCCAGTTTCTCAATTTTGTGGAATTTGATTGAATGTGCTACTGAGAGGTTATCTCCAATAACATGCACCCTTTTTGTGCTGTGTCCCCTTTCCCCAGGGGCACTGCAGGAGTGGACAGCCTTTTATGATTGATTTGTTTCCTTCGATCCTCTAAGGTTTGGAATGTCATTCCCATCTGTCCTTATTTAGGGCAAAATCAGCATCGGAATCAGCATCTCTCGAAAGGGTCAAACTTTCTCTAGGTTTGGCCCATTCTTCTTCCATCTTATAGTCATCATGGGTCGTTCAAATGGACAAGTTGGGGTCAACCTCTTCCCTTAAGCTTACGTTGTCTTTCCTCAAAGGCAAGACCTTTGCATCATTTATGGAAGTCTCAGGAGCCTTTCTCTGCAACCTCTACCCTACAGACAACACTCTGCTAACCAAGGGGGAAAGCGAGGGAGGCGTAGTTAGATTCCTTAAAAAGGCCCACAAGCCATTTGATCTTTTCTTTGTCTTGCTTGCTGCATTACATTTCAGGTCGCCGGCCTGCTTGTCACTTGCTAGAGATCCTTCCAGCTGTTTAGGCTTTTTCCTCTGTTGGAAAATAGGGAAAGAGATGTTGCACCCAAGTTGTTGTTTGTGTATTTCCTTAGCTGGGGGTACAGCCAGGGCCACCTCCTTTTGCCCGTAGATCAAGGTCCCTCTAGATTTCATTTGGACTTCAGTCATTTTCTCATCCTCCAGGGCCTGTGGGGCAAGGAAAGCTTTTGTATCTACAATCACTGTCAAAACTGAAGAATGAATAATAAAGAACATGAGTGTTTGCCTTTTATTCTTTTCTGATTTCCTATTCAGTTCAATCTGGAGGCATGTTTTCACTCATGGAAAGAGTAGAATCTTCATCAGGATTCAACAGCTTTTACACCATTCATAGTACTACTCTAAGCACCATTAAATTGGATAAGCGAACATCCCAGAAATGGGTGCTCGAGAATTTCATTTATTTTTTGGAAAGTTCGACAAGTTTGATGTGTAATGTGGCCTATTCAAATGACCCTAGAATCAACTCCGATCTTCATGGGATTCTTTAAGAATCACACATTTTAGGAGGTAACACGCAAGGTAACTAATTACAAATGAGAAAACAAAACCAAATTTTTGCCTCACTAGATCTGCTATACAACGGCCAGATTATTTTGCATCTCACTTAAAGTAATTATTGCTTACTAGATTGATATCAAAACAATCAGATAGTATTTTTATATCCTCTGGAGGAACCGTTGTCTCACTAGATCAACTGCACAATGGTCACAGTTTAGTTGGCTTTGCAAATGAAGTAATTGTTGTCTCACTGGATTAATTGTACAAATGTCAGATTTTATTTGCATCCCACCTAGAGCAACTTTTTCCTCACTAGATCAATTGCACAAACCCTTAATGACATATTGCCACCAAACCTAAACACATTGTTTATTCAATAGATTGATTGCACAACTGTTAGAATTGTACGTCTATCTCACATTTGAATAATTGTTGCCTCACTAGATTGATTGCATAACTGTTAGATCAGTTATGTGCATCTGGCTAATGGTAATTGTATTGCCTCCCCAGATCTACCACCGCTCACCTAGAGTAATTGCTATTGCACCATTTTGGTCTCACAACTGTTAGATTGCACAACACTTAAATCATCTATTCGCATCTTGATTCATTCGATGTATTGCATTTCTCCTTTAGTAACTATTTTGATTGCACAATCATTAGATCGCTTATTCATTTCTCATCTACACTAATGGTTAACTCACTAGATTGATTGGACAGCTGGTAGAATAGTCAATTACACCCGACCTTTCAGTAAGTGTTGCTACACTAGATTGCACATATCTTTTCTTCCAATGAGCAGCAATAGTATTGTATCAATAGAACAAATAGAGCAATTGTTCATTCACCAGATTGAATCCAGAACTAAGCGACTCCATGATAGCAGACTTATCTATTTGCATCTCACCTTGAGTAATAGTTGCATCCTAAAGGTGCATTTCACCTAGATTTACCAGATCTATGGCACTAAAGTTAGATAACTTATTCGCATCTCATGCAGGCTAACTGCTGACTCACTAGATTGATCTCACTCATGTTACAATATTTATGTGCACATAGATTACTTGCTGCCCCATATGATTTCAAAACTATTACACCATGTATTTACTTCCAATCTACAGGAATTAAATTGTTTCACTAGATCTATTGATATCTTCCTTAGCATTATTGTTGACACAGTGCTTGTCAGATTGATCTTAATGTTAAATTGAATTACAGTTAGATTATTCATTTGCAACTTAATTTTAATTTTAAAATCTTTTATTCAGTATAAACCATTAAACACAGTGTAGAACATCAATGGAATATCTGATTTATATAACAAAAAAGAAATTACCATAAAAGAAATTGCAAGATAAAATACTTAAAAGCAAATAAAAATACCAAATCAGAAAATTAACCCATGGAGGAGAGCACACTTGCAGCCTCTATAGCCTCTATGATTGGCGTTCAACCTGTTAGCTCAATGGCTAGACAGTGCGCACCAGTTTTCTGTCTATAGCCAGAATGAGCGCACAAATGTATTAGACATGATCATACTAAGGGGGTAATTCATAGAATTTTGCACAAAAGTGGCGCATGCGGCTGGCGCACAGTGTGCGCGTGCGAATGTCTGCACCAGCCGCGTGCGCTAAAATCGATTTCCGCGCACAGCGTATTCATGGATTTTAGCCTCCAAAACCAGCTGTGGCGCAGAGTGGCGCAGCGACCCTGCAGCAGAGCCAGTTACGCCCCCAAGAACGCCCTCGAGCAAGGAAAAGCCATCAAAATTCCCAATTCAGCGCAAAGGGCTGCGCTAACCCAGTTTACAGGGCTGCCAAACAGCAAACGCCAAGCGGGGAACGTGTATTACTGGGGTGCGTGTGCAGTTTCACGCGCGAAAGGGCCTGTCCGAGTGGGGTACGTGTATTACTGGGGTTCGCGGGAAGTTTCACACGCGATTTCAGCAGGGAACATGTATTACGGGGTGCGCTGGAACTTTCACACGCAAAAGGGCCTGTGCGAGTGGGGTACGTGTATTACCGGGGTACGTGGGAAGTTACACATGCGATTGGACTGGGTACGTGTATTTCAAGGGTGTGCGAGAAGTTTCACACGCGATTGGGCTGGGTATGTGTATTTCAGGGGTGCGTGGGAAGTTTCACACGTGATTGGGCTGGGTACGTGTATTTCAGGGGTGCACGGGAAGTTTCACATGCGATTGGTCTGGGTACGTGTATTTCAGGGGTGCGCGGGAAGTTTCACACGCAATTGGCCTGGGTACGTGTATTTCAGGGGTGCGCGGGAAGTTTATCACGCGATTGGCCTGGGTACGTGTATTTCAGGGGTGCGCAGGAAGTTTCACACGCGATTGGGCTGGGTACATGTATTTCAAGGGTGCGCTGGAAGTTTCACACGCGATTGGAGTAGGGTACATGTATTACTGGGGTGTGCGGGAAGTTTCACACGCTATTGGCCTGGGTACGTGTATTTCGGGGGTGCGCGGGAAGTTTCACATACGATTGGGCTGGGTATGTGTATTTCAGGGGTGCGCGGGATGTTTCGGGAAGTTTCACATGCGATTGGCCTGGGTACGTGTATTTCAGGGGTGCGCAGGAAGTTTCACACGCGATTGGAGTAGGGTACGTATATTACTGGGCTGCCCATGAAGTTGCACACGCGATTTTGCAGTCGGAGCGGGAAACGCGTATTTCGGGGGTGCGCAGGGAGTCCTACACGTGAATTGGCAGATTGGGTCCTCCCAGGTGTCCCCTCTACCCCCTCCACGGCCCCTGCAGGCAGCCCACACCACAGGGGACTACCCTGCACCCCTGGTCATGTCCCGCAGGCAGCCCATCCACCATGGGCATGCCCCCCAGCCAAGCCACATGTCACGTTGCAATATGATCACCAACTCATGTCTCCCAGCACCCCCACCCCCAGCAGTGAGGGGCACCTGCCGGCAGGCCCCCACTCATGTCCCACACATGTCCCCCAGCACCCCCACCCCCCAGCAGTGCAGGGCACCTACCAGTAGGCCCCCACGCATGTCCCCCAGCACCCCCACCCCCCCATCATTGACAGGCACCTGCCAGCAGGCCCTGACACATGTCCCCCTGCACCCCCACCCCCCAGCAGTCAGGGGCACCTGCCAGCAGGCCCCCACTCATGTCCCCCAGCACCCCTACCCCCCAGCAGTCAGGGGCACTTGCCAGCAGGCCCCCACACATGTCCCCCTGCACCCACACCCCCCAGCAGTCAGGGGCACCTGCCAGCAGGCCCCCACACATGTCCCCCAGCACCGCCACCCCCCAGCAGTCAGGGGCACCTGCCAGCAGGCCCCCACTCATGTCCCACACATGTCCCCCTGTACCCCCACCCCCGAGCAGTCAGGGGCACCTGCCAGGAGGCCCCCACTCATGTCCCACACATGTTCCCCTGCACCCCCACCCCCCCAGCAGTCAGGGGCTCCTGCCAGCAGGCCCCCACTCATGTCCCACACATGTCCCCCTGCACCCCCAACCCCCAGCAGTCAGGGGCACCTGCCAGCAGGCCCCACTCATGTCCCCCAGCACCCACACCCCCAGCAGTCAGGGGCACCTGCCAGCAGGCCCCCACACATGTCCCCCTGCACCCCCACCCCCCAGCAGTCAGGGGCACCTGCCAGCAGGCCCCCACACATGCCCCCCTGCACCCCACCCCCCAGCAGTCAGGGGCACCTGCCAGCAGGCCCCCACTCATGTCCCACACATGTCCCCCTGCACCCCCACCCCTCAGCAGTCAGGGGCACCTGCCAGCAGCCCCCCACTCATGTCCCCCAGCACCCCCACCCCCATCAGTCAGGGGCACCTGCCAGCAGGCCCCCACACATGTCCCCCTGCACCCCACCCCCCAGCAGTCAGGGGCACCTGCCAGCAGGCCCCCACTCATGTCCCACACATGTCCCCCTGCACCCCCACCCCCCAGCAGTCAGGGGCACCTGCCAGCAGGCCCCCACTCATGTCCCCCCGACAGGTCATCACACTCCAGACCCATGCCCCTCATGGCCACCCAAATCCCACCCCAGGCCAAACACCCCACATTGAATTCCCAAAGTCATGATAGAAAATACATAACCAGCATGGCCATGAATCAATGTCCCTCAGACCCAGGCAATGGTGACACATGACTGTGAAAAGATCAACATTGTGACATGCACAAAATAAAAGAGATAAAACCACATCAGTAAAGTATATAATAAATGTATATTCAATAATTAACCAAATGAATAAAAAAAACACACAATAATGGAAATTATGAAGAAAAAGCTGCATGTCCAAAATATTCTAAAAAAATGTGTGAAAGCAGAATCCAAATCAATCCAAAAGAAAATGGGTCCAAAGAGTCTGTCCGTCCAACCAAATCCAAAGTGTAAAAATAAGACACATCCATTGATCCATGGTAAAAAAGAAACTTAAATGAAGTGAAACCCAGTGTTGAACTATATACAAAGTACAAATCCAGGGTCCATGAGCCCAACCATCGAAAGGAAACCTACAAAAACCCTACCTAATGAACAACTGTATACAAAAAGGTGGGGCATAGTCCAAATGCCCCAAATGAAATGAAAACCAAAAGGAAACCTAACACTAATTAACTATATACAATGGCAGCGGGCTAGTCTGACGGCTCACTTCCTGATTTCCCGGGCCAGGGCAACATCGAACTCCTGCTCGATGTCCCGGAGGCGGTCCTCTTCAAAGGCCCCCGAGGGTTCGCAGGGACGATGACATCTGAATCTCCAGGTCCCTGCGAATTGCCTCGAGGCACTCGGCCCACCTCAGAGCCCTTTGCATGGAGTTCTCCGCCCTGGCCATCGTGAGCCGTGCCTCTTCCGCCCGCTGCCGCTCCGCATCTATAGCATGGCCTAACCGCTGCCACACGGAAAACACTTCCCATCCTGGGTCCTCCTGCCCTCCGGCCGATGCATGCCCCTCCGATGTCGAAGGCACCGAGCCACCATAGCTCCCACCTTGTTGCTGCTGCTGCTGTGCCTGTGCCTGTGCCCTGGCTCCTGCTGCCTGCACATCCTCCTCCGGCTGGGGTGCAGTTGTTGAGGTGGCCACCCCTGCTGGACGTCCGACTCCCGACTGTGGCAGGGATGTGTCCTCCACCAGCCTGGCCGGACGGTCAGAGGCAGCTCCACAGGGTACCCAGGTGATACATGGGTGGGAAGATGGCACGGAGGACGACTGGCGCATAGGGGGTTCAGGTGAGGAGGGGGTCGAAGCAAGGTTCAGCAAACGGAGGAATCCGGCCTTGATGACCTGTCCCAGTAGGCTGACGTGGTCAACGAGCCATTCGAGATGACGTGCAGTCTCCCCATGAAAAGACTGCAGGTCACCTCGCATGGCCCATTGACGCAATGCCACCCCACCCAAGACAGGCTCAACCCAGTCCCGGACAGCCACGTCCGCAGGGAGAGGAATGCCAGTTGTTGTAAGCTGATCCCCTCCCTGAAAACGGGTCTGGACGTAGCCATCCCTGCTGGTGTGGGATGATGATGTCACAGGATCGGGGACAGGATTACACACAGGCACCTCTGCTGCGGCCTGTGCTGCCTCCTGTCCTGGCCCCTGCACTGCACCACTGGCACCAGTGGAATCCCCAACTCCAGACCCTGTCTCTTTCCCTTGCGCGGCCTCCTCCTCCACCAAACCCCCCACCAACCTGGATGACTCCGTGCCATCTTCCCTTGTCGGACCCTCTGGGGTCTCAGCTGCCCCTTCTGCTGCTGAGGAGTCCAACTCCGACCTCCGCCTCTTGGACCTATCCTCGGCAGCTGCGGCCTGGGACGCGGCACCGGACTCCTCACTCCCTGACGAGATCACAACCTGGGAGGGGAGCCGGGTCTTGCGTCTACGGCTGGTGGTGTGATCCCTGCCGCTGTGCTCCACAGCACCCTCTCCGCCCTCTTCATCAGTTGACGCTGCAGACAGGGAGAGATAGGAGACAAGCATCAGGACACTGTACAATGGACTGATACACACATGCCAGTTGCACATGAGTGGCAGTGTCAAACTTCAGACATGGCATCACAATCCCCCAAAACACATGGCAAGTCAACTCACACACCTGAGCAATTCCACAGCCATATGGCAACAGCCAGCACCATCCATACACATACAACAGCATGAGCAGCCAAAGGTGAGCCAGACATCACATGAAACACAGGGAATGCACTAGACATGCACACACGCCACCACACTTACATGCATGTGTACACCTCCACCAACTGTCGCAGTGATGAGATCGGCATCCATGTCACATCTGGCAATCAGTCTTCTACCTATCAGTGTCCCAAGCATCCATGTTGCATCACTGTTGCACCCTTGTGAAATACACACACATGCACATGTATACAGTGCAGATACATGCAGCTGGAACTGACATCCATGTGTGACACTACTGCCCCAGGACTTGCTCCACCAGGACACCAACTTTGGTGGCAGTGAAGCTGGTGGCCCTCTGCCTCTCTGGCTGGGGGTTGCCAGTGGTCTCAGATGGTGGTGTGCCCGACATGGCAACCCCAGATGCAATCGTGGGTGGGCAACTGGGTCCTGGGGCTGGGCTGTGGAGCGATGGTATCCCAGTCGGGAGTCTTCGGTTCCAGCAGGGGTGGTCACAGCAACTGCACCCCTGCAGATGGCTGATGTGCAGGCAGCAAATTGCAGGGCACGTGGGCAGCAGGCAGTCAGGCAGTAGCAGATGGCAGGTGGGAGCGTGCTCAGGGCTCTGGGGGGCAGGAAAATGGCCTTCAGGGCAGGAGCGTGGTCTTCGGTGTGTTTTTGTGTGGCCAGCTTGACACGGAGTGATTTGGCACATGAAAATCTAGCACGTCAGCGTGTAATTCGAGGAAAGGGCCTTAGCACGTAAGTGCATCAGCGCATGCATGCACGCGATTCCATTGGACCAAAGGCCCTTAGCTCGTAGGCGCGTAAGTTACATTACGCGCGCAGGCGTTTCCCTCATGGCAAGTGATGACAGAGCACACGTGGAAACACTGCACGTCCGAGTGTCATCACGTGTAATTGGATGAAAGTGCCCGCATACACGCGTCTCTGACGTGTACGTGTGGGCCGGTTTGAAAGCTGCGTGTAGGATGCCATTTTCTTTGTATGTACTTTTCGTGCAGAGCGAGTGGGTGAAATATGTACTTCTTGTTGGTTCACACGCGATTACTTCACAGCGTTTCTAGTTTGTACTCCCTGTTACCTCTGACAGCTCTTTTCTGATTTTTTGTTGAGCCTGTTTCCTCAAACAGAGTTCACTTCTCCTTTTGTCCTGTCTCCTCAGACAGCGTAAAATTCTTCTTTTGGCGGGGGTGTTGCCAACGCGCACACACGCATATTTTTCACGTTCTTTTTCCAGGCAGACGGTGAGTTCCGCACGTACTTAGCAACTGTACTGTAGGCTGCGTGTATTACGCGTATGCTTATTTTTGTGTTTCTGGGTGCCACAGCGTAGGGCGAGTTCATTTTTTCACGCACGTGGTCAACGAGGGGTTGCGTGCAAGTTTATTTTTGATTTTGGGCTGCCTGTGCGTTGCGTGACCCGTCATCTTCCCCCAGGGGTCACAGACAGCCTTGGTAGAGCACTAGGGTACGAATTCCATCTGGTATCCTACCCCTTTGACCCCCAATTGCCCAGGAAAATAGTTTACTGAAACTCCCATACGCACAACAACATCAGTGCCATGGCTGGGAAGCGACCAAGCGGTAAGGGCGGCAAAGGTGGCCGACCCTCAAAAGGTGGGCGTGGTGGGCGCGGTAGGGGACGTGGCCGGGATTTGCAGGTTCCCTTATGCCCCCATGTGTGGAGGAACAATCAGGGACACCCATGCCCCCCCCATCGTTGAGGGAAACGTGACTGACACCATCCAAGCTCAGTCCCTGTTGGACCAGCCCATTGTGGCACCCGACCTGGCACAGGATGACTCCCTGGCTGACTTCCAGGTCAGCAAGTATAGGCCACGTGTGGCAGTGCAAGTTGTTGTCACCAATCCACGTGGATCTGGGGCAGCTATGTCATCTGCTGCCCCAAGTATGCAGGGTGGGGAGGCTGCAGGGGCAGCTGCAGCTCCATCCGCCCCAGCTCTGACTCTCCCAGCCAGGACAGTGTCAGTCCTGGTCCATCATACTAATGTTCCCCCTGACAACATCACACTACAGCCAATGCTTGCACCAAGTCCCATGGTCAGTATGCATTCGCACACTCCTACTATCCAGTCCACCGGTGCTCCTGCCCCTAGTGACCAGAGCAGCGTAAGCCACTCACGATCCCCACCACCTTCGAAAAGAAAGAAGAAGAGTGCTCGTCCACTACAGACTGATACCCCAGACATGACTACACAGTCCGGCACATCAAGGAAGCCTAGCTTCAATGAGGCCGAACGTGATGAACTTGTGGAGTATGTGTCCACACATGACCGCGAAATGTTGATTACTGCAGGGTGCAAGACCACACCTGGTCAACGTCAGGCACACTGGCAGACCGTCGCGGACATCATAAGTGCCCTTGGATTTTTGAGACGCACAGCTGGTGATTGCTACAAGCGGTGGAATGACCTGAAACGCAGGGCAAAGAAAAAGCTGGCCTCAAATCATGCTGCTACTCTGGTGACTGGCGGTTGGTCTCCACCAGAAGACAACGAACTCACTATACATGAGTATGTTGCTGGGACCTACATCACAGAGGAACAGATGCAAGGTGTGGGAGAACTGCCAGATTACGAGGCATTGTCCGGTGAGTGCACATGCATGTGTGTGTGATCCATGTGTATGTTGTGTGTGTGACGGGTTCTGATTGAGTGACAGGTGAGGGTGTGTGTGCCTGAGTGGTTTGGGTCACCCATGTGCTTCATCCAAAACATTCTGTAGCCTTGGATTTGGGTATTACAGTATCCCTTCTGCACACAGTAGACATTTTGCACAACATTACGGCAGTTGTCCTTGAAGTGGCATCTTGCAACAACATTGTTCCGTATTTTCAGTGTTCATCAGGCTGATTCTTTCAATTCTCCCACTTTCACTACGCATTTCTCAGCCCTATTGTCACATATGTGACATGCTTCTGTCATTCATTACACACCACATTGGCCCACATGTGTTAACTTGTTAGGTGAATGAGTACAGCAATCAGACTGATTGAGAATTGGCCTGCTGACATTGATTTTTGGGGCGAGTTTGTATGTGGTACATGATAGTTATTTCATGGGAGGTTTAAGTGAAGAACCATTGATGTGTACCTCTTTCTGCGATCAGTGTATTCTTGTACGCTGCATGTGTTGCAGTGAGTGGCACATGTGTAATATTGTCACACTATGTAGCATTTTTCATCTCATCATGTCCATCTCACATGGATGGGTGACAGTACTCATTCACTGACATATGGCAGTACTTGTCATATGTACCATGCCTATGATACATGCCATCTGTGTGATGGCATGTGTCATGTATGTGGATTAGACATGCCACTCACAGGCCAATGTGTGATGGCACTGCTACCCAGCATGCAGCTAATGTGTTGCTCTTCCATCTTGGTGTCATCAGTGTCTGCCATTTGCCTCCCCTTCCAACTCAGTGACAGTGCATGCATGGGAGGGTTATAGTCATGTGGAACATGTGTCAATCATGTACTGGTTCTGTAGCTTGTCAGGCCTATTTGTGTGCCATGGTGCTAATGCCTGTTTCCATTTTTTGTCTTTCATGTTTTTGCAGGGGATGACGCACTTGATGCTGTTGAGGTTGAGGAGATGGTGCAGACCCAGGAGGGATCTCAGGCACGACCAGGCACCAGTGGGGGACTTTATGTGGTGGTGGGTGAGAACCCAATCTTGCTGCAGACCATTCTCTCCAGGGGTGTCTCTGGGTGTACCTCCCCAGACCTCTATTCAGGCGCTGATTCGGATGATGAGACCTATGTGGCATCGCAGGTAAGTCATTCTGGCAGGGATTCTGTTCTGTCCAACCCACCTGCACCAGGGGTAGAACCCTCTATGGGGATGTCAGTGTTGGTAGGTCCGCCTTTGGTGGTTACGGATGCAGGGTCACACTCCGCAACATTTGATCCTGTTCCTGGGCAAGCAGATCAGAGGAGGAATGCAGTCCTGCAGCCTCAGGCAGTGCCGGCACAGCAAGGCGCAGTTTGCCTTGCCCCAAACCTGTGTGGTACCCGCCGACACGGTGGCCGTACGCCACCAGGCAATACCGCATGAGAGCAATCCATATACGGTATGGCAAACCAACAGGCAGAATCAGCTGAGATGATGGCTCAAGCAATGGAGAGGGTGGCCACTTCCATTGCCCCCCCTGAAAGGCAGATGGAGCAACTACAGCAGGCAACAGACTCGATTTGCCAATCACACAGGGAGGACATGTTGGCATCCAACAGGGACAGACGGGCGGCACTGGAGACTCTACGCCAATCGATATCAATAGAGTCCCAGGGCCACAGGGAAGCCCTGAGTGTAGAACTCCATCACCTCAGGGAGACTCTTGTTGACCTTGAGGCTTCCACTAACTTGAGGACAGAACAGCAGCTGGAGCGGCTCATACGTTCGCTCTCAGCTGAGATGCAGGCAACTCGGGAAGAGATCCAGGCATCACGTCAGGTGGTGCATGGGGAGCTCCGCACTATAATCCTCCAGAACGAGACCTTCCACACCCGCATGCTTGCTGCCATAGAGGACCAGACCAGGGCTTTGCGTGGGCTGCCTCCCATAGTGCCACCACCTCCTGATGCAGCAGCAGAGGGTGGGGAGAGCCACAGCAGCAATTCTCTCACAATAGCGTAGCCGTGCAGGCCATGCGCCCATGGAGGTGTTTTTTTTCCCAACATCCACACAGGTGGCTGTTGGTGTACACCCTGTCCTCTGACCTCCTGGGTGGCCTCCCCACATCCCCTGGCCCCCACATGGCCATTTTTGATTTTTGATTTTTTTACAGTGTGTTGCCTTGTATGGCTCCCGTGGGCATCCACTGTATTCCGGCTGGGCACATGCAGGCTTGTCCTGAGTTTGGGTTAGATGCTTGGGTTTGTGAGACACACACCCCTCCTGCTTCCCGTTTCCATGGGCTTGCAAAGGGTGTGCCCAAGTGACAGTGACTTGCACAGTGATGTTGGACTCCCATGAGCTGTGTGGGCAGTCTGTAGTCAATACTGTGTATACATTCCTAGTGGTTATTGTTGTTGTATTGTACACTGCATGGTGTATTGATATGTGCTTGGGCATCCGTGTCTTCCTCCTAATTTGCAGTTTCCTTCCTCATGTCTTCACAAGGCCGTCTACTTTGCAGATGGGGTTCATGTTGTATGCAGTACACTGGCACATTTACGTGGCAGCAACACTCTACAGTTGTAAGGGGTCGATGTGCTGGCTTATTCAGGTTGTAAGACTACCACTACTTTCACTTAGTACTGTCATGTTTTAGCAATTTGGGGGGTGTGGGGTTCAGGTCTGTATGGGTGCATGCTTGAGAGTGTGTGTGCTGAGTTAGGGGGTGGGGGTTCAGGTTTGTGCCTGATTGGAGATGTTGGCCCGAAGTGTGGTGGGAGCCATGGGGCTTAGTGTTTGGTTGGGGGTGAGGGGGCCATGGGGCATGGTGTTTGGTTGGGGGTGGGAGGAATGGGGCATTGTGTTTAGTTGGGGGTGAGGGGCCCATGGGGCATAGTGTTTGGTTGGTAGAGAGGGGGCCATGGGGCTTAGTCTTTGGTTGGGGATGAGGGGGCCATGGGGCATGGTGTTTGGTTGGGGGTGGGAGGCATGGGGCATTGTGTTTAGTTGGGGGTGACGGGGCCATGGGGCATAGTGTTGGTTGGGGGTGAGGGGGCCATGGGGCTTAGTGTTTGGTTGGGGGTGAGGGGGCCATGGGGCATGGTGTTTGGTTGGGGGTGGGAGGCATGGGGCATTGTGTTTAGTTGGGGGTGAGGGGGCCATGGGGCATAGTGTTTGGTTGGGGGTAAGGGGGCCATGGGGCATAGTGTTTGGTTGGGGGTGGGAGCCATGGGGCATTGTGTTGCACTCCAAGAGTGAACCCAATAATAAAGCTGAAACAGGCACAGTTAGGAGATGTACATCCTTTGCTTTATGAGGAAACCTGACCCAACAAAGGCCATACTCCCTTGACCAACCCGAACAGCAAACTATAGCAGTGAAAAAGAACTGAATGTCCAATCAAGGGTCAATAAAATATATATGATTTGATTGAACAGACGATATACAATTACTAAATTGAAATGATTCATAACAATGGATAATGTGTTGTAATAAATGTAAGTTTGAAATGCAAATGAAATTCGTTACCCCTCAACAACATATTCTTTTTCCATGTGTTTAATACAAATTGTGGGTTGAAGGAGCCTCCTGCCACGCCCCACCTAACGTCCCGCCCACATTTACTTTTCGGGCCACTATAGCCCTCATGTAAGATACTTTCAGCCCTCTCTCAAAATCAGTTGTGCAGCCCTGTCATAGATGTATGTCTTTTAATGACACAGAATTAGTGTTGTTTCGGTAGGGATGCACACAATGTTACACTTCCAGGTGAACAATCTCAGGCTGGTGTGGTAGTGACAGTTGACTGTCCCTTGAGTCATCATCATTGATTGTCAGATGGTATGTGCCATGGGCTGTGGCACTCCACAGGGGTGTGATTTTAGGTGAAGTAATTAGCCACCAGCTGGGTACGGGCTGCCTCACCCCGTGCACTTTCCCCTCCCATGCGCAGCAGGCGTGCATGTGGTTGGGAATGTGGGGGCACCACCATGTCCACGGCAGGCCCGGCGTGTTGCAACGTTGTGCAGGACACATGCTGGCACTATGATCCTGCACACTACTGGGGGAGCGTATAACAGCTGCCCGCTAGAACTGTCAAAGGAGCGAAAGTGTGACTTGAGCACTCCGAATGTGCGCTTCACTATGCCCCGGGTTGGAATGTGGGCTGTGTTGTATCTTACCTCGGGTGGTGTGGTGGGGTTCTGAATTGGCGTCATCATGTGGGTGCTCAGAGGGTAGGCACCGTCCCCTGGGGAGGTGGTGATGGTTATCATTAGTGGGGTTGTGACATTACTCAGTATCTGACATGCATGCATGTGCAGTGGTATTTATACTCACCAAGCAGCCATGTGTCGCCATGCCGCCCAGTTTCTAGGTCCCGGTTTAGGGTTGCCATTCTGTAGATGAAACTGTCGTGGGTGGACCCTGGATAGTTGGCATATACTGAGGTGATGATGCCCTTGGCATCACATACTACCTGGATGTTGATGGAATGCGAGTGCTTGTGGTTTCTATGGATGTGCTCAGATGCCCTGGGGGGACGTAGAGCCACATGGGTGCAATCAATGGCACCTAGCACTTTGGGAATTGTGCCACCCTGTACAAATCCTGGATGGCAGCCTGCCTTTCTGCAGGTGTTCTGGGCAGGTATATGTGCCTGCGGACTGAGGGGTGTGCAGTGATGATGGCCAAGACCTGGTTTAGACAGCGTGACTGCGTGGCCTGTGACACCCCTCCCACTATGGCACTTGTCCGCTGAAATGATCCAGTGGCCAAGAAGTGCAGTACATTAAGGACCTTCTCCAGGGGGCTGAGTGCTTGGGAGCACAGAGTGGGTGATGTGAGGTTATCCTCCCACTCACTGACCAGGTTGAGTATTATGTGAGGTGGAAACCTGTACCTCCCATACACCTGGTCATCAGGCATCCCAAAAAGGCTGGTTCTGGGTATGAAAATTCTGGCCCTGACTATCCTCCTCCTCCTCCTGTGGTTCCCACTGCTGCTAGGAACGGTATATTCATCCTGGTGTCTGAGCTTGTTTGTTGTTCGCGCGCACTTTTATGCTGCGCGGGTCGACGTACGCCTGCTTCCTGCTGGCGTACATCTTTCCGGATTGGCGCATCTCTTTTGGCACATGCCTTAGCCCCCTTTGAATCCATTAATACGTGTTGTAGACGAGCGTGTGGCCGTTCCGCGCACTTGCCTCCTGTAATTCCCCGCCCACCCCAGTAATACATGTACCCCACTCGCCCAGGCCCAATCGTGTGTAAAACTTCCCGCGAGCCCCTGAAATACACGTACCCCACTCACCCAGGCCCAATCGCGTGTAAAACTTCCTGCGCGCCCCTGAAATACACGTACCCCGCTCAACCAGGCCCAATCTCGTGTGGAACTTCCCACACACCCCCAAAATACATGCACACGCTATTTTTGACACAGCAGGTGTCCGTGTTTGTCGCGTAGCCCTTTGCACGTCATTTGTCCTAGAGGGCCACAGTATGGGACATTCATCAGAGCTGTATATACATGCTTTTTGTTAGGGCACATTTTTTTAATGCGCAGGGATGCTACTGCCTGCCTTCGTGTGGCGGACGTATGTTGATGTACATAGTTGATTTTGGTTTGTGTCATGAGATAGCCATTTCACTGCTGGGGGTGGGGGTGCAAGGGGACATGAGTGGGGGCCTGCTGGCAGGTGCCCCGCACTGCTGGGGGGTGGGGTGCTGGGGGACATGAATGGGGGCCTGCTGGCAGGTGCCCCGCACTGCTGGGGGTGGGGGTGCTGGGGGACATGAGTGGGTGCCTGCTGACAGGTGCCCTGCACTGCTGGGGGGTGGGGGTGCTGGGGGACATGAGTGGGGGCCTGCTGGCAGGTGCCCCTCAGTACTGGGGGTGGGGGTGCTGGGGGACATGAGTGGGGTCCTGCTGGCAGGTGCCCCGCACTGCTGGTGGTGGGGGTGCTGGGGGACATGAGTGGGGGCCTGCTGGCAGGTGCCCTGCACTGCTGGGGGGTGGGGTGCTGGGGGACATGAGTGGGGGCTTGCTGGCAGGTGCCCTGCACTGCTGGGGGGTGGGGGTGCAAGGGGACATGAGTGGGACATGAGTGGGGGCCTGCTGGCAGCTGCCCTGCACTGCTGGGGGTGGGGGTGCTGGGGGACATGAGTGGGGGCCTGCTGGCCTGTGGCCCTCACTGCTGGGGGGTGGGGGTGCTGGGGGACATGTGTGTGGGCCTGCTGGCAGGTGCCATACACTGCTGGGGGGTGGGGGTGCTGGGGGACATGAGTGGGGGCCTGCTGGCAGGTGTCCCACAGTGCTGGGGGTGGGGGTGCTGGGGGACATGAGTGGGGGCCTGCTGGCAGGTGCCCTGCACTGCTGGGGGGTGGGGGTGCTGGGGGACATGAGTGGGGACCTGCAGGCAGGTGCCCTGCATTGCTGGGGGGTGGGGGTGCAAGGGGACTAGAGTGGGACATGATGGGGGCCTGCTGGCAGGTGCCCTGCACTGCTGGGGGAGTGGGGGTGCTGGGGGACAAGAGTGGGGGCCTGCTGGCAGGTGCCCCTCAGTGCTGGGGGTGGGGGTGCAAGGGGACATGAGTGGGACATAAGTGGGGGCCTGCTTGCATGTGCCCTGCACTGCTGGGGGGTAAGGGTGCAAGGGGACATGAGTGGGACATGAGTGTGGGCCTGCTGGCAGGTGCCCTGCACTGCTGAGGGGTGAGGGTGCGGGGGGACATGAGTAGGGGCCTGCTGGCAGGTGCTCCACACTGCTGGGGGGTGGGGGTGCTGGGGGACATGAGTGGGAGCCTGCTGGCAGGTGCCCCTCACTGCTGGGGGGTGGGGGTGCTGGGGGACATGAGAGGGGCCTGCTGGCAGGTGCCCTGCACTGCTGGGGGGTGGGGGTGCTGGAGGACATGAGTGGGGGCCTGTTGGCAGGTGCCCTGCACTGCTGGGGGGTGGGGGTGCAAGGGGACATGAGTGGTACATGAGTGGGGGCCTGCTGGCAGGTGCCCTGCACTGCTGGGGGGTGGGGGTGCTGGGGGACATGAGTGCGGGCCTGCTGGCAGGTGCCATACACTGCTGGGGGGTGGGGGTTCTGGGGGACATGAGTGGGGGCCTGCTGGCAGGTGTCCCTCAGTGCTGGGGGTGGGGGTGCTGGGGGACATGAGTGGGGGCCTGCTGGCAGGTGCACTGCAATGCTGGAGGGTGAGGGTGCTGGGGGACATGAGTGGGGACCTGCTGGCAGGTGCCCTGCACTGCTGGGGGGTGGGGGTGCAAGGGGACATGAGTGGCACATGAGTGGGGGCCTCCTGGCAGGTGCCCTGCACTGCTGGGGGTGGGGGTGCTGGGGGACATGAATGGGGGCCTGCTGGCATGTGCCATACACTGTTGGGGGGTAGGGGTGCTGGGGGACATGAGTGGGGGCCTGCTGGCAGGTGTCCCTCAGTGCTGGGGGTGGGGGTGCTGGGGGACATGAGTGGGGGCCTGCTGGCAGGTGCCCTGCACTGCTGGGGGGTGGGGGTGCTGGGGGACATGAGTGGGGACCTGCAAGCAGGTGCCCTGCATTGCTGGGGGGTGGGGGGGCAAGGGGACTAGAGTGGGACATGATGGGGGCCTGCTGGCAGGTGCCCTGCACTGCTGGGGGAGTGGGGGTGCTGGGGGACAAGAGTGGGGGCCTGCTGGCAGGTGCCCCTCAGTGCTGGGGGTGGGGGTGCAAGGGGACATGAGTGGGACATAAGTGGGGGCCTGCTTGCATGTGCCCTGCACTGCTGGGGGGTAAGGGTGCAAGGGGACATGAGTGGGACATGAGTGTGGGCCTGCTGGCAGGTGCCCTGCACTGCTGAGGGGTGAGGGTGCGGGGGGACATGAGTAGGGGCCTGCTGGCAGGTGCTCCACACTGCTGGGGGGTGGGGGTGCTGGGGGACATGAGTGGGAGCCTGCTGGCAGGTGCCCCTCACTGCTGGGGGGAGGGGGTGCTGGGGGACATGAGAGGGGCCTGCTGGCAGGTGCCCTGCACTGCTGGGGGGTGGGGGTGCTGGAGGACATGAGTGGGGGCCTGTTGGCAGGTGCCCTGCACTGCTGGGGGGTGGGGGTGCAAGGGGACATGAGTGGGACATGAGTGGGGGCCTGCTGGCAGGTGCCCTGCACTGCTGGGGGGTGGGGGTGCTGGGGGACATGAGTGCGGGCCTGCTGGCAGGTGCCATACACTGCTGGGGGGTGGGGGTGCTGGGGGACATGAGTGGGGGCCTGCTGGCAGGTGTCCCTCAGTGCTGGGGGTGGGGGTGCTGGGGGACATGAGTGGGGGCCTGCTGGCAGGTGCACTGCAATGCTGGAGGGTGAGGGTGCTGGGGGACATGAGTGGGGACCTGCTGGCAGGTGCCCTGCACTGCTGGGGGGTGGGGGTGCAAGGGGACATGAGTGGGACATGAGTGGGGGCCTCCTGGCAGGTGCCCTGCACTGCTGGGGGTGGGGGTGCTGGGGGACATGAATGGGGGCCTGCTGGCATGTGCCATACACTGTTGGGGGGTGGGGGTGCTGGGGGACATGAGTGGGGGCCTGCTGGCAGGTGTCCCTCAGTGCTGGGGGTGGGGGTGCTGGGGGACATGAGTGGGGACCTGCTGGCAGGTGTCCTGCACTGCTGGAGGGTGGTGGTGCAGGGGGACTAGAGTGGGATATGATGGGGGCCTGCTGGCAGGTGCCCTGCACTGCTGGGGGGTGGGGGTGCTGGGGGACATGAGTGGGGGCCTGCTTGCATGTGCCCTGCACTGCTGGGGGGTAAGGGTGCAAGGGGACATGAGTGGGACATGAGTGCGGGCCTACTGGCAGGTGCCCTGCACTGCTAGGGGGTGAGGGTGCAGGGGGACATGAGTGGGGGCCTGCTGGCAGGTGCCCCGCACTGCTGGGGGGTAGGGGTGCTGGGGGACATGAGTGGGAGCCTGCTGGCAGTTGCCCCTCACTGCTGGGGGGTAGGGGTGCTGTGGGACATGAGAGGGGGCCTGCTGGCAGGTGCCCTGCACTGCTGGGGGGTGGGGGTGCTGGGGGACATGAGTGGGGGCCTGCTGGCAGGTGCCTGTCAGCGCTGGGGGGTGGGGGTGCTGGGGGACATGAGTGGGGGCCTGCTGGCAGGTGCCCTGCACTACTGGGGGGTGGGGGTGCAAGGGGACATGAGTGGGACATGAGTGGGGGCCTGCTGGCAGATGCCCTGCACTGCTGGGGGGTGGGCGTGCTGGGGGACATGAGTGCGGGCCTGCTGGCAGGTGCCATACACTGCTGGGGGGTGGGGGTGCTGGGGGACATGAGTGGGGGCCTGCTGGCAGGTGTCCCTCAGTGCTGGGGCTGGGGGTGCTGGGGGACATGAGTGGGATCCTGCTGGCAGGTGCCCTGCACTGCTGTAGGGTGGGGGTGCTGGGGGACATGAGTGGGGACCTGCTGGCAGGTGCCCTGCACTGCTGGGGGTCGGGGATGCAAGGGGACATGAGTGGGACATGAGTGGGGGCCTGCTGGCAGGTGCACTGCACTGCTGGGGGGTGGGGTGCAAGGGGACATGAGTGGGACATGAGTGGGGGCCTTCTGGCAGGTGCCCTGCACTGCTGGGGGGTGGGGGTGCTGGGGGACATGAGTGGGTCCTGCTGACAGGTGTCCCTCAGTGCTGGGGGTGGGGGTGCTGGGGGACATGAGTGGAGGCCTGCTGGCAGGTGCCCTGCACTGCTAGGGGGTGGGGGTGCTGGGGACATGAGTGGGGACCTGCTGGCATGAGTGGGGACCTGCTGGCAGGTGCCCTGCACTGCTGGGGGGTGGGGGTGCAAGGGGACTAGAGTGGGACATGATGGGGGCCTGCTGGCAGGTGCCCTGCACTGCTGGGGGGTGGGGTGCTGGGGGACAAGAGTGGGGGCCTGCTGGCAGGTGCCCCTCAGTGCTGGGGGTGGGAGTGCAAGGGGACATGAGTGGGACATGAGTGGGGGCCTGCTGGCAGGTGCCCTGCATTGCTGGGGGTGGGGGTGCTGGGGGACATGAATGGGGGCCTGCTGGCAGGTGCCATACACTGCTGGGGGGTGGGGGTGCTGGGGGACATGAGTGGGGGCCTGCTGGCAGGTGTCCCTCAGTGCTGGGGGTGGGGGTGCTGGGGGACATGAGTGGGGGCCTGCTGGCAGGTGCCCTGCACTGCTAGGGGGTGGGGGTGCTGGGGACATGAGTGGGGACCTGCTGGCAGGTGCCCTGCACTGCTGGGGGGTGGGGGTGCAAGGGGACTAGAGTGGGACATGATGGGGGCCTGCTGGCAGGTGCCCTGCACTGCTGGGGGTGGGGTGCTGGGGGACAAGAGTGGGGGCCTGCTGGCAGGTGCCCCTCAGTTCTGGGGGTGGGGGTGCAAGGGGACATGAGTGAGACATGATGGGGGCCTGCTGGCAGGTGCCCTGCACTGCTGGGGGGTGGGGTGCTGGGGGACAAGAGTGGGGGTCTGCTGGCAGGTGCCCCTCAGTGCTGGGGGTGGGGGTGCAAGGGGACATGAGTGGGACATGAGTGGGGGCCTGCTGGCATGTGCTCTGCACTGCTTTGGGGTAAGGGTGCAAGGGGACATGAGTGGGATATGAGTGGGGGCCTGCTGGTAGGTGCCCTGCACTGCTGGGGGTGGGGGTGCTGGGGGACATGAGTGGGGGCCTGCTGGCAGGTGTCCCTCAGTGCTGGGGGTGGGGGTGCTGGGGGACATGAGTGGGGGCCTGCTGGCAGGTGCCCTGCACTGCTAGGGGGTGGGGGTGCTTGGGACATGAGTGGGGACCTGCTGGCAGGTGCCCTGCACTGCTGGGGGGTGGGGGTGCAAGGGGACTAGAGTGGGACATGATGGGGGCCTGCTGGCAGGTGCCCTGCACTGCTGGGGGGTGGGGTGCTGGGGGACAAGAGTGGGGGCCTGCTGGCAGGTGCCCCTCAGTGCTGGGGCTGGGGGTGCAAGGGGACATGAGTGGGACATGAGTGGGGCCTGCTGGCATGTGCCCTGCACTGCTGGGGGTAAGGGTGCAAGGGGACATGAGTGGGACATGAGTGGGGGCCTGCTGTCAGGTGCCCTGCACTGCTGGGTGGTGCGGGTGCTGGGAGACATGAGTGGGGGCCTGCTGGCAGTTGCCCCACACTGCCTGGGGGGTGGGGGTGCTGGGGGACATGAGTGGGAGCCTGCTGGCATGTGCCCCTCACTGCTGGGGGGTGGGGGTGCTGGGGGACATGAGAGGGGGCCTGCTGGCAGGTGCCCTGCAGTGCTGGGCGGTGGGGGTGCTGGGGGACATGAGTGGGGGCCTGCTGGCAGGTGCCTCTTAGCGCTGGGGGGTGGGGGTGCTGGGGGACATGAGTGGGAGCCTGCTGGCAGGTGCCCTGCACTGCTGGAGGGTGGGGGTGCTGGAGGACATGAGTGGGGGCCTGCTGGCAGGTGCCCTGCACAGCTGGGGGGTGGGGGTGCAAGGGGACATGAGTGGGGCATGAGTGGGGGCCTGCTGGCAGGTGCCCTGCACTGCTGGGGGGTGGGGGTGCTCTGGGAAATGAGTGGGGGCCTGCTGGCAGGTGCCCTGCACTGCTGGCGGTGGGGGTGCGAGGGGACATGAGTGGGACATGAGTGGGGGCCTGCTGGCAGGTGTCCTGCACTGCTGGGGGGTTGGGGTGCAAGGGGACATGAGTGGGACATGAGTGGGGGCCTGCTGGCAGGTGCCCTGCACTGCTGGGGGGTGGGGGTGCTGGGGGACATGAGTGGGGGCCTGCTGGCAGGTGCCCCACACTGCTGGGGGGTGGGGGTGCTGGGGACATGAGTGGGGGCCTGCTGGCAGGTGCCCTGCACTGCTGGGGTTGAGGGTGCTGGGGGACATGAGTGGGGGCCTGCTGGCAGGTGCCCCTCAGTGCTGGGGGGTGGGGGTGCTGGTGGGCTTGAGTGGGGGCCTGCTGGCAGGTGCCGCTCAGTGATGGGGGGCGGGGGTGCTGATGGACATGAGTGGGGGCCTGCTGGCAGGTGCCCTGCACTGCTGGAGGGGGGGTGCTGGGGGACATGAGTGGGGGCCTGCTGGCAGGTGCCCCACACTGCGGGGGGGTGGGGGTGCTGGGGGACATGAGTGGGGGCCTGCTGGCAGGTGCCCTGCACTGCTGGTTTTGGGGGTGCTGGGGAACATGAGTGGGGGCCTGCTGGCAGGTGCCCCTCAGTACTGGGGGCTGGGGGTGCTTGGGGACATGAGTGGGGGCCTGCTGGCATGTGCCCCTCAGTGCTGGGGTTGCTGGGGGACATGAGTGGGGGTCTGCTGGCAGGTGCCCTGCACTGCTGGGGGGTGGGGGTGCAAGGGGACATGAGTGGGACATGAGTGGGGGCCTTCTGGCAGGTGCCCTGCACTGCTGAGGGTGGGGGTGCTGGGGGACATGAGTGGGGGCCTGCTGGCATGTGCCCCTCACTGCTGGGGGGTGGGGGTGCTGGGGGACATGAGTGCGGGCCTGCTGGCAGGTGCCCTGCACTGCTAGGGGGTGGGGGTGCTTGGGACATGAGTGGGGACCTGCTGGCAGGTGCCCTGCACTGCTGGGGGGTGGGGGTGCAAGGGGACTAGAGTGGGACATGATGGGGGCCTGCTGGCAGGTGCCCTGCACTGCTGGGGGGTGGGGTGCTGGGGGACAAGAGTGGGGGCCTGCTGGCAGGTGCCCCTCAGTGATGGGGCTGGGGGTGCAAGGGGACATGAGTGGGACATGAGTGGGGCCTGCTGGCATGTGCCCTGCACTGCTGGGGGTAAGGGTGCAAGGGGACATGAGTGGGACATGAGTGGGGGCCTGCTGTCAGGTGCCCTGTACTGCTGGGGGGTGCGGGTGCTGGGAGACATGAGTGGGGGCCTGCTGGCAGTTGCCCCACACTGCTGGGGGGTGGTGGTGCTGGGGGACATGAGTGGGAGCCTGCTGGCATGTGCCCCTCACTGCTGGGGGGTGGGGGTGCTGGGGGACATGAGAGGGGGCCTGCTGGCAGGTGCCCTGCACTGCTGGGCGGTGGGGGTGCTGGGGGACATGAGTGGGGGCCTGCTGGCAGGTGCCTCTCAGCGCTGGGGGCTGGGGGTGCTGGGGGACATGAGTGGGGGCCTGCTGGCAGGTGCCCTGCACTGCTGGAGGGTGGGGGTGCTGGAGGACATGAGTGGGGGCCTGCTGGCAGGTGCCCTGCACAGCTGGGGGGTGGGGGTGCAAGGGGACATGAGTGGGGCATGAGTGGGGGCCTGCTGGCAGGTGCCCTGCACTGCTGGGGGTGGGGGTGCTCTGGGGAATGAGTGGGGGCCTGCTGGCAGATGCCCTGCACTGCTGGGGGTGGGGGTGCGAGGGGACATGAGTGGGACATGAGTGGGGGCCTGCTGGCAGGTGCCCTGCACTGCTGGGGGGTTGGGGTGCAAGGGGACATGAGTGGGACATGAGTGGGGGCCTGCTGGCAGGTGCCCTGCACTGCTGGGGGGTGGGGGTGCTGGGGGACATGAGTGGGGGCCTGCTGGCAGGTGCCCCACACTGCTGGGGGGTGGGGTGCTGGGGACATGAGTGGGGGCCTACTGGCAGGTGCCCTGCACTGCTGGGGTTGAGGGTGCTGGGGGACATGAGTGGGGGCCTGCTGGCAGGTGCCCCTCAGTGCTGGGGGGTGGGGGTGCTGGTGGACATGAGTGGGGGCCTGCTGGCAGGTGCCGCTCAGTGATGGGGGGCAGGGGTGCTGATGGATATGAGTGGGGGCCTGCTGGCAGGTGCCCTGCACTGCTGGAGGGGGGGGTGCTGGGGGACATGAGTGGGGGCCTGCTGGCAGGTGCCCCACACTGCGGGAGGGTGGGGGTGCTGGGGGACATGAGTGGGGGCCTGCTGGCAGGTGCCCTGCACTGCTGGGTTTGGGGGTGCTGGGGAACATGAGTGGGGGCCTGCTGGCAGGTGCCCCTCAGTACAGGGGGCTGGGGGTGCTTGAGTACATGAGTGGGGGCCTGCTGGCATGTGCCCCTCAGTGCTGGGGGCTGGGGTTGCTGGGGGACATGTGTGGGGGTCTGCTGGCAGGTGCCCTGCACTGCTGGGGGGTGGGGGTGCAAGGGGACATGAGTGGGACAAGAGTGGGGGTCTGCTGGCAGGTGCCCCTCAGTGCTGGGGGTGGGGGTGCAAGGGGACATGAGTGGGACATGAGTGGGGGCCTGCTGGCATGTGCTCTGCACTGCTGGGGGGTAAGGGTGCAAGGGGACATGAGTGGGACATGAGTGGGGGCCTGCTGGCAGGTGCCCTGCACTGCTGGGGGTGGGGGTGCTGGGGGACATGAGTGGGGGCCTGCTGGCAGGTGTCCCTCAGTGCTGGGGGTGGGGGTGCTGGGGGACATGAGTGGGGGCCTGCTGGCAGGTGCCCTGCACTGCTAGGGGGTGGGGGTGCTTGGGACATGAGTGGGGACCTGCTGGCAGGTGCCCTGCACTGCTGGGGGGTGGGGGTGCAAGGGGACTAGAGTGGGACATGATGGGGGCCTGCTGGCAGGTGCCCTGCACTGCTTTGGGGTGGGGTGCTGGGGGACAAGAGTGGGGGCCTGCTGGCAGGTGCCACTCAGTGCTGGGGCTGGGGGTGCAAGGGGACATGAGTGGGACATGAGTGGGGCCTGCTGGCATGTGCCCTGCACTGCTGGGGGTAAGGGTGCAAGGGGACATGAGTGGGACATGAGTGGGGGCCTGCTGTCAGGTGCCCTGCACTGCTGGGGGGTGCGGGTTTTGGGAGACATGAGTGGGGGCCTGCTGGCAGTTGCCCCACACTGCTGGGGGGTGGGGGTGCTGGGGGACATGAGTGGGAGCCTGCTGGCATGTGCCCCTCACTGCTGGGGGGTGGGGGTGCTGGGGGACATGAGAGGGGGCCTGCTGGCAGGTGCCCTGCAGTGCTGGGCGGAGGGGGTGCTGGGGGACATGAGTGGGGGCCTGCTGTCAGGTGCCTCTCAGCGCTGGGGGGTGGGGGTGCTGGGGGACATGAGTGGGGGCCTGCTGGCAGGTGCCCTGCACTGCTGGAGGGTGGGGGTGCTGGAGGACATGAGTGGGGGCCTGCTGGCAGGTGCCCTGCACAGCTGGGGGGTGGGGGTGCAAGGGGACATGAGTGGGGCATGAGTGGGGGCCTGCTGGCAGGTGCCCTGCACTGCTGGGGGGTGGGGGTGCTCTGGGAAATGAGTGGGGGCCTGCTGGCAGGTGCCCTGCACTGCTGGGGGTGGGGGTGCGAGGGGACATGAGTGGGACATGAGTGGGGGCCTGCTGGCAGGTGTCCTGCACTGCTGGGGGGTTGGGGTGCAAGGGGACATGAGTGGGACATGAGTGGGGGCCTGCTGGCAGGTGCCCTGCACTGCTGGGGGGTGGGGGTGCTGGGGGACATGAGTGGGGGCCTGCTGGCAGGTGCCCCACACTGCTGGGGGGTGGGGGTGCTGGGGACATGAGTGGGGGCCTGCTGGCAGGTGCCCTGCACTGCTGGGGTTGAGGGTGCTGGGGGACATGAGTGGGGGCCTGCTGACAGGTGCCCCTCAGTGCTGGGGGGTGGGGGTGCTGGTGGACATGAGTGGGGGCCTGCTGGCAGGTGCCGCTCAGTGATGGGGGGCGGGGGTGCTGATGGACATGAGTGGGGGCCTGCTGGCAGGTGCCCTGCACTGCTGGAGGGGGGGTGCTGGGGGACATGAGTGGGGGCCTGCTGGCAGGTGCCCCACACTGCGGTGGGGGTGCTGGGGGACATGAGTGGGGGCCTGCTGGCAGGTGCCCTGCAATGCTGGGTTTGGGGGTGCTGGGGAACATGAGTGGGGGCCTGCTGGCAGGTGCCCCTCAGTACTGGGGGCTGGGGGTGCTTGGGGACATGAGTGGGGGCCTGCTGGCATGTGCCCCTCAGTGCTGGGGCTGGGGTTGCTCGGGGACATGAGTGGGGGTCTGCTGGCAGGTGCCCTGCACTGCTGGGGGGTGGGGGTGCAAGGGGACATGAGTGGGACATGAGTGGGGGCCTGCTGGCAGGTGCCCTGCACTGCTGAGGGTGGGGGTGCTGGGGGACATGAGTGGGGACCTGCTGGCATGTGCCCCTCACTGCTGGGGGGTGGGGGTGCTGGGGGACATGAGTGCGGGCCTGCTGGCAGGTGCCCTGCACTGCTAGGGGGTGGGGGTGCTTGGGACATGAGTGGGGACCTGCTGGCAGGTGCCCTGCACTGCTGGGGGGTGGGGGTGCAAGGGGACTAGAGTGGGACATGATGGGGGCCTGCTGGCAGGTGCCCTGCACTGCTGGGGGTGGGGTGCTGGGGGACAAGAGTGGGGGCCTGTTGGCAGGTGCCCCTCAGTGCTGGGGCTGGGGGTGCAAGGGGACATGAGTGGGACATGAGTGGGGCCTGCTGGCATGTGCCCTGCACTGCTGGGGGTAAGGGTGCAAGGGGACATGAGTGGGACATGAGTGGGGGCCTGCTGTCAGGTGCCCTGTACTGCTGGGGGGTGCGGGTGCTGGGAGACATGAGTGGGGGCCTGCTGGCAGTTGCCCCACACTGCTGGGGGGTGGTGGTGCTGGGGGACATGAGTGGGAGCCTGCTGGCATGTGCCCCTCACTGCTGGGGGGTGGGGGTGCTGGGGGACATGAGAGGGGGCCTGCTGGCAGGTGCCCTGCACTGCTGGGCGGTGGGGGTGCTGGGGGACATGAGTGGGGGCCTGCCGGCAGGTACCTCTCAGCGCTGGGGGGTGGGGGTGCTGTGGGACATGAGTGGGGGCCTGCTGGCAGGTGCCCTGCACTGCTGGAGGGTGGGGGTGCTGGAGGACATGAGTGGGGGCCTGCTGGCAGGTGCCCTGCACAGCTGGGGGGTGGGGGTGCAAGGGGACATGAGTGGGGCATGAGTGGGGGCCTGCTGGCAGGTGCCATGCACTGCTGGGGGGTGGGGGTGCTGGGGGACATGAGTGGGGGCCTGCTGGCAGGTGCCCTGCACTGCTGGGGGGTTGGGGTGCAAGGGGACATGAGTGGGACCTGAGTGGGGGCCTGCTGGCAGGTGCCATGCACTGCTGGGGGGTGGGGGTGCTGGGGGACATGAGTGGGGGCCTGCTGGCAGGTGCCCCACACTGCTGGGGGGTGGGGGTGCTGGGGACATGAGTGGGGGCCTACTGGCAGGTGCCCTGCACTGCTGGGGTTGAGGGTGCTGGGGGACATGAGTGGGGGCCTGCTGGCAGGTGCCCCTCAGTGCTGGGGGGTGGGGGTGCTGGTGGACATGAGTGGGGGCCTGCTGGCAGGTGCCGCTCAGTGATGGGGGGCGGGGGTGCTGATGGACATGAGTGGGGGCCTGCTGGCAGGTGCCCTGCACTGCTGGAGGGGGGGGGTGCTGGGGGACATGAGTGGGGGCCTGCTGGCAGGTGCCCCACACTGCGGGAGGGTGGGGGTGCTGGGGGACATGAGTGGGGGCCTGCTGGCAGGTGCCCTGCACTGCTGGGTTTGGGGGTGCTGGGGAACATGAGTGGGGGCCTGCTGGCAGGTGCCCCTCAGTACTGGGGGCTGGGGGTGCTTGAGTACATGAGTGGGGGCCTGCTGGCATGTGCCCCTCAGTGCTGGGGGCTGGGGTTGCTGGGGGACATGAGTGGGGGTCTGCTGGCAGGTGCCCTGCACTGCTGGGGGGAGGGGGTGCAAGGGGACATGAGTGGGACATGAGTGGGGGCCTGCTGGCAGGTGCCCTGCACTGCTGAGGGTGGGGGTGCTGGGGGACATGAGTGGGGGCCTGCTGGCATGTGCCCCTCACTGCTGGGGGGTGGGGGTGCTGGGAGACATGAGTGCAGGCCTGCTGGCAGGTGCCATGCACTGCTGGGGGGTGGGGGTGCTGGGGACATGAGTGGGGGCCTGCTGGCAGGTGTCCCTCAGTGCTGGGGGTGGGGGGTGCTGGGGGACATGAGTGGGGGCCTGCTGGCAGGTGCCCTGCACTGCTAGGGGGTGGGGGTGCTGGGGACATGAGTGGGGACCTTCTGGCAGGTGCCCTGCACTGCTGGGGGGTGGGGGTGCAAGGGGACTAGAGTGGGACATGATGGGGGCCTGCTGGCAGGTGCCCTGCACTGCTGGGGGTGGGGTGCTGGGGGACAAGAGTGGGGGCCTGCTGGCAGGTGCCCCTCAGTTCTGGGGGTGGGGGTGCAAGGGGACATGAGTGAGACATGATGGGGGCCTGCTGGCAGGTGCCCTGCACTGCTGGGGGGTGGGGTGCTGGGGGACAAGAGTGGGGGTCTGCTGGCAGGTGCCCCTCAGTGCTGGGGGTGGGGGTGCAAGGGGACATGAGTGGGACATGAGTGGGGGCCTGCTGGCATGTGCTCTGCACTGCTGGGGGGTAAGGGTGCAAGGGGACATGAGTTGGACATGAGTGGGGGCCTGCTGGCAGGTGCCCTGCACTGCTGGGGGTGGGGGTGCTGGGGGACATGAGTGGGGGCCTGCTGGCAGGTGTCTCTCAGTGCTGGGGGTGGGGGTGCTGGGGGACATGAGTGGGGGCCTGCTGGCAGGTGCCCTGCACTGCTAGGGGGTGGGGGTGCTTGGGACATGAGTGGGGACCTGCTGGCAGGTGCCCTGCACTGCTGGGGGGTGGGGGTGCAAGGGGACTAGAGTGGGACATGATTGGGGGCCTGCTGGCAGGTGCCCTGCACTGCTGGGGGGTGGGGTGCTGGGGGACAAGAGTGGGGGCCTGCTGGCAGGTGCCCTGCAGTGCTGGGCGGTGGGGGTGCTGGGGGACATGAGTGGGGGCCTGCTGGCAGGTGCCTCTCAGCGCTGGGGGGTGGGGGTGCTGGGGGACATGAGTGGGGGCCTGCTGGCAGGTGCCCTGCACTGCTGGAGGGTGGGGGTGCTGGAGGACATGAGTGGGGGACTGCTGGCAGATGCCCTGCACAGCTGGGGGGTGGGGGTGCAAGGGGACATGAGTGGGGCATGAGTGGGGGCCTGCTGGCAGGTGCCCTGCACTGCTGGGGGGTGGGGGTGCTCTGGGAAATGAGTGGGGGCCTGCTGGCAGGTGCCCTGCACTGCTGGGGGTGGGGGTGCGAGGGGACATGAGTGGGACATGAGTGGGGGCCTGCTGGCAGGTGCCCTGCACTGCTGGGGGGTTGGGGTGCAAGGGGACATGAGTGGGACATGAGTGGGGGCCTGCTGGCAGGTGCCCTGCACTGCTTGGGGGTGGGGGTGCTGGGGGACATGAGTGGGGGCCTGCTGGCAGGTGCCCCACACTGCTGGGGGGTGGGGTGCTGGGGACATGAGTGGGGGCCTACTGGCAGGTGCCCTGCACTGCTGGGGTTGAGGGTGCTGGGGGACATGAGTGGGGGCCTGCTGGCAGGTGCCCCTCAGTGCTGGGGGGTGGGGGTGCTGGTGGACATGAGTGGGGGCCTGCTGGCAGGTGCCGCTCAGTGATGGGGGGCGGGGGTGCTGATGGACATGAGTGGGGGCCTGCTGGCAGGTGCCCTGCACTGCTGGAGGGGGGGTGCTGGGGGACATGAGTGGGGGCCTGCTGGCAGGTGCCCCACACTGTGGGAGGGTGGGGGTGCTGGGGGACATGAGTGGGGGCCTGCTGGCAGGTGCCCTGCACTGCTGGGTTTGGGGGTGCTGGGGAACATGAGTGGGGGCCTGCTGGCAGGTGCCCCTCAGTACTGGGGGCTGGGGGTGATTGAGTACATGAGGGGGGGCCTGCTGGCATGTGCCCCTCAGTGCTGGGGGCTGGGGTTGCTGGGGGACATGAGTGGGGGTCTGCTGGCAGGTGCCCTGCACTGCTGGGGGGTGGGGGTTCAAGGGGACATGAGTGGGACAAGAGTGGGGGTCTGCTGGCAGGTGCCCCTCAGTGCTGGGGGTGGGGGTGCAAGGGGACATGAGTGGGACATGAGTGGGGGCCTGCTGGCATGTGCTCTGCACTGCTGGGGGGTAAGGGTGCAAGGGGACATGAGTGGGACATGAGTGGGGGCCTGCTGGCAGGTGCCCTGCACTGCTGGGGGTGGGGGTGCTGGGGGACATGAGTGGGGGCCTGCTGGCAGGTGTCCCTCAGTGCTGGGGGTGGGGGTGCTGGGGGACATGAGTGGGGGCCTGCTGGCAGGTGCCCTGCACTGCTAGGGGGTGGGGGTGCTTGGGACATGAGTGGGGACCTGCTGGCAGGTGCCCTGCACTGCTGGGGGGTGGGGGTGCAAGGGGACTAGAGTGGGACATGATGGGGGCCTGCTGGCAGGTGCCCTGCACTGCTTTGGGGTGGGGTGCTGGGGGACAAGAGTGGGGGCCTGCTGGCAGGTGCCCCTCAGTGCTGGGGCTGGGGGTGCAAGGGGACATGAGTGGGACATGAGTGGGGCCTGCTGGCATGTGCCCTGCACTGCTGGGGGTAAGGGTGCAAGGGGACATGAGTGGGACATGAGTGGGGGCCTGCTGTCAGGTGCCCTGCACTGCTGGGGGGTGCGGGTTTTGGGAGACATGAGTGGGGGCCTGCTGGCAGTTGCCCCACACTGCTGGGGGGTGGGGGTGCTGGGGGACATGAGTGGGAGCCTGCTGGCATGTGCCCCTCACTGCTGGGGGGTGGGGGTGCTGGGGGACATGAGAGGGGGCCTGCTGGCAGGTGCCCTGCAGTGCTGGGCGGTGGGGGTGCTGGGGGACATGAGTGGGGGCCTGCTGGCAGGTGCCTCTCAGCGCTGGGGGGTGGGGGTGCTGGGGGACATGAGTGGGGGCCTGCTGGCAGGTGCCCTGCACTGCTGGAGGGTGGGGGTGCTGGAGGACATGAGTGGGGGCCTGCTGGCAGGTGCCCTGCACAGCTGGGGGGTGGGGGTGCAAGGGGACATGAGTGGGGCATGAGTGGGGGCCTGCTGGCAGGTGCCCTGCACTGCTGGGGGGTGGGGTGCTCTGGGAAATGAGTGGGGGCCTGCTGGCAGGTGCCCTGCACTGCTGGGGGTGGGGGTGCGAGGGGACATGAGTGGGACATGAGTGGGGGCCTGCTGGCAGGTGTCCTGCACTGCTGGGGGGTTGGGGTGCAAGGGGACATGAGTGGGACATGAGTGGGGGCCTGCTGGCAGGTGCCCTGCACTGCTGGGGGGTGGGGGTGCTGGGGGACATGAGTGGGGGCCTGCTGGCAGGTGCCCCACACTGCTGGGGGGTGGGGGTGCTGGGGACATGAGTGGGGGCCTGCTGGCAGGTGCCCTGCACTGCTGGGGTTGAGGGTGCTGGGGGACATGAGTGGGGGCCTGCTGGCAGGTGCCCCTCAGTGCTGGGGGTGGGGGTGCTGGGGGACATGAGTGGGGGCCTGCTGGTATGTGCCCCTCAGTGCTGGTGCTGGGGTTGCTGGGGGACATGAGTGGGGGTCTGCTGGCAGGTGCCCTGCACTGCTGGGGGGTGGGGGTGCAAGGGGACATGAGTGGGACATGAGTGGGGGCCTGCTGGCAGGTGCCCTGCACTGCTGAGGGTGGGGGTGCTGGGGGACATGAGTGGGGGCCTGCTGGCATGTGCCCCTCACTGCTGGGGGGTGGGGGTGCTGGGGGACATGAGTGCGGGCCTGCTGGCAGGTGCCCTGCACTGCTAGGGGGTGGGGGTGCTTGGGACATGAGTGGGGACCTGCTGGCAGGTGCCCTGCACTGCTGGGGGGTGGGGGTGCAAGGGGACTAGAGTGGGACATGATGGGGGCCTGCTGGCAGGTGCCCTGCACTGCTGGGGGGTGGGGTGCTGGGGGACAAGAGTGGGGGCCTGCTGGCAGGTGCCCTGCACTGCTGAGGGTGGGGGTGCTGGGGGACATGAGTGGGGGCCTGCTGGCATGTGCCCCTCACTGCTGGGGGGTGGGGGTGCTGGGGGACATGAGTGCGGGCCTGCTGGCAGGTGCCCTGCACTGCTAGGGGGTGGGGGTGCTTGGGACATGAGTGGGGACCTGCTGGCAGGTGCCCTGCACTGCTGGGGGGTGGGGTGCAAGGGGACTAGAGTGGGACATGATGGGGGCCTGCTGGCAGGTGCCCTGCACTGCTGGGGGGTGGGGTGCTGGGGGACAAGAGTGGGGGCCTGCTGGCAGGTGCCCCTCAGTGCTGGGGCTGGGGGTGCAAGGGGACATGAGTGGGACATGAGTGGGGCCTGCTGGCATGTGCCCTGCACTGCTGGGGGTAAGGGTGCAAGGGGACATGAGTGGGACATGAGTGGGGGCCTGCTGTCAGGTGCCCTGTACTGCTGGGGGGTGCGGGTGCTGGGAGACATGAGTGGGGGCCTGCTGGCAGTTGCCCCACACTGCTGGGGGGTGGTGGTGCTGGGGGACATGAGTGGGAGCCTGCTGGCATGTGCCCCTCACTGCTGGGGGGTGGGGGTGCTGGGGGACATGAGAGGGGGCCTGCTGGCAGGTGCCCTGCACTGCTGGGCGGTGGGGGTGCTGGGGGACATGAGTGGGGGCCTGCTGGCAGGTGCCTCTCAGCGCTGGGGGGTGGGGGTGCTGGGGGACATGAGTGGGGGCCTGCTGGCAGGTGCCCTGCACTGCTGGAGGGTGGGGGTGCTGGAGGACATGAGTGGGGGCCTGCTGGCAGGTGCCCTGCACAGCTGGGGGGTGGGGGTGCAAGGGGACATGAGTGGGGCATGAGTGGGGGCCTGCTGGCAGGTGCCCTGCACTGCTGGGGGGTGGGGGTGCTCTGGGAAATGAGTGGGGGCCTGCTGGCAGGTGCCCTGCACTGCTGGGGGTGGGGGTGCGAGGGGACATGAGTGGGACATGAGTGGGGGCCTGCTGGCAGGTGCCCTGCACTGCTGGGGGGTTGGGGTGCAAGGGGACATGAGTGGGACATGAGTGGGGGCCTGCTGGCAGGTGCCCTGCACTGCTGGGGGGTGGGGGTGCTGGGGGACATGAGTGGGGGCCTGCTGGCAGGTGCCCCACACTGCTGGGGGTGGGGGTGCTGGGGACATGAGTGGGGGCCTACTGGCAGGTGCCCTGCACTGCTGGGGTTGAGGGTGCTGGGGGACATGAGTGGGGGCCTGCTGGCAGGTGCCCCTCAGTGCTGGGGGGTGGGGGTGCTGGTGGACATGAGTGGGGGCCTGCTGGCAGGTGCCGCTCAGTGATGGGGGGCGGGGGTGCTGATGGACATGAGTGGGGGCCTGCTGGCAGGTGCCCTGCACTGCTGGAGGGGGGGTGCTGGGGGACATGAGTGGGGGCCTGCTGGCAGGTGCCCCACACTGCGGGAGGGTGGGGGTGCTGGGGGACATGAGTGGGGGCCTGCTGGCAGGTGCCCTGCACTGCTGGGTTTGGGGGTGCTGGGGAACATGAGTGGGGGCCTGCTGGCAGGTGCCCCTCAGTACTGGGGGCTGGGGGTGCTTGAGTACATGAGTGGGGGCCTGCTGGCATGTGCCCCTCAGTGCTGGGGGCTGGGGTTGCTGGGGGACATGAGTGGGGGTCTGCTGGCAGGTGCCCTGCACTGCTGGGGGGTGGGGGTGCAAGGGGACATGAGTGGGACATGAGTGGGGGCCTGCTGGCAGGTGCCCTGCACTGCTGAGGGTGGGGGTGCTGGGGGACATGAGTGGGGGCCTGCTGGCATGTGCCCCTCACTGCTGGGGGGTGGGGGTGCTGGGAGACATGAGTGCGGGCCTGCTGGCAGGTGCCATGCACTGCTGGGGGGTGGGGGTGCTGGGGACATGAGTGGGGGCCTGCTGGCAGGTGCCCCTCAGTGCTGGGGGGTGGGGGTGCTGAGGGCATGTGTGGGGGCCTGCTGGCAGGTGCCCTGCACTGCTGGGGGGTAGGGGTGCTGGGGGACATGGGTGGGGGCCTGCTGGCAGGTGCCCTGCACTGCTGGGGGGTGAGGGTGCAAGAGGACTTGAGTGGTACATGATGGGGGCCTGCTGGCAGCCACCCTGCACTGCTGGGGGGTGGGGGTGTTGGGGGACATGAGTGGGGGCCTGCTGGCAGGTGCCCCTCAGTGCTGGGGGTGGGGGTGCAAGGGGACATGACTGGGACATGAGTGGGGGCCTGCTTGCAGGTGCCCTGCACTGCTGGGGGGTGAGGGTGCAAGGGGACATGAGTGGGACATGAGTGGGGGCCTGATGGCAGGTGCCCTGCACTGCTGGGGGTTGGGGGTGCTGGGGGACATGAGTGGGGGCCTGCTGACAGGTGTCCCTCAGTGCTGGGGGTGGGGGTGCTGGGGGACATGAGTGGGGGCCTGCTGGAAGGTGCCCTGCACTGCTAGGGGGTGGGGGTGCTGGGGACATGAGTGGGGACCTGCTGGCATGAGTGGGGACCTGCTGGCAGGTGCCCTGCACTGCTGGTGGGTGGGGGTGCTGGGGGACATGAGTGGGGGCCTGCTGGCAGGTGCCCCACACTGCTGGGGGGTGGGGGTGCTGGGGGACATGAGTGGGGGCCTGCTGGCAGGTGCCCTGCACTGCTGGGTTTGGGGGTGCTGGGGAACATGAGTGGGGGCCTGCCGGCAGGTGCCCTGCACTGCTGGTGGGGGGGGTGCTGGGGGACATGAGTGGGGGCCTGCTGGCAGGTGCCCCACACTGCTGGGGGGTGGGGGTGCTGGGGGACATGAGTGGGGGCCTGCTGGCAGGTGCCCTGCACTGCTGGGTTTGGGGGTGCTGGGGAACATGAGTGGGGGCCTGCTGGCAGGTGCCCCTCAGTACTGGGGGCTGGGGGTGCTTGGGGACATGAGTGGGGGCCTGCTGGCATGTGCCCCTCAGTGCTGGGGGCTGGGGTTGCTGGGGGACATGAGTGGGGGTCTGCTGGCAGGTGCCCTGCACTGCTGGGGGGTGGGGGTGCAAGGGGACATGAGTGGGACATGAGTGGGGGCCTGCTGGCAGGTGCCCTGCACTGCTGAGGGCGGGGGTGCTGGGGGACATGAGTGGGGGCCTGCTGGCATGTGCCCCTCACTGCTGGGGGGTGGGGGTGCTGGGGGACATGAGTGCGGGCCTGCTGGCAGGTGCCATGCACTGCTGGGGGGTGGGGGTGATGGGGACATGAGTGGGGGACTGCTGGCAGGTGCCCCTCAGTGCTAGGGGGTGGGGGTGCTGAGGGCATGAGTGGGGGCCTGCTGGCAGGTGCCCTGTACTGTTGGGGGGTAGGGGTGCTGGGGGACATGGGTGGGGGCCTGCTGGCAAGTGCCCTGCACTGCTGGGGGGTGAGGGTGCAAGCGGACTTGAGTGGTACATGATGGGGGCCTGCTGGCAGCCACCCTGCACTGCTGGGGGGTGGGGGTGTTGGGGGACATGAGTGGGGGCCTGCTGGCAGGTGCCCCTCAGTGCTGGGGGTGGGGGTGCAAGGGGAGATGACTGGGACATGAGTGAGGGCCTGCTGGCAGGTGCCCTGCACTGCTGGGGGGTGAGGGTGCAAGGGGACATGAGTGGGACATGAGTGGGGGCCTGCTGGCAGGTGCCCTGCACTGCTGGGGAGTGGGGGTGCTGGGGGACATGAGTGGGGGCCTGCTGGCAGGTGCCCCGCACTGCTGGGGGGTGGGGGTGCTGGGGGACATGAGTGGGAGCCTTCTGGCAGGTGCCCCTCACTGCTGGGGGGTGGGGGTGCTGGGGGACATGTGTGGGGGCCTGCTGGCAGGTGCCCTGCACTGCTGGGGGTTGGGGGTGCTGGGGGACATGAGTGGGGTCTGCTGGCAGGTGCCTCTCAGTGCTGGGGGGTGGGGGTGCTTGGGGACATGAGTGGGGGCCTGCTGGCAGGTGCCCTGCACTGCTGGTGGGTGGGGGTGCTGGAGGACATGAGTGGGGGCCTGCTGGCAGGTGCCCTGCACTGCTGGGGGGTGGGGGTGCAAGGGGACATGAGTGGGACATGAGTGGGGGCCTGCTGGCAGGTGCCCCTCAGTGCTGGAGGGTGGGGGTGCAAGGGGACATGAGTGGGGGCCTGCTGGCAGGTGCCCTGCACTGCTGGGGAGTGGGGGTGCTGGGGGACATGAGTGGGGGCCTGCTGGCAGGTGCCCCACACTGCTGGGGGGTGGGGGTGCTGGGGGACATGAGTGGGAGCCTGCTGGCAGGTGCCCCTCACTGATGGGGGGTGGGGGTGCTGGGGGACATGAGTGGGGGCCTGCTGGCAGGTGCCCTGCACTGCTGGGGGGTTGGGGTGCAAAGGGACATGAGTAGGACATGAGTGGGGGCCTGCTGGCAGGTGCCCTGCACTGCTGGGGGTGGGGGTGCTGGGGGTCTTTAGTGGGGCCTGCTGGTAGGTGCCCTGCACTGCTGGGGTTGGGGGTGCTGGGGGACATGAGTGGGGGCCTGCTGGCAGGTGCCCCTCAGTGCTGGGGGGTGGGGGTGCTGGGGGACATGAGTGGGGGCCTGCTGGCAGGTGCCCCTCAGTGCTGGGGGGTAGGGGTGCTGGTGGACATGAGTGGGGGCCTTCTGGCAGGTGCCCCTTAGTGCTGGGGGGTGGGGATGGAGGGGGTCATGCGTTGGTTATCAGTAGTGCAAGCTGACATGTGGCTTGCCTGCGGGGCATGCCCATGGTGGATGGGCTGCCTGCGGGACATGACCAGGGGTGCAGGGTAGTCCCCTGTGGTGTGGGCTGCCTGCAGGGGCTGTGGAGGGTGTAGAGCATACACCTGGGAGGAGCCACACTGTCAATTGACATGTAGGACTCCACGGCACCCCCGAAATACACGTACCCTGCTGAAATCCGTGTGAGACTTCCTGCGAACCCCAGATTTACACGTACCCAGGCCAATCGCATGTGAAACTTCACGCGAACCCCAGGAATACACGCACCCCACTCGCACAGGGCCTATCGCGTGTGAAACTTCCCGCGAACCCCAGATGTACACGTACCCAGGCCAATTTCATGTGAAACTTCACGCGAACCCCAGAAATACACGCACCCCACTCGCACAGGGCCTATCTCGTGTGAAACTTCCCGCGAACCCCAGATTTACATGTACCCGCTCGCCCAAGGCCAATCGCGTGTGAAACTTCCCACGAACCCCTGAAATACATGCACATGCTATTTTTGACACATCGGGTGTCCGTGTTTGTCGCATACCCCTTTGCACGTCATTCGTCCTAGAGGGCCACAGTATGGGACATTCATCAGAGCTGTATATACGTGCTTTTTTAAGCGCACATTTTGGCGCACATTTTTTTCATGCACAGGGACGCTACCGCCTGCCTTCGTGTGGCGAACGTGTTTGGGCCTGTGCGCGTCTTTGCCTGTGCGCTGGTTTGCCGTATTCAATTCCATGAATATGTGTTGTAGGCGAGCCTGTGGGCGTTCCGCGCAATTGTCTCCTGTACTTCCCCCGTGACGCCCACATTTTCATGCGTTGTTCCCCATTCCGCGTGTCATGCCCCGTGTTACGCCTACTTTTGTTATGTGCGCCGCGCTATGTGCGCTTTCGCTGTGGCCGTAGCGCACGCTGTTAGATGACCTGTGCGCCGGCATGAGCCACTCAGATTTTCAGCGCACATCCCAGATTTTACTCACACACGGACTTCCATGAATCGATGTGCGTGGGTTTCGCTGCGATTTTCACATTTGCACTGCGATTTTCGCACTTGCACTGCGATTCGCAAGGTTTCGCCGCTTGCGCTGGAATTTTCAGCGCACATTAATTCCATGAATCGGCCTGTAAATACTTACACTCGAAACACTCATAGGCCCACTTTCTGTGACGCCAGTCTCGGGGCTTTGGGACGACCTTCCACATAGGTGGGGTGCCAGGACACAACCTTGGCAGACCCCCCCCACACCCCTATACACAGGGAATTTCTTTGTTTGTTCACCTCCCAATCCAAAACGGACAGAAACAAAATTTTCAGAATACAACAATTTAACCAACTGCATAGGGGCATTCCAGTTAGTTAAAATTTGCCAAGAGTAGTTCTTGATATCGTATCAAAGGCAGTCCTCTAATCCAGAAATATTGCATACAGTTTTATCTTGGTCAGAATGATATACTTTTAAATCAACACAAACATCAAAAAACTGTGATATATTGTTCCTTTTCCACTACAGAAGCCAGCCGCCAGGTAAATAATTACACGATTGTCATCTGCCCATTTTTGGAGGTGTGTTAGAAACACTTTACCAAGGATCTTGCTTGTGCTGTCAAGGAGCGAAATGGGGCGATAATTTGCTGGGCTGTCTCAGCCCCCTTTTTCTATAAATTGGGACTATTGTCACATTTTGCCAGGATTTTGGAGCAACCCCCTTTGTAAGTATAGCATTAAACACTTTACAGAGAGTTGGCACCCAAATTAGCATTTCATCTCTATAGAAATCTCCTGGGATAAACCTGCAGCCTTCCCTGCTTTTTGTGAAGCCTGTGCCACCGCTACTTCATTTGAGGTGATGATCCAACCCCCTGTATGAGTGGCCTTCTCCAGAGCATCATTGTGGGGCTCCTCAATAGATTGGTGAAAGCACTCATACAGTTTAGAAAACTGAGCCTGCCACACATCCTCAGGGATGCAGCAATGTTGACACTGATCTCCATCCAACTCTTTTGCTGTGACCATCTTCCAGAATCGAGTGCTGTCCCCCTCCATTAGGGGCTCTTGCAAAAATCTCCACCACTCCTTGGCACACTGTTTTTTTTTTCTTGGAGATCAGATTTTTTTATTCAGATCATAGTAACCACAGCTTAGTCTTGTCTATAGCAATTGCGGATTTTGCACATATTTTAATTTTATTTTATTTATTTGAATTTTTAAAGCGCTTACACAGCCTGGGGGCATCGAGGCGCTGTTACAGGAATATGTCTTAGTTGACTATTTATAACGCGCTTAATACCCAGAAGTTCCTAAGCGTGGACCTGGGGATTGAACCTGTGTTTCTCTGTGTCATCTTGTTTCCAAGGCGAGCATGTTGCCGCTGAGCTATCCACCCAGGACATAGAGTCAATTATTTCTTAATGTTTTTTCAATCCTCGTCATACAAGGGTTCAGCCAGCAAAGCCTTTTTGTTAAGCGTTCCAGAAGAATATGTCAGTTGGGGGATTACATTCCTGCCCAGCGCATCAAATTCACCAATGATCTTAGTGTCAATCATATCAATGCTACATATTTTCCCCAGATTTGTTAGGATTGCTAGGTAAGCTTCCAGTTTAGCATTCCGCTCGTTGATGCTAATCCATTTAATAGCTTTTTGTGCATAACCCTTTACTGCTATTGCCTGATTCATGTCCAAAAAAGTAGTAGAGGGTGCAGTTGGGATAAGCCTTTGTATATCAACCACAAGGAGGTAATGGTCACATTAATTTCTGTCTATCACCTCAGAATCGTGTGCAATATTCTACCTAGCTCCCGAGATTAAGATATTATCAATGTGGGAGGACCCACATTCTGAGGGATGTTCCATTCTGAACCTCGGTCATCCCAGATGTCCTATGTAGTTTTTAATGGTTATATCTGGAGGTTCAGGTCTCCCGCTAACAAAATAAATAGTTTTTTCCAGAGCCTTTGGGCTACTTGAGCTTATTAGCCCTTGGCGGTTTAACACTGTGATCATCCCTGAAGTCCCTGTGGGTCTGTTTTAAAGATTAAGCTGTAAACATTGTTTGCCTCCGTTAGTGGTCACAATTAGCGACTGCAAATCGGGAAAGTAGGTTTCGAGATTGCTCACCTTCCAGCCCAGGCTAACATCAATTCGGATCTGCAGGACTCACATAGCTCTTCTATAGGAGACATTTAGAGGGATGACTTTACAAAAGTATTTATTGCTTCACTAGAATTATTGCAGTGTATCTATAATAATTGCTGCCACACTAGATTGATTGCAAAGCTGTCAGTCAAACTATTTGTATCTTCCTTAGAGTCACTTTTTCATCTATCATGTTATTGTATCTAATTTATTTTAAATTCATACTCACCATCTTACAACTGTCAGATAGAAGAACAATTAAACTATGAATGTACATCGCACAGGAGTAAATATTGTTCTCATTAGATTGATAGCACAATTGTAAGATTTTAGTTACACCTCACCAAGCGTTATGGTGGCCTCACTAGATCAAGGCTACCACAGTCATATTATTTTGCATCTAACATAAAGTAATTATTCCCTCACTAGATGTATTGCACACATGTTATCATTCATTTTACATGCCACCTAGACTAACTTTTGACTAAGTAGATGTGACCCTAGGTTAACTTTTCTATCACAAGATGCACTGAACAACCATTATGTATCATCTCCCCTGATGCCCGATTTACTCTTGCTTACAAATAGCCTTGATCATGACATAAACCGATAAGTAGATATGTACATAAACTTATTCTGCTCCTAATGACCACACCCCACTGATAGATCTCTTTGGTATTGTGAGATAATTCTGACTTGCCCTTCTTGCTGCTAGATAAATTCATCATGTAGACCTCTTTTGCGGTAGCAGGACTATGTCCTGATTTCTGTCTAATCCCTCCACTTCTATGTAAATACTCGTTAAGCAAAATGTTCTCATTTTACACGAAACAAGAGTCAAGTTGTCTAAAGGTGAGTCTACTTACAGAAAGTCAGGACTTCCCAGGACACAACAAACCACTATCCAACCTTCTGCCATAAATGCCAGCACATTAACAGTAGCATTTTTGGCTAATCCTGCAAAATATCTTGGCCATAAAAAAACAGCTGGATCAGAACAGCTTTAGTGAACTACTGTGATCTAACCCCACTATAAGATATCTAATTCAACTAACCTTGGACCGTGCCACCATAACAACACCGAACAGCTTTATGCAAGGTACCTATGGCATATATCATAACCAAGACCTACAATTCTTATTTATCACATTACTTCTCAGCATAACAATATGCCCAACTAAGAAGCAGCAACCCACAACCGCAGGCAATCTGAATCCTATTGATACATGGGATGAGGAACATCAAAAAGAAGAGAAAAACACAGAGCTGCAAACCACATGTAAAATAGAACCCAGTGGAAAGGAATGACATGTTGTTCTCCATAATCAACATTCAAACTACATCTAAGCACAGAACAGTGATTCAAAAAAACCTCAGCAAAGAAGGCACTGAAAGTCTACTCATGTAGGAATGTGGTTATCAGACGACTATAAGGGATACTTGAGCAATTTCAAACAATATAGTAGGTAAAAGAGAAAGAAGGATGTCTGGCATGGACAAGGAACATTTCAACAAGCCACCTTTGGACATCCCCGACTTTGACACACTCTGCATTTGCCATATGGTAAACCATTAAAAAAGAATCTGCTTCCTGTTCATACCACCTAAAATGTCACCTTTGTGGAAAACCTCCTGGATACATTATCTAACCTAGTTGTCGGCACAAACACCTACCTACCATTCTTAGTATTTTTGACTTCTGGTTTGATATAGAAAATTAAACCGCAACCAAATCTATGACAATTCTATGGCCAGATTTCAGCTGAAACAAATGGTCAGGGGAACAACACACTCTGTTGGCCATACACTGGATGCAATAATCGATTAAGAAGGCTCAGTGCCTACATTCCTGCATCAATGTTATGTGGTATGACCACCTCATGGCACCTTTTGGGATGCACATGCCAATCCACAGGCACCATACGAACAATGGGCAAGCAATCATCAATAAAAGGAATTGGAAAAAACTCAACCTGGAAGAACTCTGGCTAGTAATGGAGACATAGCCAAAATCATCAAAAGTTACGAAGATCCTTGGGATCCTTATGAACAATGGACTGTGTAGAATTTACCCAGGAAAATATCCTCCAGTAGCAACTAAGCAGGACACTTGGAATCACCAAAAATGGGCTCCAAGAGACAATGCACTTTACCAGAAACAGATATGGAGTATCATCTTTCTCAATCTTCATGGCTGTCCTCTGACACCATATCGCAAAGAAAGTCTGCACAATACAGCACCACCTCAATTTCAGAAAAACACTAAAGCCCTGAATGTTGAATGCATTATTTGACCTGTAAACCAACCAGTAACAAGACACATAATGCCTTCGAATGGCAACCATCTAGCAGGAAAAAGAACAATAAAGATACTGACTGTCAACCCTGATACACTTTTTGCCCATGGGAAAGCTAATTCTAAACCTCATCACCTCAGGGAATGCAACTCTGGGATTAGAAAACCCCACGTTTGTACTTTAGCGATCATGGGACCACCCCCTTGAGTGGCTCAATGCATAACAGAGCTCAGTCACTTCACACATTGTGTCAACTCTGTTCTACCCTACCTCACAAGTGATGCAAGTGCCACTACATTCCCTCCATATACCTCGACAGGAGAGATGCCTGAGTTCCACCAAAGCTTGGATCGAACGTGTTCAATCTTGCATGCATGTAGAAACAATTGGAGTACCAACATTGGGACTGAATTATTCAAACTCACATGATACATTTTTGCTGAGCTGTTCAAGCCTGCCGTTATTCCTGATTATGAGCAGCTCTTGCAAGTGAGAGAACCTGCTTTGAAGCCCCAGCCAATAAGAAAGTGTACATGACGGAGGGTTTGACAAATACCAGCCCACAGCACATTATTGCTGGTGCACAATTTTCCACTTGTTTTGTGTTGCTTTTGAAGGAGAAGTATGCTTTAGCACTGAAAAACTTTAAAGTAATCCTCCCCATGCCACTCATTGGTTGAGATTGTAGGAGACACGTTCAATACTACAGACCTATGCCTTTGGCTCTTTAGGGAAAAGGAATGTGTGTTGCTAAGATCTCGGGTAGTTCAGTTTAGTTGTAGTATAAATTAGCGCATTGTTAAATCAGAGTGAGGGATATAGGTTAGCATTTTGTGGGACTTTGGAGGAACATGATTTGTGAGTACAGGGGGTTCAGTACACCAAAGCTGGAGAAGGACAAACTAGTGTAAACCAAACTTGCTTTTTGTAGGTAGGATCAGAACAGGATCGGAGTGTAGATGGAGGAAAATGCATCAAAATACAGTTGGGAACCTGTCCATTTTTTTTTACATGCTGCAATAGTCAAAAGAAGTGTTAAACATAAGCACATTTTGCAGGCAGAGAGTATGCAAAAGCAATGTTAGGTGCACATGAATATTGTTGGTGTGAAAGTACATTAAAGCAGTCTTAGTCCCAAGTGAATGTTGTAGGTGTAGAAGAATGCAAAAGTTATCTTAGACATATCATGAAATGTTATGGATAAGGATAACACCAAACCACTGTAAGGTGAACATGAATTTTTTAAGCATGTTTTGGAGTGAAAGGCAGGTGAGCATTGTGTAGCAATGCTAGGTGCATGTCAATTTTGTACATGTGAGAGAATGCCAAATCAATGTTACATATTTTTGATTTGTTTAGGGTGGGGAAAACTCCAAGGCAATACTAGACAAGTATGCATTTAGTAAGTGTGGGAGCATCACAAAGCAATTTTATGAATTTTCTGTGGGATTATTCTTAAGCAGTGTTATGGGCACATGAATTTAATTTTGTAGGCAGAGAATACCAATGCAGTGTTAGGCTTATGTGAATTTTGCAGGTAACGGAATACCGACCCTTCCCAAATTGGCCAGTGTTCTGTGCACGGGGCCAGAAGAGTCTGGTCATCTCATAGAGCTTTTTAACAAGTTTGCTGGTCCCTCAGCCTCCATTTGCTTGATGAAGTGCACACAGGAGCATCTGCCTGGTAATCCTGGTGTTCTGACCACACTTGTGGCCAGTCCGTGCCTGTTTGCTGTGAGAAAAGTAAACAGAATCTTCCAACTTGGTTACTTTGCATTTCAATGTTAGAAGGAGCATTAATATAATATGGTTCAATGTTATTTAATAGGGATTTGTTAATGGATTAATCTGGGTTATTTTTTCAATGCAAAACTACACAGATGGCGAATTCATTTATAATATGGAACATTTTTTACACATGCTCAGTGCATTTGAATCTACTGTCTTTGCATCCATTTTGCTGATTACATTAAAAAGAAATGTAATGTCATGTACTATTCCACATAAGATTTTTGTAATGTCATGTATTATTCTACAATCCCCAAGCATAATGAAATGGGTAGTGGAAGGGTGTCCCTCCCTCATTTACATCACAACAGGATCATTCATCTAGCCACAGCTATGTACATATACACGCCTGTCACTATGCAAGGCGTAGCATAACCATGATCAGCCTGGTCAGCTCTATCCCCCTAGCAGCCCCATTACAAAACTCCACACAGGTACATGATCTGACACCACCATGCGGCACCGGCCGTAATCGCGGTGCCCGCCCATTGCAAATTGGCAACTGCATACCACTAATCACACAATTCACGTCAGTCATCCACATACTATGGACATGTCTACGAGCCAGTAGGACCTGGTAAGACCTCATGCAATGCCCTAATCAAGAACATGGTCAGGCTCCACTAGGCAGACACAGATTGCTATTGCAGTGGCCCCACCTACGGCCACCCGCTTCCCTCTAAATACACAGTGCAAATCAACCATCTACAGTTGAAAAACCACTGATATGTCCATGTGTAAATTAGATGTATAAACAAACCCACTGCTATCACACACTCCCTACCTCAGTAACCTTCCACATGCCTGACCTCTTAGGAGGCTTTTGTAGCACAGTAAGACCACCTGACTGCTTATCTCACCCTAGGCTCACATGTATTCTAACCCTTAAGACATCCTTCCATTACATTGAGCCCGGTATTATGGTAGCCTGTCTTCCACATTTCTGTCATTACACCTAGAAGACCCTTGACCTTAGCCTGTCTACTGTGATTGTATGTATGAGGATTGCCAGCAAAATGCAATTAAAAAGAAGTGAATAGTGCAATATCACACCGGTCTATCACACTAAGAAGATGCATTATGATATCTTGTTCATGACACTCAGAAGACCTATTACGGCAATCCGCTAGTGTGCCTAGAGTACTCTCCCACACGGACAACCATATTAAACAGTGGTGTCAATAACACAGCGCCATCTGAGCTTCTAGGTACATATAAATGCACCACTTTGGTGGATATCTGTTGCAGGCATCACTACCCATTTGCATGCATCAGAATGGAGCTATAACCTACGACAAATTAGTTCCAGCTGGACTCAAAGTATCTCTTGCACTCACACGCTCTCCTGACCTTCCTTGATATCAGTCCACATGGCGGATCTCTTGGGTTGCTTACTGGAGCCCAGCCAGCCCACCTAACTCTTTATCTTGGACAAATGCACACACACATTCTAAGCCTTTATGAGAATTGACCATACTCTGGACTGGTGTCCCTGAGGGTGTTTGCACCACAAGTGTGTTGAGGCCATAGTAATGGGAAAAGGCGCTGTATACATGACTACTACAATACAACACAATACAATACAAAGGCACAGGTGTAGAAGAACATCAAAGCAGTGTTACCTCCACAGGAACTTCAAAGTCACGAGTTTAAAAAAAGCAGTTTTAGACGCATATATATTTTGTAGGTGTGGGAGTATGGTAAAGCAGTCATGGGCACATGTGAATTTTGCAGGTCTGGCAGTATGATAAATTTATTTTAGGCACATGTGAATTTTTTTGATGAAAGGCAATGCCAAAGCACAGTTCGGTAGACATGAATTTTGCATGCAGCGGAGTATTTCAAATTAATCTTCGGTAGATGTACATTTTGCAGGTGTGAGTATGACAAAAGAAGGTTAGAAAATGCAAATTCTTTAGGTGAAGGAGAATGGCAAAACCGTATTAGTTATGTGGGAAAAGTTTAGGCATTGGCATACCCCAAGTCAATCTTAAAAGATGTTCATTTTATAGCGATTGGAACATGACAAAGCATTATTAGGTTAATGTGAATATTGTTTATGTGGAATTATACTAAAGCAGTGTTAGGGGCACATGGATTTTGTAGGTGGAGAATTCCAAAGTAGTGTAAAGCAAATACAAATGTGTATGTTGAAGAGTAGACAAAGGCAAATTTAGACACCCATGCATTTTGTATGTACGCGAATACACCAACGCTGTCTTAGGCACACATGAATTTTGTAAGCAGAGGAAAGTGCCAAAGCAGTTTTAGGTACATTTGAATGTTGTATATAAGGCAGTATGCAACTTCAGTCGTATTCACAGGTAACTGAAACATTATGTAGAAAAAGGATAATGACAAAGCAGCGTTAGGTACAGGTGAAGTTTGTAGGTAGGGTCATACTCTTAATACATTGTAGACAGATGTGCATGTTCTCGGTGTGGGAACACAGCAAAGCAATGTCAGGCATACAAGAATTTCGAAGCATGTAAACACGTCCTTAGGCACACATGGCTGTTGTAGGTATGGGAAAACACCAAAGCAGTCTTAGGGAAATGTGAATTTAGAAGACAGGGCAATATTTCAAAGTAGCCGTTGGCTTTGTAGGGATGTATGTTTCTTGCAGGTGTGGGAATACATGAATTAAGTTTTACGGGGAGCACACCAAAGCAGTTTTAGGCATATGTGGATTTGTAAGTAGAAGCAAAACGAAGCAATCTAAAGTGCACATTAATTAAGTAGTTGTTTGAGTACACCAAAGCAATCATTGGCACATGTACTGTTTGTTGACAGGTAAGTCTGCAAAAGCAGCCTTAGGCAGATGTAAATGTGTGCAGGTGTAGGATGACACAAATGAAATGTTAGATATACAAATATTTTGTATTTAGGGGAGTATGCAGATGTAGTCTCAGACAGACATTACGTTTGTAAACAGCAGAGTGTGCCAATGTGAATTGTTAAGACTTTTTCTTTGTTTGTATACTGAGGAGTATGTCAAAACAGTCATGGCCATATGATATTTTGAAGGCTTTGTAGGCAAAGTTAGTTGGGGAATATCCTCTATTGTTCTTAATTGTCCTTGTTGTGTGCTTTTTTCACTTTTACCATCAATCCTTGATCTATTACAATTCTTTTCCACCAGCAAATAATTATATCCTTTACTTTTTTTATGTTTACATTTTAGAATATCATCATATCATCATACGGCAACAGGTCAAATACTGGTGGAGTTCCTTCTTGTACCTAAACTGTAACGATAGACATGATGGTTCATCCCATCTTGACTTCTGTTCTGGAATGTATTTGTGCAGTGTGAAGAATCCTTTGGCTGCCTCACGTAAACCCTTTGTAAAGTCTCATCCCAAGTGGCAAGGGAAAGGCAGATGCTTCCTGGTCCTGACCTTGGGGGTGGTGTACTTCAGGAGGATCATCTGGGAGGAGACCAGCACCAGGGTGGTGAGGAGAATCCATGGTATGAGATACAGTATGTGTCCTCTGAAATGAAGAACCTTTCTAGGTTACCAAGACAGATAATGTCTTATTGTCATTATAATGTCCCTAACCCATGCATTTTTCCCATCCCACTCTCTCATGCACTTGCACGTTCTCAATGTCACTGGGCTTAGTAATATCGTTGGTTTGATCTCCCCTGTTCCCCTCCCTTGCCTTGTCATGCTCTGAAACACTTGTGTACGAGCACAGTAGAAATAAAAAATAAAATTAAACCCAGATATAAGTTCTGGGATTTTGGACACAAGTACATACAATCTGAACAGGCCCTACCAATGGACAGACCCCTCAGGGTATTTCAAGTGAAACACCCTCATTACTCCCAAAGGTAAAATGTAAAGGAATCTAGAAATGTTGCTGTGAATGAATTGTCTTCTTCTGTAATATCTAATTCTAAAGGTTCAATTTGAAATGAATGTAAGGGAAGCAAATCTATCCTTCAAGTCGAGCAAATACCCAAAAGAATAAACTTTGTTGTTGGGGACTATAACTCCCATAATCCCATAATTACTGGGACATGGAAGAGGGGTGAAGAGGAATGCTGCAGTAATCAGGAAATTAAGCCTAATAACCCACACTTGAAGGAATGTGGGAGGTATTAAAGCCCCCTCAGGTGCAGGCAATGAGAGGGAGCTGGAACAGTGGCTGGAGTGAGTGCTGCAGTAATAGAGTCAGAAGAAAGAAGACACAGTGCTGGCAAATCACGCAGAAATGGGAAACCCAGAGGGATGCCGGAAACGTGGATGCAGCAGATTCCACCTGCTTGTTCTGGGAGAGTCTTGATTTTCCAAACTCTGAAATGCAAAGGCTGTGCAGCAGAAGGCATGCTGGGAGGCTGTCTTTTCCCATGTGAGCCTAATTGCTGTGATTGCTGGGCAGGAGCCGTGCTGGAGAATGAAGTGAGAATCTGTGGCCGAGTCTCTGGTTTCATGAATGAGAGGGGGTCCAAAACTGAGTGGCTGCACTGAAGATACATCCCAGAAGCAGTAGAAGATGTGCCTGAAGTCGTAGATGTGCAGCAATCTGCAACACAAGGATCACAGAAGCAGGTTAATCAAACCATGTGTTCTGATCCCTTGCGTTAACATTGCCGGCAACAGTATCCAGTTCAAATATTCCCTTGCGTATAATTTAAAGTGAGCTCAAGGGTTTGTTAAACTCTTTAAATAAAGGAACAATTGGAAAATAACTCTTGCGCGTCATTAAGCAAATAATATTTCACTCAAGTAAAGAGCTAACATTACCCAGACCATTATTAAACCATTTACGCACATAATCTCTGGTAAGAAGTGATTGTGTGTCTTCCATTGTGCAAACAAAAGTTGCAAAAGACATTGTTAAACTTCTGGCCTTTGAAAGAAAACATTAAAAAGTGGTCACGTGTCTTCCATTGTGCAAAGCAAACATTTTGAAATACATTGTTAAATTTCTAACCTTTGAGAAAATCATTAAGCAGTGGCTGCATGTGCCTAACTTTGATTTTGAAAGGAACACTGAACTCTAATTCTTTATTCCCTTGAACAATTGCAATTCAATAAAGAAGTTAAATGGTTAAACACTGTATAATTTCATACAATCGAAGAGAAAGAGCAAATATTGCCCAATCCAAGCTCTTTCCCCTATTAACACTGAAAGCAACCTTTCTCAAAGCCAGAACACACTGTTATCAATACCTGAGGGCAATAGAAGTTAATTGTGCTTAAGACATCACTGTGCAGGCATTGCCTAAAGCTAAGAGAGTGGCGCTGAGGCTTTTAGGTGACCATTTGTCTAACAGTTGACAGAAAAAGTGAAGGTGAAGTTGGGGAAGGGACAGTTGTTACTCATAAAGATTGTTGAAGTGGACACAATCTATATTGCCAAAGACTGTGAGAGAGAAGTGGGTTTGGTACTATCGCAGACAGACAAGAGAGGCAAAGAGGCTGCACCTTTTAAAGAGAGTTATTCAGAGGAAGAGTGCTTTGCCTATAAAAAGGAGTTGAAGTACCATGGAGCGAGTCTTGTCAAAGTTGGTCTTGATTCTAAATATTACTGAAGCAGTTGTGTTGTATCTAATTGTCAGTAGATGCACACTTTCAGTGACACAAGCAATGTGGAATCCTATGAGGCAAAGGAGAATATCCTCATAGTAAACTCTAGTAGAAGTGAAGTTGTTGAAGTGGAAGTAGTAGCAGCACTGTGAAGTCATCCTGAAAAATGTACCTCTTGCAAAAGGTATAATATACTGAAGCTGCATTGAAGTTGCAGGTGTATCACAGAGTACTGAAGCTAAAGTTGTATTACAAGTTGAATATAGGAATAAGTACCGTTGATCAAGACTGGTTTTCCAATCATCTTTCTGTCATTGTATTTCTTTTGAACTGTGTCAAATCTTTTGGAAAGTAGTGAGAACAATAACTGTGGCTGAGAATAACATTGATGCTATTCTGAACAAGTGGAAAGTCTGTAATTCTTCTGGAAGAAGAACTCTGTTGTTGGAACCTTGGTTAACAAGACTTTTCCTTGCCATAGTTATTTCAAGGACTATATTAAGACGTAGCTATCTATGTGGTTCTCCTTATTTTCTTTTGATGAACAGTGGAGCTGAATTAACCTTGAATCCTGGGGAAGGGAGTTCACCCAGGTTGTTGAAAAGGTTCATAAGAAACTGTAATTATATTTGTTTATGTTGTTTGAATTGCCATATATTTTCTTTTGTATTTGATGTTTAGTGTGAGGTCCAGCATTCATGTGTTAGAGTGTTTTCACTTAGTTTTGTTATGTAGGTAAACACAAGTAGAGTAGTGTAAGTGAGGCATTTTGATGTTGTTTATGTTCTAATAAAATGTCATATTTTGAACAAATACCAAACAATTGTCCGCCTCACATTGCGGACCCCACACAGCAGACTTTTTGTTTTTTTCTTCTTGGTCATTTTCAGTTCTGCCCCTTTTGAAACAGGACTTTCATGTTTCTCTTCCTTTTATTTTTTTCAGCTTCTGTATTTATTTCAGTTTTAACTTTTGAAAGTGAATAATCTCTGAACATTTTTGTTTTTCACCCTGTTGTTCAATTTTCACTTTTGTAAGTGCATTTCCTTTGCACTTTTGTATGTTTCTCTTTCTCTCCTTTTCTAAGTTCTGGCACTTGTGGGTGAATTTTCCTGGAAGCATTTTATGTGTCTATTCCTGTACTTTTTCAGTTTTTAATTATAGATGAATGTTCACTGCAGAATATGTATAGTGTATAGTGCTCCTCTTCGTCTGTTCTGTATTAACATTTAAATGTGAATGTGTCGTTTTTGTCTGTTCCAACACATAGGAAACACCATTAACTCAACGGTCAAATGTTTTAATTGCGTTGCCTTCACAAATGTCAATATAGTGATTGTTCTGTACCTAATAACTAGTATGAGATTACACTAATGCCAAATTGGCAATCTGACAGCTTTGGCCTTTGGTATAGGCAAAGCTACAGTTTAACCCACTGAACAACATTATCATCAAGACATCACATGTGTATATGTATTCATACATGTAAAAAGGGTTTTACTTTTGTTATTGTAGATATGCTGAAGTATCTTTCACTGAACATCTGAGGTTACCAATTCAATCAGGAGAAGGTTCACAGTACATCTGCTGACCACTCCCCTCGTTGTTGCCTGTGTATTAGACCCATGACTTCAGAGCAGCCTTACTACAGGACGCACTGAAACTGACATTGGGTGCCAGGGTAGGGTGTGATTCCTTTCAAAAGCAGCGGAAATACCAAGGCAAAATGTGACACCCATGTAGGAAAGCTAAGCCTTCAAGTGGTACACATTTTGTGATGTTTGAGCATCCCTAGATAAAACAAACTTAAATCATCCTTAAAAGCACTAACCAAATTGCCATCACAGAAGAATGTGGTGGGTTAGAGAAATTCCACATATTTTGCTATGGGGGGGGGCTGAGGCAGAAGGAACGAGGGTGATCTGGCCGCTATCCAATGTGCTCCCAAGATATAATATCCAATTAATACATTTGAGGACACATACATCCGAAATGTATCGATAGGGTATTACAAGTAGCAACCACCCCTAGCTCACGTAGAGACAAACTGCAGAGGATAGTTAAACAGCTGTAATTCAGCAGAATCAGACTGGGGTAGAGAATTAAACTGCAAATGTTTGCCAAAATCACCATACCAACATTTCTCGGGCCAGGGTAGATTTCTTGGGCAAAGGAAAACAAGGAGGTGCAGGAAGCACCTGAAAAGCCCCCATTTGTGTTGATCCACACTTGACACTGTTTTATAGCGCTATTGCATATGTTTTGTAACTCATTCACTAGTTCCTGTAACTAAACACCCTGAACCACAAGTACTTTATATAGAGAGGTTAACTCAAAACTACGCTGCCATTGTTCTGCCTTCCTACAGCAACCACTGGGACTTCCTGACTGTATGAGAGGAAACCAGCCAAAACCGGCCCGCAGGAAAAGGCTCAAATCTACAGAAAAACCTTTAAAAGACACTCCACCATCATATCATGCAAAGAATATTCACCTGCTGAAGATTACATAGAAAAGTCCAGTGCCCAAGCTATCGAGAGACACCTTTAGGAGGAAATGCTAACCATATTATAGCCAGGACCCCAAGATTTTTCTAGGGATTCAATCATCACTAGTCTCAAGATACTACCACAGCTGCCTCAGTACCCCCATCAGATGCTCGTCTCACATTTGGCGAAAGACAAGGCTCTGCTCTCCAGCTAGAAAATGTAGTAGGGCAGTTTGTGATGTCTCAATGTGGTATATTTGAGGGCAGCGATACAGGAGCATAAGGGTCAGGTGAATGTCAGGAGGGATGCTGATACCGCACATTGGATGTCATATTAGCCCAAAGAAGTGTTGAAGGGGGAAACTACAACCCATTGTCAATTGCAGGTAAGACAATCAAAGCTATTGAGGGCTCAGGGAGAAAGCAGGTGGGATTCCAAGGCAAACCCATTATTCCCATGCCAAGTTTAAGAGTAGGCAGAATGGTGCAGATTAAACACCTCTTTGGAGACTGGGAACTGTATCCCGGGACTCTGCCTCACACAACATCCAAGTAAATTTGATTGGACTGACTGAAAATATGCTCAGATTGTAGAATGCATTAGCTTTTAAAGTCCTTTAGACATCTTCGGGTTGTATTCACAGAATACAATGAGCAGCAAAAGATCACAGTGCTGAATATTGATTTCACATAGAACAAACAAGAGTCCAGCGTCAGTATAAAAACGATTGTCTGCAGGAATGCTATAAATGGAATGCAGTCGTCCGAATTCTACTCCATCTACAGAGCAACAGTGTAAGTAAGGATCGCGAAACATTTTAAGCAAGCACATTACTCATAAAAGACTGTTGCACATCATGTGTTTGCAAAATTAAGCATTACACATAAGCCATCTGAAAATGGGAGAATCATTTGTGCAACGGTATGTAATTTGGAAATACAAGACCAAAATCTCAAATCCTGAAATTAGAATGTCGTATTTGCATTTAAGTTGAACTATGGGCCTCATTAGGACTCAGGCGGTAAGGGGTTAACGGCAGCGTTAACAGCGCCGCCCCTTACCGCCTGATTACGAGGTCCCCTAGCGCCATGGTGCTTTTAACACCTGCTTTTAGCAGGTGTTAAAATCCATGGTGCTAAGGGACCATGGAGTTAATTACGCCACCGTAATTTACGGTGGCGTAATTAACGCCTTCCCCACTCCCATTATGCCCTAGGGGGCAAAAATGGGAATGGGGAAGGGTAAATGGGGATTGGGGACTTACCGCCCCGCCTAGGTCGGAATGGGGCGGTAAGTCCGCCAACCACCATGGCGTAAACTGGCGTAAACGTAGTTTACGCCATGGTGGTAAAGTCACGGCCCAGGCGGTAACTTACCGCCTGGGTCGTAATGAGGCCCTATGTCTAACAACGTTTAAATGTAGGCATACAATTCCATTATTGCAATCAAATGTGACTCCTTTACAAATGAGATATTTCTCTGCACCTCTCTGGACGTTCACACTCATGTAATTAGCAGCAGTGATTGCAATGACCATTTAGGTGTAAGAAAGGCCCTTTCACCTGTGCAGAAAATTATATTTTAAGCAGACTCATGTTATATACATAAGAACATTGAAAGTAATATGCTTGTAAAATTAAGCACACATGACCTTAAATTGAAAAGAGTAAATCTTACAAAACCTGTATAGCACTGTCAGGGGATCTTGAAATGGAAGATTTAAAATGCATGGCCTGAAAGGAGGATGTCTTGTTGCTTATGTTTTTATGTGGGCTTAAATGTTTTTATGTGGGCTTAAAACTCCATTGTTGTAACCAATTCTACAGTTTTTCCAAAAAGAAATGTTTGTCGGCATCTCCCTCCAGCCACACCTATTCAATTATCTCTATTTGTTGCAAAGACCAATTGGGCTATTGAATGGCACTTTGCACAGTGGTGTACTTTAAAATATTAAGTCAGAGGCAATTGTCCAGTCAACCATTGCATTTGGAAATGTAGTCTTTTATATTTCTGGTTTTAATGCCACTGTTAATCAAATAAGATTATTGATGACTCTGTTTCTTGCGTTTTTGGTGATTCAGAGATTATTAAAATGTTTCGGTTTGTCATCAAAGATAGCATTATGATAGTTTTGAATTGCAACTTCACACAATATCGTATGTTTCTTGAGAAATGCCTTCCTTCTGTTGGATTAAATGACCAATGTGCAATGGCAATATACATTTACATAACATAACATTAATTTGGCATCTAATCCTGCCAACCATTTTCACTATTTCAACTGCAACAGGTTAACATGTTAATGCCCATCGTCACTATCCAAATAATAATAACGTTAATAAAAATACAACTAATAATAATAATAATTTGGTTTTTATAATGCACATATACAGAAGGTGTTTTGTGGCACAACAAGACAACAGGGTGGGGGGAAAGGGAGAACAAAACAAAAACGATCCTAGTAGGCCTTGTGACATTTGGATCTTACAAGTGCAGTAGAGGGAAGTGCAGGATAGAGGGGACAGGGGGAAGTGCTGGTCCGGGCGGCAGGCCCTGTGTAAAGAGCGGGTGCCAGGGCAGGCTAGGTGGACAGAGCCAGGGGAAAGTGCAGTGAAAGGAAGGTCCAGCCGCTATGTGCGAGGTTAGGGCGGGATGGGCTACAATGGTGCAGGTCCAGCCATGCTATTGCAGGGAGAGGGGCTCAGAAGGGCAAGTGCCGGTTGATGGGGAGGGGGTCAGGGTTGACCAAGTGCAGACTAGATCAGTGGGGCCTGGTGCCCTGTAAGAATCAGAGGGAACCAGGCAACAAGTCAAAAAACAGACATGGATATCAGCAGGGGAGAGGGAGAGGGAAGGAGGAAGATCTTCCTCGCCATCAGATATCTGGAGGAGAGGGCAGGAGCCCCTCCTCAAGTGCAGCAGCATCCAGCAAGCTGCAGAAGCACACCGCATGCATTGGCCATCTACACCCATAGCACCCGGCTGCAGCGAAAAGCCCCTGAAGAGCCGCTTTCCTTGGGGTAAGGCATAACCCCAAATGCACCCTGCCTCCATCAGCAATTTTGAAAATTCAGGTGCCAACGGGCAGGCTTTGGCGATCCCGCACTGCCTGACCCTCCCACCTGACCTTACAATGCCGGGCACAGCACGGCACCAGACCTAGGCTGAGGCCTCGTTGCTAGGTTACTAGCAGTTACTTCTTCACCCTACATCCGCCGGCAGGCAGAAGCGCTGGCCACACGAAAGCCCATACAAAGGCCCCTGTTTGCTCCTTGTTCGCGCCATGGAGCGTGAGGGAGTGCCTAACCTTTGAACGCCGACATATGAAGTACGGACACTTCTTTGGTACAATGGACACTTGTTAAGCACAAATGCAAGGCCGCCGGACAAACGCTTTTACTTACTCAGGTCTAGGCCTCCATACACCGCATACTACCCATGCCAAACCTGCTGCTTACAGAGATATTCACTGCGTCTGCATCCTATATCTTATGCCATACATAAGTCACTACGTAATATTATCTGATGACCTGTCTGGTTCTAATCTGCATGTCACTACTGCATACTTTGTTATACAAGGCTATCAAAATCGATTCTGGTTATCGTGATTGTCTATGTTCTGCATCACTTTGCTTATTTGCACATTGTGGTCCTAGGCCCTCAACCCTCGACCCTACAAGTTCACCTCTTTAGTGCCACATGATCTACAGAGCTGATACTTGTTCTATTACAGCGGCGTATGCTAGCCTCTAAATGCATGTGCCTTACGGCCACTTTTAGCCTCACACGCACACTACTGTGTACTCTCTTGAATTTGTATGCTAAGTTACGCCTTGTATCATTTGGCTTTCCTTGTTTGTACACCCCCCACCCTTTAACACCTGCATATTTATCCTCCAACCGCGGTTGTCTGTCAACGCCTGCCGACTGAATGCTTACTTGTGCTGTACTTGTGCATCCAGCCCAGCAATTCTTGCTCAGTTTGCAAGTGCAGGTTAGTGCCCTCTGTTGGCCTCAGTTATGCTTTTGTCTCTAGCCTAGCACCGCTCAACATATTGGCATCAACCCACCACCACCATTGCTGTATTGTTGATATGCTGGCTTACATGATATTTGTTATTAACATGTGTGTACTGCCTCTGAGCCCCCGTGTTAATACCTTCTGGTTATTTGTGCGAGTTGATATGTGCTGCCTACTTGTGTGGATCTAGTGTCCCACAATAACCTGCCAAGTCGGCGTTCCCAAATTATTGTGACAAGGAGTTAGCTGTTTATCAGCCCTGAATTTATACTATGTCAAAACAGATCTCGCCTATTTGCCTAAACTCACTGTGATATTGTGCTGTCTGTTCACTAGCCCTGATTTGTGCCACGGTTGCACTTTTGCAATTAGCATACCCTGATATGTTTTACTGGTTATATTACACTGCTCCCCAATTAGCCCAGATACCCTGTTGTGACTATGCATCACATTTGATTTGCCCTGAAATTCGTGCTACTGATGTACCTTTGCGTTGAGCATACCCTAACAGCTGTGCGGTTACTATGTTGCTGCATTTTAGATGGCCGCCCCTGTTACGATGCTATAGCTTAGTCACTGTACTTAGTCCTGCGTAAATAATTTCAATACTGTTAGTCTTGTGAACCCAGTACACCCTTCTTGATCAGCTGCCACTTTAGGCCTCCTGCATTTGTGCCCTGCTAGCCCAACTGAACTGTATTTATTGTGCCTTACAAGTCATTTAATTCATACACAGCATTGCCTACGCACTGCACTTCTGTTGGCCGCATCTCTATGCTGGCATTTGTAATACCCACCTACTCCACCTCAGCATTTTTTATCCCTAAAATGCATTGTACCTTTGATTACCACCCTCACCGCGTACCTTCATTGATAGTGCACCCCTGCCCATGCGACATCTCGCCACATACTTATTGCTCACCTTTCAGGTTCCTACCTGGTCACCACTCCTCACCCTCACCACACAGTTCTACATCTCATCCACTCCTACAACTAGTACCACAACATCGCCCATACTACCGCACGCTCTCATCATGACAGGCCCTAATCCCTATCTAAATGCCCCAGCCCTCTGGCTATTACATTTTGCCACCAAACCCACACCTAATCAACCATGCTCTATTACCATTAGAAATGTCAGGCTTGGCTCGTGCCTACGCTTCCCACCTCTCCTCCAGCCTACTACAATCAACAGCACAGCTACACCCTCCAGACACCACACTGTCCCTGACATAGGCACACTGAATCTTGCTGCGAGTTCGTTAGCCGATCTACCTCAGGCACACACTGCAGACAATTTCCATCATTGCCTCATCCTACCATATCGACTTCTCTTAACCATTACAATCATCCTTGTGCCTCATCAGTAAGAAACCAAAGATTAGCCTCCAGATGTCATCACTGGTCCTACCACTTGAACAATCCTACATTCGACAAAATCTCAAACTCTAGCGTTAACAAAACGCCGGCCCACACGGCTCCTAAAATTGACTCTCCTACTCAAACTCATAAGGTCATCACTAGCCCTAAACTCAAAGGCGCACTCTTCAACGCACGCTCCGTCCCTGCGCACGCCCTCGATATTGCTGATTATATTATCACAGAAAACCTCAACTTTCTCGCAATTACAGAAACTTGGCTGCATGTAGCAGCCAGCCCTTCTCTGACCCTGGCCATCCCTGACAACTATTCCATTCTCAGGTGTGACAGGGACACCAATCAAACTAAGGGGGGTGGATTAGCTTTCATGTTAAAGAGCTCACTTAACCTCAGAGCTGCCAACAGTCTGCAGCTGCCATCAGCGGAATTATTGTCTATTAAATTGCCTATCTCACCTAATCATACGGCCACTGTTCATCTCATCTACAGGCCCCCTGCCCCACCTGCTCATTCGTTGAGGACATTTCATCTACCCTAGCCACCAGCATTAAGCCCAATTCTCAAATCATTATATTGGGAGACTTCAATCTAGGTTACCATGATACTGATGATGCCAAGGCCGCTGACGTAGAAAGAGTCTTAGCCGACTTTGGTCTCACCCAACATATCAATGAGCCCACCCACATCAAGGGTCGCACCCTTGACTCGGTCTCTGACATGAACTGTGTGCTCAACATCACCCCTGTGTCTCCATGCGCATGGTCTGATCACCATAAAATATATTTTTCCATCAAATCCAGTCCACCCACGTATAAACCTAACCTTGCCCCTCCCACTTCCACACGCAACAAAAAGGATATTACGGTTGAGAAATTACTACCACTCATTCTTCCTCTCTTGAATTCGGCATCCACAGTGAACTGCTTGGACCCCACAGTGCTAGTAGACACCTACAACCGTGGCATGCTAAAAGCCCTCAACACCATTGCCCCCCTCAAACTGCACAACAAAATCCGCAGCTCCACCTTAATTCTTGATTCAGCCCGCACTTACACAATCTACGCAAAGAAAAAAGAAAAGCCGAGTCTCACTGGAAAAGCTCACCTTCTCCAGTCAACAAAAACAACCTTAAAGCAGCCTCCCTTACCTACAAAGAAGCCATCCTAGCTGCAAAAAAGGAAGTATATAACAATAGGATCATTCAAGCCCAATCAAATACCAAGGAACTCTTTAAGATCCTCAGGGAACTTGAGTCTCCTGCCGCCCCGCTTGATACATGCACCCCTGACACTGAATGGTGCTCTAACATTCAAAAAGCATTGCTTGACAAAATTTCTATGCTCCAAGCCAAAATAAATACTAAAAAAAGCTACCTTTCTGACTCATCGGGTAACCCCCCCGTCTTATAAAACCCATTCTCCCAAACACTCCTTCAAACCTTTTAGTTTCGATCCACTCACCATCAAGGAAGTCGAAAAAATCATAACTAGGCTTAAGCCTTCCAATTGCCAAGGTGATGCCTGCCCTGCACCAGTCGTAAAGGAAGCTGCACATGATCTTGCCCCATTCATTACCTCATTCAGTAACCCCTCCTTCAAATCGGGTACTGTACCTGACAACCTTAAGGATGCTTGGGTCATCCCATTAATCAAGAAACCTAATCTCGATCCTACTAATCCCTCTAACTACAGGCCCATCACCACAGTGCCATAACTTCTCAAAATTTTGGATCAAGCAGCAGATCTCCAAATCCAGGACCATCTTGAAACCAACAATCTATTAGGGTTCAGACAATCTGGCTTCCGTCCCAGACACAGATCTGATACAGCATTAATTAATTTGAAATCCAAAACGAGGAGCTGAAATACAAGGGAAGACGGGTGCTCCTGCTCCTCCTTAATCTTTCAGCAGCCTTTGATTTGGGCCTTGTGTATCTCCCACACTTTACAATGCATTTACTAAACCGCTCTTTGATATATTTGACTATCTGGGTGTCTCCTACATGAATTATGCAGATGACACCCAGATACTCATCCCTATCACTGGTGATTATGTAACAGATGCTAAAGCACTCAGTGCAGTTTACACTGTCATCCAGGCCTGGATGGCTCATCATGGGCTTTGCCTCAATGATGAAAAGACTGAGTTAATCATTCTTGGCTCGCAACACAAACTCACCAAGCTTGACCCTAAATTCAATTCCTTCATTATTGATGGGAATGATATCAAAGTCTCTCACGTCACAAAAACCCTAGGAATATATCTTGACTCAACTCTGTCCCTCAATCATCAAACTAACTCAGTTGTCTCAGCGCCATCTTATACTTGCAAATTGATCACAGCATGTCGCCCCTTTCTGACTATGGAGAACTGTCTAATTCTCGCCAGAACCCTAATTATGTCCAAAATCAATTACTGCAATGCCATCTACCTAGGGACTAGTCAAAGTAACATTGATAAACTCCAGGTCACGCAGAACAATGCCATAAGGGCAGCTCTCAACATCCACAGGCGTGCCCACATTTCCACCACAAGACACAACCTACACTGGCTACCCATCAATCACCGCATATCCCTAAAAGCACTCGCTCTAACACACAAGGCCCAGAACAACGCAGCCCCGGTTTACCTTTCCTCACGATTCATACAACATACAGCATCTAGACCACTAAATTCTTCACAGGCTCACACCTTGACTATTCCCCGCTTCAAGCTACAGGCAGCCGGAGGTTCGTGCTTCCCAGTCCTCGGACTAAGCTCTGGAACACCCTCCGTAATGCTCTCAGAAACATTCCTGTCATCCATTCCTTCAAAACCAAAGCTAAATTGTGGTTACATGAACAGGATGCCCTTGCCTCCTCTGTATAATCGATACATCTGTTTACCCCACACTGATTGCTCTTTGTACATAGATTGCTTTCTACTGTATTCTCAGATTCGCTCCTTCCCTCACTTTTTCAATGTTCTAACTTTATGTAAATATGTGTACATTTGTAAATTTGAGCATTTCATCTTTTGTGTTGTAACCTGTACCTGCTTCTTAAACTTGCACCCAGATGCCCTCGGGCAAGGTGTGCACTAAAAATAAATAAAATACAAATAAAATACAAATAAAAGAGAAAAGGAAGGTCTTGAGAAGCTTTGTGGAATTTAAGGAATCCCGCTCAAGTCTGAGAGGGACAGGGAGGCCATTCCAGAGGGAGGTACCTGCGAAGGAGAACGATCTACACCCCCCCCCCCCACTCCCTGTTTGAAAAGCATCTTATCTGCAGAGAGTTAGAGCTTGATGACTGAAGGGCTCTAGACAGGGAAGGTATTTAGGGAGACAGTTGGATGTAGAGGGGTCCCAGCCTTGCGGATGATGCAGAGGGTCTTGAACTTGATCCTTGCAGCAACCGGGTAACAGTGGAAAGTTTTTAGGGCAGGAGAAATGTGATCCCTGGGCTTGAGGCCAAGGATAAGTCTTGCACTCCTATTCTGGATTAGTTGAAGGGGTTGAAGGGAGGCGTTAGTAAGATTAAGGAAGAGGCTGTTGCAGTAGTCCAGCCTGGAGAGAACCAGCTCTCTGGAGACATTGAGTTTCTAGGGAAGGTGAGGAAAGGGAGAATACCACTGAGGAGCTGCAGCTGAAAGTAGGCCTTCTTGACAAAGTCTGTGATATGAGGAGAGAAGAAGAGAGATGAGTTGGAACATAGTGTCACAGAGCCATGTTCCTACGTAACAAATGGACAATGTTTTGTCTTTCTGAATATTTGAGGTCCCTCATTAAAAGTAAACAAATGATAAAAACATATCTAACAGAGAAAGAACTGGAAAAATACTGTATTATGATAGCGCTGCATTCAGTACCAAAATTGAGAACAAACCTTAGCAAGACAATAATGGTAGGGAAAATTACATATACAAAGGTGAACAGAGTAATTCTAGGGCATGACATATGTTCTCTTACAAGTGGTGTTATAGTGCAATGCATGCTCATGTGGTTTTTATTTGTTCATTTCCAGCCGCTTACCATACTCCAGAGATGTTGTCCTCCTGATATTTACTGTCTAGCAATAAAAAGATGCTGATTATTTTTCATACCCATATATGAAGACACAGATTTGACATCGTCTAATAATCTGAAGGTTTTCGGTATGATTATATTTCTTACAAGTCACTTCAACTGTTGAGACAAAAGAAATCAAACTCACCTGTCCATACAAACACGTGTCATAACATCTCCTGTGTATTGTTCATGTTAAATATAACTGTTAGTGTATAAGTATTTATGTTGTTTGTCATTTTGAAAGTGTGTGTTTTGCGCAGATTCATATGTTGACTTGCAGCAAAATGAGACTCCCTTTGAATAGAAACATCAGGGGCAGGAAGGCTTCATGATCAATTCCAAAATGTGCTTGATATATCTTATCAAACATTGTGACTTCCCAAAACATCATTACTGAATCTACACCTTAATTTAAAAATGGAGATAATCATTAAGGATAGAGTAAAAAAGGGCTGTATGGGGAAAAGCAATGTAATCATGGAGTCAATTCAAGTTACTAGTCGTAATTTCAAAATTACAATTTGGCTAGAAATACATATCTAAACGAAAGCAGCAATATAATGTCTACATATTTTTATGAATTTTGAACCCAAATCATTCGAAATGTTTGACTCACTGAGTCATACTTTTATAAGAAAAACATGGAGATGGTGAGTGTTGACTTTTGAGATTAGCCCATGGTCTTTATGTTTTTGTCGAGTGCGTCGTTCATGAGATAGTTTTCACATGAGGTTTACAGAGAGATTCTTGGATAGGTTGATAGTGCAATGAATAGATAGTGGACAAGTGGACATTCTCAAAATTCATTTTTTTTTTTGTTTCAAGTGATGAACTGTCAGAACACATCCAATTACTTTCACGAAAAATATGTTTGTCCAAATGTACAAAGGGCATCAGAATTTGTGCATGGTAGAGGCACAAATGTAGATGCCATGTTGCACCACCTTTGTGCAATGGAACTGTTAAGAGGCAATTTCTGTGCATGCACAGCATATCCCACATTCACAAACTGGATCCATTTGAAAATAGGCAAAAGAAGAACTGTTCTCTGGCACATGTTTAAAAAGGTGGACCTAGATGAACAAAGCATGAAAGGGACATATGCAACCCTTTTATTTGTCTTACCTTTTCACGATTTTTAGTTTACGCGGGACTGGTTTGGTATTGTTTGTTTCTGTATCGCTTGTATTTCAATACCTCAAACAGGGATATAAATGCTTTTTTCCTTGAATAACGGGAGCCTGTCAGACATTCCTGACAATTCTGTTTGCAAGGGGCTGGCTATTGTATCATTTTGGTTACCACACAGGCCACAATTCCTAGAAACATGCAAGTCAATTTTGTGAATAAGGTGGTATGCACATTTTCCAAAGCAACACAGAATAATCCCACTCTCTGCACAGGTTCTATTTGCTTCAGCTTTTAAAAATGTCACCTACAATGTCTGGACTATGAGTGGGAGGAATCAGGAGTTTGTAGCTTTAGAGGGACACTGCCCGCATTTCTCATGAGTCTGAAGGGACTCTTTCTACCACTACGATATTATGCACTTCAGAATAGACCTGTTTATTATTGTGGCACAGTAACTGATGTGTGCAGAATTCTTCTCAAATTTGACAAACGGAGTAGGGGAACTCTTTGTTTCCGTTCCCTGCACGCACCATTGCGACACTACTAAAACCTGTACGCATCATTAGGAGTCGCGGAGGTCTAACAGTGATTTGGCGGAAAAGTTCCCTGTGTCTTCTTTCTTGATATATGAATGGGTCATTTAACATTCCACTTAAATTGTCGAATTTACAAGAGTGTGGGATCACATCTACTGAGGATGAACATGGTTCAAATAATCTGTTCTATGACCTTTCTTTCACTCAGGAGTGTCTACAACCATATTTTAGCTCCCTATACCCTTCATAGAGCAGAAATATGCATTTGCATATCAGTCTGGTCCTACCCACATGGTCAGTCCAGAACCAAAATGCTCTCCTCTGAACTAGAATACCATCAACAACCCCAGACACATGTTTCAGCATTGTTAGGCCTCTGCATTGAGGTGTAGATGAGGCCTACAATGCCGATACACATTCCTGGGGTTGATTTTGGTCCTCTTGTTCAGAGGAGACTTGCCTAGCATTTCGGTACTGGACTGCCCAGATTGGTGGGTCCTGACAGATGTGCAAATTGATATTTTACCTCTGTGAAAGGTACAGTGAGCGAATATGTTGTTGTAGAACCTCCAGAGTTGGAACCAACCCATAGAGCAGGTTATTTGGCCGTGTTCATTCTTGGCATGGGGCACACAGATTTTTTGCATAAACACTTAAATTGTGATTTGGGAGCACATTATTAGCTCATATATTCTCATGTTTGCAATATATGGTGACATACAAAACTGCATTATCAGCTAGATGAAAATCTGAACTACCCTTCAGAAGCTATATGCAACTAAAACATCTTTCTGATGGCTTCCTCATCCATACTCTTCTTGAAATTGACAGCAGTTAATTTCAGATCTGAAATTCGCACGTTGGACACTTTTGTTGTTACCTGGTTGCTAAAATATTTACGACATACATCTTCACTGAGGAAGACTGCAACTTTTTAACTGGAATGAGGGGTCTTCCTATCTTCCCCTCATCTCTATTTCATTTTCTGGATTTGTGTTGTATTTCAACAAATTGTACACATGCCTTGCAGAAGAAAAAGTGCACATACTAGTGCACGCTCCTGTGTGCCTAATCTGCTTCAAATTCCCTTCGGGTGTACTATACCTGCAGTCCACATTGAATCCCCTGTGTCCTAAATTCTGTTCTTTCAACAACCCTGGGTAGTGCTACGTGTACAGAGTGTTACACATCATTCAATCTGGTTGAAACAGCTGTAGTCCAGTCGCTATGTTATATAACCTTTATGTTTTGTGGTGTGCTTATGTTTTTGGGCATATGACGTTGTATAGTCAAATGCTTGGTTCCTTTGCTCCCTTGAGAAATGTGTGAAAAGGAATCTGGTGGATTTTGAGCATTCGACCATTATTGTTTACTTTGTCTGATAGTGATAAAGCGTATGGTGGTGAATCTTGTCCATCTGGTTTCGCTCTCTAGCGGAAAAACTGGGGCACTCGAGGGGGATTTAAGTAAATGAATCTGTGGTAAAACATCTTAGTGGGAGTTGTTCATCTCTCGCTTTGCTTAGTGTGTAGTGTTGTGTTTCTCTTGGTGGGTGGATGTGCAGACTTTAGTGGCTAAACAAATTTATATAGTTGTCCTTTGTAGATTAAAAGTAGACTATGAGTCGTGCTTTGAGAAGCAGTAACAAGCCAGGTAATCCTCCGAAGTCATCGGGTAAGCACTTAGGGAACAAACTGCCTAATAGCACTCTACCCCTCTTACCTTCTACACCTTCTACTAAAAATTCTTTATTATCAATGCCAACATCAGAAGTTGGAAAGTCTGTCCTTATTGTTATAGAAGGAGCACTTGATTCTCCCCAAGTGGTGGGGGGGTGGCATACGGTTTGGAGACTCTGATACAAGGGGGACTTGTGGACCTGTCTCCCCCCACCTTTTCTTTGCAAGAAGCTAATGAAAATAATGAGCAAGCGGTTTGTGAGGTCTCCCACGAACATGACATCAATTGTACCCCAATGAAGGCATTCAAAGGCTTGGCTCATGTATCTGATACATCTATGCTTGCCCCGAAGATTATGTCTGAATTAGGGAAACGTGTGCGGCTTTCACTTGGCCCCTCTTCTCCTGCATCTAGATCATTTCCTTTTTGCGAACAAGTTCATTTTCATCTTCCTGATGAATCTAGCTTTAAGGATCGCAATGAATTTGGAAAGGATCTTTTAGATACCCCATCTAGGGGAATGGGAGGGGGTCAATTTTTAGAACCGGAGAATCCCATTGCTGACCATGCACTTCCGAGAGGTGTCTTTTTGCAACAGGGATTGGGGGCTTGTCCATTGGGAAATGAAGATGGTGGTCACAGTGCTCCTAAAGGGGATGCACGATCATCATCATCAACTCCCGAGGATTCCCCTTCTGGAATACTCTCGAACGATTTGTTTAATTTCCCTGTGATCTCGAGAATACTTAATCTTCTCGACAAGGGCCATGAATTAACTCATTGCTCCATAAGGGAAATGCAGGGCTTGTTAGTCTTTATGAAAGGAAAAATGTCCAAATTGGAAGGCTATACAATAGCTGAGAAGCAATCAAAGACATTTTATTTTTCCCGTTTTGAAAAAAGGTTAGATAGCTCTGTTGCCGCTACCACTTCAGTACCATGTGCCTGTTCCTTACGGTCTCAAGGAACCCAAACAGAAAATGGGCCTCTCAATGCTTATCTCCCGCAAAGACTGTACTCACAAGTGCTGCAAGATGCCAATAAGGTTAGCACGGAACAACACAGCACTGAGGCCATCGATCTCCTGGAAGTAGCAAAACTCCACCATGACTGTTTGCTCCAGGTAGAACACCTACTTTTTAATTTGGGCTTGCAAGCTCACCCTTTAGTGAATATAGAGTCCCTATGTGGAGGATTGGAATCTGCCAATAGGGCGGAGCCTATGCCAGAGAGTCCCTCCACCCTGACTGATATCATTGATTCTCATTCTATTGCAGAACCTCCGGTTCACCCTCAGTTGAATGAGCCGGATGTGGGCTGCATGGGTCAAGAGGGAAAGGACTTCATCTCGTGCAAAGCGAAGAAGGCTTTTCTGAGAGCCCAAAAATGTTTAGCACTCGCTAAATCCACTCAGAAGAAAGCATCATCAAACCGTAGTTTGGGGAAGCCTTCTTATGATCCTAATGCAGCTACGACTACGGTGAGTGGTAAAAGTGGGGCGAGTCTGGATTCACTTCCATTAGATCTTCTGGATTTGAACGAGGAAAGCAAAAAACATCTGCAGATTAAGGCACTGAAAAGCGGCAATGTGCACGTGCCGTCCCTTAATCCCCCTCGGATAACAAATACTAAGCTTCAATCTCAGCTGCATAGCTTTTTTCCAAGTATAGAAAGTAAAAAAGTGGCTGTTCGGTCCCAGGAAGAGGTGGAAGGTGTAACCCCTCTAGCAAAGGGCTCAGTGACTTTGCCCATGGTTTCTAAATGTGAGGGGCGGCCCACTGACACAGTGGCACATGACCCCGGCTCTGTTGTTAAGGTAGTGCATGAAGAGCATGATTTACAGCTGTTGGATTTGCGGGCAAGTGTGGCATCGGCAAACAATATTTCTTATGAGGATGACATATTGGGGAAGGATCCCCAGGGGGGCCAGCCATCAAACCTTTTGCCCTTTCGGAGACCCCAAAAGACATGAAACAGATTCTTGGATGGGTCAGTAATCTGGAAATAAATGGCCTGGCACAGATCAATAGGTACTTTTTGATGAATTCCTTCTTCCAGATTCCGTCATTAAGAAATCTGGCAACTAAGGATATAGATTGGGTAAAATTAGCACCTCACAACAACCAAAGAGTGCTGTGTAGAGTCCAATCACAGATAATAACAAAATTGATTTTGGACTTTACAGAGGACTTTGAAACGTTGGGACTTTTGCCTCACCGGTTTGCAGATATAGAGAGTGCATGGTCATTTTTAGACTATGTCATGCCTGCTCCTAAAGAACCGGAAGGAGGCCTGGTATTGGCCCCGTTTGAGTCTCACGCCAAAGAACTGACACAACAAATAGCCTCACTGACGCAAGCATTGAGCGGGCTAGCATGGTTGGAGCCCTTGCTTAATGTGGCAGCCAGTGCGAAAACTAAAACCTCAAATTCATAACCTGCAAGGATTGCAGTCGCATCTTGGAATTGCTGCGGTGTGAGCAATCTCAAGGCCTGGCATGAACAGGTCAGGTTACATCATAGACCTGATGTTTTATTATTGCAGGAAACGATGGCTCTCAACAATATTGTGCTAGATGGTTTCACCTCTTATAATGTCCCGGAACGACGGTCAATTACTGGCCGTCCAAGTGGCGGCATTGCTATTCTAATTAGTAATAGCTTGAAGGTGTCATCACTTTTAGTGGATATGTCAGACACTTGTATATTGGTGGAATTGCTTAGCACTGGATGCAAGGTCCACGCAATACTCCTGTTGTCCATTTATTGGAATCCAAGTGTTGCTTCATTAGATTTCCATTTATTGGAATCCAAGTGTTGCTTCCTTAGATTTGGTCTTAGTAGAACTAGACCGAATTTTAGGTATGGCTTCGCTACGTTTTCCTAATCACGAAATTTTAATTGGTGGAGATTTGAACTCATACTTGGACATAGGGGCCAATATTCCCCTGGTCTACCATTCTCATCTATATGCTCAACAGGCAATTGAAAGAGGCAAATGTTGGGCTCACTTTTTTGAAGCTTGGGGTATTTTTCCAATTACACTTGCGATTAATAGCATCAAGTTTTCGTGGCAACGTGGGACTTTCTCGTCTCTAATTGACTATGTGCTTTCATCTGTCGCATGCTCTGGATTGCTCGACCTATTTCAATTAGGAATGTGGGTTTGAGCGACCATCGGATGCTGCACACGAGATTACATATTGGGGTCGTCCCGTATGAAATCGCGGTTCCGACAGTATTGGTGGAAAGTGACAGGCATGTTGTGTCAGTTAGATGGCACCCCAGTATTTGCCAGAAACTGGTGTTGCTTGTAAATAGGGACCATCTGGTGTCACAGGTTGCCCACCCAGCCGATGGCAACGTGGAGATTATTAATGAATTGAATCTGGTGAGACAAAGGGACAAACAAGGGGAATTCTTCTCACCACATAGACTTACCTAATTTTACCGCCGGAGGCATTTTCCCCGAACTTCATATTTTCTCTCCGCACCTGAATAAGGGAGCAAGCAACAGGTTACATTCTGGCCTTATTTTATTGAACTGTGTTGGATAAGACAAATCCTTACCTGAACTTCGTCAGCTACCACGAGGAACTCTTCGCTGGGGTGAAGCTGCAAACTGCAAGGAATCGGACAAGAGTGAAAGTCAGACATTTGAACTCTTACGAACTACAATGTTCTGAAACTCACCAATTCCTTCTAACCAGTGAAGCAACTGGTTATCTACGCGCCCCTGCGCTCGATGCAGGATGGAGAGCTCATCCTTCCAAACCATCAGGTGAGACTTTAAGAAGGGACATTAGAGGCGATCAGTGGGGAGAACAGCAGGGGGAGGTGGGGGTTAACACTCAACTCCACGGGTGGTTAATTCCCTTTCTCCATTTACAGAAGTATACTCCTATGGGCCAAGCAAACCAAGCTGGGAGGGCCAGTCCAGTCTGTCATCTCAGCACTACACGTCACAATGGTGGAGACCGCAGCTGTCCAGTTCGGATCGACGCCCCTGTGGGAGCCAGGTGAGCGTAACAGTTTTTTAGGAATGCATGGGCCCGAAACTTGGATATAATTGCAGGATATTCTCCTTTTTGCACATATGCCAAATTTAGACATGCCCTTTTGCCTCGCCTGCCCTACTTACTGTGTTTTCCTGATGACCGCAAGGAGAACCTATATACGAGTCCGTCTAGATCTTATCCACACGGGTTCTTGCATTATGAATTGGACAGGGTTCAAAGAGATTGGGAATTGGGAGTGTTGTAGGTTCTGTTCTAGAACCGACGAATCTGAAACCCTCGAACATCTGTTTATGTATTGTGTCTACTTTCAGCGACAAAGGTGCGACAAAGGTGCCTTTGTCTGGGAGCTTTTATGAACTCCTATTCTTGCCGAGAGCACAATTTGGTTTGGTTGCGCTGTAAGTGGGGTAAGTGTAATTCTGTTATTTTGGCAACCGTGAGATTAGTGAATATGACTGAGGATGAGCTTCTGCCATTAAATGACACAATGCATACAGTAAAGGACTTACATGTGGTGTAGTTATTCACTTAGCAAGTATGTATTTAATATAATGCTCTGGGTGTCATGATGTCTGGAGCTGTAACTGAAAGGTAACAGCTGATTTATAGGGATGACTCATGGTTTTGCCTTTATGACACCTTGGAATTGAATTGATTGATGCAAACATCATGAATTGGTTATAATTGTGAACCCTTTTTTGATTTGGGTGCTTTTGGCGACCCGATGAGTTAGTTGCACTGATGAAATTATTGAAGTTGTATGTGAAATTGTAATGCATGCAATTGAAATTTGTCTCAAATTGTATTATGTTCGAAACAGCTTGATGAATTGTGAATGTTAGGATGTGTTGTAGAACTTGTTATATATTGTGTTTTATACAATGAATATGTTATCTATTTTATCTTTGATCAAATATTCTATATTTCACTCCAATTGTTTTGTAAATAACCTTTTTTAATGCTTTTTCACTTTATCTACCTACAATAACCCTCTTGGCAACATGACACCAACACAGAATGTTTGAGAAAACAGGTCGATTATTGTACAATACTGTCTGTACAGTGCAGCACAGAGAAGGATTTTTTCATCTAAGACAAGTGGGAAGAAGATATACTCATCTAGGTGGGGACTTTACCTAGTGCTTATATGGAAGAAATCTGATACAGTACAACCCAATACCACTGAAGAGTAATGAATAGTTTCTCTCCATTGTGTTTGCCTTTGTAATTTGGACAGGGAAGAAGGGGGACATATAATGCACTGCAGGCACAACTACTCATTGGCTCATGTAAGCCATGGCTTTCTGGGAAAAAGTGAGTTTGAATCAAACACCTCTATAGATGTGATTAACAACATAAACCTGTTTTGTATTGGATGCCTATATTGGCTATTTATTGTACTAATATAAATGCTTCAATCCCACATAGTGGGTGCACTATTAACTGCATGTTGTCTTTGCCTCTCCTGCCAAACCTGCGGAGGGACAGGCATCACCTGCTGCATCAATGTACCTCAATTGAGAGTTGAAAGGAGTTCATATCTGTGATGAAATGGCTTCCGCTCTGCAGGAGTACAAGGTTTAATAGTATCTAAACCACCTACTTAGGCCCCACACTTCTACAAACCAATGGTGATCCCAATCATAAAGGTAAAACAGGCCCAGCTAAGAGATATACCTCATTTGCCTTTCATTCTAATGTGGGCCGAGGGATTGCTTTACTATCAAAAGGGATGGGGACATTATCCATTAGCAACCAAAACAGCAAAGTAACACAGTTTCAAAGTAATTGAATGTGCAAGCATGTCTATAAAATATAAATACGTTACTAAAGAAATCAATTGTACAAATAACTAAGAAAAACACTATAGAAACATCCCTACCTAACAGAAGAAGGCAGAGAAATAAAGACAGTACTGTAGATGCACTCTGGATCCATTGTTCAGGGGAGAGAAGGCAAGAAATGCAGCAAAATGGAAATGTAGTTATAATTATAATTATTCTTTTATAATGCGCTTAATACCAGTTTCTAAGCGCCAGCCCGTGATTTGAGCCTGGTTTGCTATTCCTTGTCTTGCTTCCAAGACAAACGTGTTGCCCCTGCGCTATCCTCCCGTCCCAGTTGAAGAAAACGGTGCAACATGTGTGGCTAACTAGTCTCTAGGGTCCCAAAAGTGGACCAGAAGAACAGCCTCTCAAAGTACCTTGTTCCAACGTTCAATGGTTAGACAGCATCGAACCAGGTTTAGAGCTGTACTGCTGTGCATGTGGAAACAGGTTCAGATGCGGAGAGTCATGCTGTTTCAAGCGAAGACCTGGCATATTTTTATTTCAATGCTGACCCTAGATGTGATTCAAGTTTGCCATTTGGTTCATGCTGTTCGAATGGCTCAATAAGGTCCGTTAGAGTTTCAAATTGGATTGAGATGTTGGTAACCGTTGGTTTGGTTCGATAACTAATACAATGCTCCACCAGTTCAAATTGAGATATGGCAATTCAAAGCATTGAACTTGATGATTCAATCCAAGGTTATGATGTGGCCATTTCATTTAGTCTGCAGTGGCGAGATGTTAATTGGGCTGAAAAGGTGACCTGCTCTGCTCGGCACTATGCACAGGTGAACCCATCCAATGGATGCAAAGCAGATCTGGTTCGAAGTTTGATGATTGGCAAAAGCAGCACCAGTGGTTCCCTCTAGCTTGAATGCATTGAACATGGATAGACTTAATGTTGACCTGTTCAACGTGATAGAATTGCGATGCTCTCTGTCCTGGCTTCGCCATATGCTGTGAGATTGACTGCATGGGCTCTAAGAGTGTGTGATTTCAGCTTCTTCTATCCCATCCTAGGGATGTTTGGTGTAGAGTGGCAGTTTCTGGTCCTGAGTAATAACCATCTCCAATGTATCCTGGCAGTGGTTAGGGAGCAAAGCTTGCCTTTGCCTTGGAACACTCCATCTTCACCTCAATTGCTGAGGGCTCTGGACAGATACAATCTCCCAAAAGAAGTCCAAATTATTATTTTGCATGTCCTGCAATGACAAAATGTGAATCAAAGCAGTAGTGGGAACCCCGTTTTTTCTATGCAAAGGGCCACAGACGATTGGTGGAAAGGAAACCTGCTTTATGGAGTCCAATTCATATCCTTAAGAAAAGTGCCCCTTATCGTCGGAAATCATGCCCAGAGTGCCTTTTTTGCAGGAAGTAGAGAGGAAAGAAGTCAGAGAAAAGCTCACAGAAAGTAAAATGGAGGAAGCATTCTAGCATTCTACCAGCTGACCTGTGTTCCCTGGCAGTCCTAACTCTGTTCCTTTCTGGAGCTCTAGTAGTATTCGCCCAGGCTGCGGGAGCAGCTCCTTCGTCACCTTCACCCTGATGGGTGTTAAGGTAAGGTTTTGGGCATTTCTACTCAGCCCAATTTCATCCTGTGGATTATATGCATTCTGCGATTTAATTGCCACTACAATTGAAATTCCCTTCGTATGGCAGCAAGCATCAGCCCTTTTCTGTGGAAAAACGCTTCTTTTCATTCTAACTACTGATATGATGCACAATCGTCATTAAGCAACACGAGGTTTGCCAATCTCCAATATGGCCGCCCCAAGCAATGCAACCTTCTCCACCATTAGCCAGTGACTCCTGAAGCCTCCCGATTGGCTGCCACACATACAACAAGCCAATCGTATCTCACGAAAAAAGGCACATGAAATAAGGCTCCTGACTGAGCTGACCGAGCTGCAAGCTGCCCAGAACCTTAGTTGTGTTCTCTCCACTACTGAACTACAACACCTTCATTATCCTTGGTAACTGATCTTGTTGGCAGCTCCCCCTCATACGTATCCTTTACTCTGTACAAACTATCATGATTCAGCCCCATCTGTGTCTCCATACCGTGCCCGAAGCCCCTCTTTCTCATTACTACCCAAATTAACGTGTGCCCTAAGCTGTGTACCAGTAGTGTTTTTTAATATAGTTGAATATAGCTGTCTTACGTACTTCGCAAACCCCCCACCGCGGATGCAGTCTATGACCGTATCTGTAAACCACCTCTTATTCTGATTTATTCTGATTTTTATGCTCACCAACTGCTCATGTACTCCAGCATATACGGTCACCTCAAATCTTCTGCTATTAATTCAAAATCTGTACTGTTTACACTCTAAGTGTAACGCCCACTTGCCTACTATCATTCCATACTCTCCTGCCTCATCTGCGACGCAACGTCTGTGTAAAGACCGGTGGGGGGGTCTGTACTTCCGCTCTCTATATGGTAGAGGAGAGGCACAGAGGACCCCTGCCAAGATTCTCTATTATAGGTAGACGCGGTTGAGCAATCAAGGCCTAGCTTCTCAGGAGGTGATGCAATCTGGTTCTTAAGTACAGTGTAGTCCCCACACACCCATAAAGGAATGTCCACACACTGTATCGGTCAAAACACAGTCTTTATATAGTTAATATTCAAGGTCACGTACACTATCACGATAACTCACTTTGTACTCAGAAATCAATAATGGTAAATATATACAGTTCTAAAGTGGTACCACTAACGTTATCAGATCTCCTTAAAGTGCATACGGTCAGATTGACACACAGATCAAAATAAAGAGGAAACCAGCAGTAGAGAGAGGAAGGAAAGCAAGATGGTTCAGCAATTGGCAGAATACTGGTAACTACCGTTAGACACCATTCTGTGTGGAGATCCCCCCACCTGGGCAACCTGTAGAAGAAAGATACAAGCCCAGTCCATATATTGTTCACACTAGACTTTCCAATAGTTCTGCAAACCCAAAGTACCTTGGAGTTGTAGCGTTCCTTGTCGGGGAATCGACGGCCCTTCTTGTGTGTCCTCCCTTTCAGGCAGGAGTCACGGGTCATCGAACGTCCGACGGAGAACAGGTCGAGCTACGACGGTGAAGTAGCCACGCCGTTCCTAGCGATGCTCGTTGACGGGGAAGTGCAAACGTCCTGCAAGGAAGAGGCGTGCGAGGCACCTTGGTGTCGATAGTTCTGGACTGCAAAGAGTTTGAAGAACTGTGGCCCAGCAAGGGCGTCGAGTCGTCAGCGTCTCTGTGGTCTTTGGGTGGTGGGAAACCCACCCATGGATACTCCTCGGCACGTCGATGGTCAAGCCTTCTCCAGCAGGATACAGCGACGACGATGCGGACGAGAGCATCCTTGGAATAGACCTAAAGTCACTCTCATTTACCCACAAGTGTCTCCGCAACCATGCCCCCATTCATCAATCTGACACCTTCTCACGTCATACATCGACGCAACCCACTAGAACAGCACAATCGCACTGTGTTGTCATCCCATGATTCAACCAACAACGCACATGCAGAGCCAGCTTCCCAGTCCTTGCCGCAAAGAAATTGAATATTTTGTCTATCTCCATAAGAGAGGAATCGTCCTTTACACCATTTGGAACTCACAGGGTTAACAATGGCATGCTATGAATAAGATGTGGCTTAAAGAATTTTGTGAACTTTCAGCCACCTTTCCCTTGCTCAGGTATGGCATATATTTATACATTAAACTTCTTGCAGGATGAGGGTTCAGCATGATTACATAGTTTTAGAACAGGGCTGCATGGTTTATGCATATCACCTATGCGGCAGTGGCAGCTGTCAAAATGGAATCCTGTGACCAATGAACCGGCTCCGTGCCACTAGAAAGCAGGTGCTTCAGATCAGTAGACTGAAGCAGAAGGGCACCCGTGCCACTATGCTTTTAGCATAAAGATTGGCGAAAGTGGGAGTGGTTAGAAGATCACATTTTCTGAAAAATAATAACCTGCATTATTTGTATTAATTAATACAAATCAAAAGCGCCAGGGCTTCTACACCCTTGCCAGAAGGCAATCCTTCACCATATCTGCAAAGACAAAACAGCTCCCCCCATACCATAATGAACAGCCATTATATAGCCATTAATAACGTAAAATTGGTTATTTCCATGGCTATGTTTACTTTGGTTTTCCACCCATATCCCAAACGTTATCATTGATTGTATCCATGTAATTTACCACCAACATTTTTGTGTCATGTCATCATGATGCTACACAGAATACAGATTTGAAATTCCATGAATTATACAAAAGTGTGATGTGCACCAAAATAAAACATTAGACGGGGCATATGGAAAAGGGATAATATACTGTATCCAACTGTTTAATACTAAGCTACATTGTCTTCTCCATTTCTAGGCTCTTCGATGGTGCTGCAGATGTTTAATAGTATAGCAGTGAGCCGGAGCCAACCGGTGTGTCATTGGTTTAACGGTTATATTGGAAGGGTAGGATGTACAAGTTCTTGTCATGGTTAGTGTTTAAGCTTTAACGAAAAATGTGGAGGCATGGGTACCAATCTTCCACATTATGAATTGAAGACACTGGTCATACAGGGTTATGTATGGTCACCTACACACCTTGTATATAAAAGTAATAGGACTGTATTATGATATGATATTGCATTTGTAATGCGCCTATACAGAAGTGTTTCAAGGCGCGACAAGGCAAGGAAGGCAGAACAGAGGGAGGACAGAGACAGCAATCTTACTAGGCCAAGTGACACTGAGATTGCGCAAGTGTAGGGGAGGGGAAAAGTCCAGGGAAAGGGGAAGGGAGGAGGAATAGGGCTAAAAGAGGTGACCAGAGAGTGACAGCAAAGGAGGGGGCAGGTGTGGTGATGAGGAGAATCTCTGTCTTACTCGCATTAAGGCAGAGATCATTGGGGGTACACCACTCTCGATAGCAGACAGACAGTCAGAGATGAGAGAAGTAGAAGAGGTGGCAGAGGGGAGCCTGAAAATGAGTTGAATGCCATACACATAGCACTGAAAGTTGCGGCACAAAGCAGCAATGTGGTGGGCAAGAAGTGCAAGGTATTGGTTGAACAGCCAGGGAGAGAGGTTAGACCCCTGGAGAACACCACAGGTAGATATGGATATAGAGAAGAGGAAGGACCTAAGTTGGACCAGGGGGGGTCTATCGGAGAGGAAGGAGGTCAGCCATTCCAGAGCCTGATCGGTGATACCCAGGTTATCACAGAGATGGTTGTGCAGGCTGGCATGGTTGACCATGTCAAAGGCAGAAGAGAGATCATGTAAGATGAGGACACAGGGGGTATTGGAATCGAGATTGGAGAGCAGGTCTTCAAGGACGTTCAGGAGAGCAGTTTCCGTGCTTCTGGCAGCTCTGAAGCCAGACTGATGGTCATGGAGACAACAAACAGATTCAGTGTGAAAATTAAGCTGGGAGATGGCCAGCTTTTCCAGGAGTTTTCCCAGGAAATGAGTGATGAGATTGGACGATAGTTAGCTGGGCAGGACGGGTTGGCAGAGGGTTTCTAAAGAAGAGTGTGCACAAGGGAGGAGTGGAAGACTCCAGACATGCACTGTTTGCATGGCAAAAATTTTTCCAAACCAGGGCCAAATAACATGAACAGTTTACGATTATCATGCCGACTCAGATATGTCTGCCAAACCAACTCCCACATTCAGACGTTCAAATATAATAAGATGAATTCCAGATCTTGTGCCATTAGAGAAAAAGAGATGGCAGCATGTCACTCCCACATCAACACAACAGCAAACATTTAGTTAACGTCTGGTTCTGCTGATTGTCTACTAAGCTAAGATGCACGTTGCAGACGGTTGACACTTGCTAGAATAAAAATTAAATAGGTTTTATTCTGTGCCCAAATAAAGGAAATTGTGTGCATGCTTATTTTACTTAAAATATGTATTGCTGTTCATTGACACATGGTTACACTTTGAAAGAAGAAACAAAAAGATGCCGTCTGAATGTTTCGCTACAAGTGCTGTTCTTCACAGCAACAACTTCAAGAGCGAGGTGTTAGGTTTTTTCGGAAATATCAGACGCCCTAATATTTACATATTATTTTGGTAATTCTGAATGTTCTGAGAGCTTACCACGTGAAGAGATTTGGAAAAAATAGCGAGAACAAATACTGTAACTTAAGAGTATTACAACTGTGTCTGTAGGTAATACATCTTTTATGTCCGATTGTTTCATTCATATGCAGAACATATACTAGAGTAAGACGAACAATGACAGGGAAACAGAGAGAAAGAGAGAGCGATGGAGAGAGACAGAGAAAGGAAGAACTTCAAAAAGAGAGACACATACATAGCGAGGGAGAGATGCTACATATGGAGGGAGCGAGACCGAGAGATAGAGGGGGCATAGAAGTCAAACACAGACATACAAAAGGAGGAAAACACAAGCATTGACAGACTGAACTGGCCACACATATTTGAATAGGTAAAAAGGCAGAGAGGTGGGGTGGGGCAGCAATACCAACGGACTGATCAATCTTGGTTGTCCCCTTACTCCAATACGTTACCTATTACTCACATCCCTCTTCACTCAGAATGGATCTCGGTAAATATAGTGCTATTGTGCTATTGTGCTAGTCATTTAAGTTCAGACTATAGAATACTCGCTCCTACGCACAGAGGCACATTCACATACTCAGGCAGAGAGACAGGGAAAGAGAGAGAGAGAAAGAGTGAGAGAGAAAGAGAGAGGGAGAGAAAGAGAGAGAGAGAGAGAGAGAGAGAGAGAGAGAGAGAGAATGTTTTGCTCAAATCCCTGCAATGTTATGACATCCGCAAATATATGTTGTACAGCAACATGCAGCTGAACTTCATGGTGATTCGCTATACCAGTGAGAGCTGAATACATGCACCCTTATTTTTAGAGTCAATTACACAACTTGTACTGGAAACATACCTGGTTGCATAGTGCACACAAGTCAAACTTGCCCACAGGGTCTTGATGGATAATTATCTGAAGCGTTTGACAGCAGCTTCATTGCATTTTTTAGTAAACATTGATAACTACCACTTCACACGCATCCGTCATAAACAACAAAGAGTTGGAGTGGGAACAGCTGAAAAGTTGTTTTCGTTTTTTTTAAATTAGCACACAAAGCACACATCAGTGTGGTAATCAACTATGGTATAGATAGGTTTTGCAAGTAAAATCTAATAAAGCAATTTTGCTGTTGGGGAATTGACCATATATAGGACATTTTGCTTTCCCACAGACATGTAATTTCTACAGTAGACAAGAAGTTTTCCCTGTTTTCCTACCACTGCTCCAGGGTTATGCGACTTAATTGTACGCAGGTAGATAACATATGTATTGAGTGCAAACCAATCACTAGAAAATGCTAGTATGCATGTGCTATAAATAAGCATATGTAAAAAGACAAGATCACAATTGAACACTACAGCATCGGAAAATTATTATTATTAATATTTGTATTTGGGTATTTAAAATATACAATAATAAGTGTGCTTTTAACAACATGGCACAAGAAAAGTAAATTCATTTCATGAACTGTTTACTCTTTGAGCAAGCGGGTACTTTTTTATTTTGTTAATTTGAAAACCTGAATTCATTGTGAATTGTGGCGTTGGGGCAAGAAGCTGGTGGTTTGATCCCAATTCATGCTCACAGGAGTCACAGAGTGTACCTGTGGTGCATGGTACCAGGTAATCTTTTCAGCCCCATTCTACCCTTCTTCCCTTCTTAGCATGTGTATTTTGTGTTTCCTTGAAGGCGGGGGGCTACGGCATGATGGATTCGTGTTGGGTGTTTTGCATAGCCCATCTGAAGATATCTTTCCGTATTTCGAACATTGCACCCTTTCCTGATACCGATGTTCAAAGCATCCAAATGAAGCGCTATGGACATGTACATCCTTCTCATCGCCTCGTATAAGGCAGCATAAAAATCAGCTAGTAGGAACATATGTGTCTCAACTCTCTCGTATGGCTTTTGTATGTGCCACATGACCCCTTGTTGCTCCATTCTCGCTCCTCCTGTTCCAGAAGTATGATCCTGAAACCAAATATTTGCATGGATTTCTTGTGGAAGCAGGAAGTTACCTCACTAGAGGGTATCACTGTTTACCTCTGGATATCAAAAAGGGGCAGCACAGTGACTTCTGGCAAAAGGTCAGTCATGCCACTCCATCAGAGAGGGTTGAGAGACATTGGGGCAGCCGAAATCTGAAACCTAGGGCTATCAGTTATTTCTATAAGCGGCTAAGAGTCTGCACTATCCAATGCAGTACTTTAATATTGGAGGGCGTAGGTATGGCTAATGAGTAACTAAACTCTAAGTTTACTGTATATGGTACTAGCAAGTGTACCCATGCTTCGCACAGTAATTCCTAAAAAAGAACAACAAAAAACAAAGGTGTATTTATATTTTATACTTTTAACATTGTCTACACCATGGAACCTACCCACACGCCTGATTTCAGGTTTGTAGCATCTTGAGAAGAATGCTGAACATTTCATAAAGGCACACCCACATATCCACAAGTTTCCTCCCTCCCCAAAAAATGTAGACAAAGGTATATTTATGTTTTATACTTTTTACATTGTCTACACCATGATACCGACCCACATGCCAAATTTCTGGTTTGTAGCATGTTGGGCAGAATGTGGAGCATTTCAAACAGACACACACACACATATCCAAGCATTGCAGACAGCTTAACAAAAGCGCTTAAAGAAATGAGGTCAGAAATGCAGCCAATTTACCTCCGGTGATAATTCTGCCAAAATCCCCATGGACGACTCCATGAAAGGGAACCCTACAATGCCATACCGTAATGCAGCAGTAATTCCACTGGAACAAGTGGCAGTGATGGTAATACAGTCAGTAAATCCGCCAAAGTACCAACAAACTCATAACAAGTCTCAATGTATGGCCTATTTATAATACAATTCCATATTAACAGAAGAAGGGCAAACATTAACCTGGTGTACATATGCATGTAAAGAATACAGTACTGCAGTATGACAAGTTGTGTCCTACTGATAATACTGTGCAAAATTGCACATGCACGGGTGTAAACTTTGAGTAACGAGGCACGCTGCTCTCTTTCACATGTATCCCTCCAGACGTTTATCTTTTTTAGATTGTATTTTTATTATCATTGCACCCTAAAGCTCGTCATATTATTGTATACAACCGCTGGTGTTACGACACTCACAAAGTTGCAGGACAATTTTGCATACTTCTCAAATATAATCATGCAGTTCAGGTTCTCGATACGACTATATCAGGCGGCCTAAGTACATCAATTCAAAAAACCTTTAATGACTGCCCTCCATTTTACAAGAAATGTGTTCCTCACCATGGAAATGCCTGGCTGTCACCATTTATCTTGATCTCTTTTACGGTTTCTCCCCGTTACCCAATCATCTGGACTGCCTCCTGCATACTCATTTCCGTTTTTCAGCCCATTAATTTAACAAATTTTACCTGTGCATATATTTGACAGCCTTGATTTTCTGAATATCCAGGCCTGATGTTAACAGAAATGGTCTTCCAAATATTACATGAAAGCGACATTCCTCATGAAAATCGCTCTGTTCTCCAGACTGCCGACAGAAGGACTGCACTTGCATTTCTTTGTTTTTTACATACAAACGTAACACAGCTATGTTGATCTAACCAATTTGCATTGATAATGATCAGGGAATGTACCTTCTAAGGAATGTGACTTTCACGCAGTGGTCTGTAAAAAATCGGCTAGTAATGACGAGTTCAGTTTGTTATAACAAGCAAATCTAAGCTTCACTGTGGTCTTATTTTTCACAACAAAGAATGCATTGTCCTTTCATAAGTATATGAATAAAACACAAATTAATGTTTCTGAATAAATACAATGGATTTAAATAAATGCAGTAACGCAGCTGAAAATTACCTTCTCATGTATAAACACTAGAAAACAATCTAACCTCCAAAGACGCATCACCCAGGAAAGTCCCCATCCTCTCTCATCATTAACTCAATGAGATGTCTCGTACATTCCGCCACAATTCTTTTCGTTAGACTTTCCTTGTTGCCCACTCTTTTTTGGATCCCCTTATCTGCCTCCCTTTACAGGAGCTCTATGAGCTGTATTTGGTTTTGGGACCATAGCCCTTTCTCTTATTTCTTTCTGGACAAGAAAAAAAAGTAGCTTGCCTTTAGAGCTCTGTGACAGGATAAAAACAATATGGACGCTGTTAACAAAATCTCACAGGAAAGGTAGAGAGGAAAAAAGGGTTCATGCCAAAAGTGGATTTGGCGGGGCTTGTCTCACCTATGGAACTCAAGGGTGTCTAACTCCATAACACATACCTTAGGGGCACAGGCAGTGTTTGCATCTCAGCACAGTCTAGGAGAGTGAGCGATGGAGGCGGGCAAATGTGAAAATACTTGCTGTGTACCGACTGCTGACATTTTTCTGCAACTGTTTTAAATACTGTTGAGGGTACAGTGCTACTCTCGTCTATCACGAGGAGGCATATACTCTCCCATGTTAAAACCTCCACAAGTTGCTCAAACTCGGCTCATACAATTAGTTTTTGGACATACGTTTGCAAGATGATCATGAGCAGAGGACACCAAAGCAGTTGATCATGGTCATCTTCTGGATTCCACTCAAGCAACATGTTAGGGAATCAACATTCCCCTGTGATGAAATGACTACTTCCTGGCATGAGTACAGGGTTGAATATTGTCTAAACACCCTTCTTGATCCCACACTACCACGAAACCAAGTAGTGAGACCCGTCATAAAGTGAAAACATGCACAGCCCTATGAGTAGTCCTTCTTTGCTTTTTGTGGAAATGTGGGCCACATGCAGTGTATACTCTTTAGAAGGGGTGTGTGGGGATATTAGTAGAAACACAAATAAATTAAGTCTGACAAAGTGTTCAGTGTCATCTGCATAACACTGGAAGTTGAAGGAGAAGGAGGAGACGAGGACTGCCATCTGAGCAAGGTAGATGTTAAAGAGCCAGGGGGAGAGGATAGATCCATGGGGGACACCACAAGTGGAGCAGGAAGTAGGAGAAGAGAAGGTGCCCAAGATGACTTCGGAAGAGTGGTCAGTTACTAAAGAGGTAAGCCATTGCAGTGCCTTTGTATGAGGATGGAATGGTTGACATTGTCAAAGGCAGAGGATAGATCAAGTAGGACAGCTGGGGAGTTGGAGCCAAAGAATGCAAGCAGTTCTTCACAGGTGTTCAGAAGAGCAGTTTCCGTGCCTCTGAATGCTCAGAATCCAGAGTGATGTTCGTGGAGACCACAGACAAGTTCAGTCTACGAGTTGAATTCGGGCAAGGCCAGCTTCTCCAGCAGTTTGCCGTGGAAGGGTGTGATTGAAATAGGGTTGTAGTTGGATGGACAGGTAGGGTCTGCTGAAGGTTTATTCAGGAGCGGGTGCACAAGGGAGGGTTTGAGAGAGGATGGGAAAGATCCAGCAGTGAAAGAGTGGTTGCAGAAATCCGAGAGTGCAGGGGCAAGAGAGCCAATGTTGTCCTTCATGGTTCTGGTCAAGCATGGGGCGGCCTGTTTGGAGGAAACCTTCATAGAGCGGACAACTCTGGTAGCTTTTTCAGATGTGACAGGGGTGAAGGAGGAGAAGGTGGAAGGAGGAGGGTGAGTGGCCAAGGGAGTCAAGTAGGTGTGGGATGGGTTTGTTGGCTGAGTAACAAGGGTGTTCAGGATGTCCTGAGTTTTGGTGGCAATGTGGTTGGCCAGTGTGTTGCAGGGGGCCTGGTAAGGAAGAGGGGATTAGGAGACTGCAAACGGGTTGGCTAGCTCCCTGCAGATTTTGAAAAGTTCAGCCATGTTATTTGATGCGCCAGATACAGGTGCCTGAATGTGGGCCCTTTTCTTGGTATTATGGAGAGTCTGCATTGCCTTGGAGGCCATTTTGTCAGAGGGTGAACCTGAGGTTTGCCACTTCCGTTCCACTGCTATGCACTTTATTTTCAGGGCTGCAAGTTTGGAGTCACATCATGTATTACACTTAGAGGCGGGTTTCAGTTGGATCCTCATGACTGGGGCAAGGATGTCAAGAGTATTGGTCATGGATGAGTGAAGGTTGCAGAGAGCAGAGTCCACAGTACAGTGTGAGGTATGGGGGAAAGAGGGATGATGTGAGATTCTATGAGCATCTATATGCCCTTGAATCAGTCCTTCCAACTATCGTGATTCACTAATATTTGGATACCATCCCCCATTCACAGACAACATGAGATTCCAAAAGCGGAATGTGCTGCCCTAGAACTGGAGATCTGGTTAAACAAAATCAAATTGGCTGTTAATAAGATAAAACAAGGGAAAGCCCCAGACCATGATGGGCTGCCCATAGACTTTTATGATACCTTCATGGAAATACTGGAAACAAAACTACAAGTTCTGTTTGCATGATATAGTTTGGACAAAGCCTCAAATGCCATGATTCATGCAATACCAGAACCTGTAAAAGACCTGTCAGCAGTAAATATGATATAACCTTTTTGTTTATAGTGAAGCTAAAATATGTGAAAACATGCCTGCACTAAGACTTGAGGCCTTATTGATCAATGTTATCCATAAGATCCAACTGGGTATATAAAAGGTTGATTATCTGCCTCTAACCCAGTTTGCTTTGTGATGTACTAGAATTAGGCAAAAAAAAGGGATAATCCCTGGGCAACTGTAACTCTCAATGCATAAAAGGTCTTTGACAGATGAGCTGACCTTTCGTAGTGGTATGGTTGCAGTGGCATGGTTTTGGGCCTAGAATAATATCCCTGATTAAGACACTCTCTCAACACCCAAAATCTACAGTTTTTGTGAATGGGGTATTCTCCCATTATTTCACTTTGTCTAGCGGGACAAAATAAGGGTGTTCCCTCTCCCTACTACTTATTGTCTTGTCCCTTGAGCCCCTACTACGTGTCTGCAATACTGACTTGATTATAGGGGTGGGAACCCAAAGCCTATGCTGACAATATTTTGACCCAGTTAATTCACGCCCACCTTTTTTAGAAGAAATTTCACTTTATTCAGAATTGCTGATAAAGCTCAAGTTAAATGAAACAGAAGTCATGCCCTTGAATAACAATTTTTTTAAATCACAGATTCAGGGACAAGGCATCTTCTGCCAAGCAAATGACATTATATATCTTGGAATTTGCTTCACTAATCAAATAAGTGAGAGGGTAAATCTCAATGCCAAGATGATAGAACTAAAATGTAGACCCTATTGAACAAATGGTCCCCATGACTTCTCTCTTGGTGGCGTTGCGTGTAGCAAATAAAGATTTGCATCACTCCTGTTATAATATATAGGCTGGCAATGTTGCCCAATTAGGGGCCATCCTCCTTCTTTGATGATGTTAATAATATCATACTCACTATTCTGTGGAAAGGACAGCAACCTAGAATTGCTCTTAATAGACTGCAACTACACTCATCACGGGGGAGTGGGATTTTCACATTTTAAAAAGTACTTGTATGCATTCAGGATTGATTAAGGGGCGGCTGGATTTCTGAGGAAAGCCAATCCTTGCGTCCAGCATTCTGTGATCTAGAAGCAAGCATGACAGCCACATTTTAAACAGGGGGATATCTGGCTTTTGACTGCCAAACAATCACTCCAAGAAATGGGTCAGATTAAATTTAAATGTAGAAATTGACCCAGATCTTAAAATTATAAATTATCACCCCTCTCTCTGGTTTAATAATAATGTGAAAGTAGCGGTGAAAGCCATTCATTGGCCAATGTCGATGTAGAATGGGATACTATATGCTAACTGTTATGATATGTTCTAGGTGATGTTGCTGTCTAAAATGTATAATGCTCATATGAAATGTTTCTCATGAAATGTACCCCAATTCCCAAGCTGAGCAGTTGGAGTAGTGGAGCTGAAAGGAGAGAGCTGTGCTGGGGGTCAAATTTACCTGTGTGGTTTCCTGCATCACATGAGTGACAATGGGTTAAACGTGAAGCAGACGGTGCCGGGCCGTTAATACCCAGTGCCTCTGTTTGCACTCCTGTCCCTGTGCCTGGGACTCCTTTGCCCCTTCCTGAAGGAAGCAGACTGCTGTGGCTAACAATGCTATCCATCCAGTGCAGCATCGCCTGGTGCTTCTTCCCAGGCAGTTACTGCAGCTGAACCAGATCTGGGAAAGAACCCAGCTGTCAGCAGTACCTGACAGGCGTAAGGGAGTCCAGTGGGGTAGAGGTGAGTGGAGTGAGCGCTCCAGTCAAACTGCGCATTGCAAACATTTTGGAGTCTGTAAAGGCAAATTTCTCTGGTATTGTGCCTCATGGACATATGCAGTGCCCACATACCCCACATTGTTTTGTTTCAAACGGCGAAGCAAGTGATCTGAAGCACCAAGCCCCGCTCTTCGAAGAAAAGGTCCTTATGGTGGGCTTGTACGTGCGGCCAATTTGTTTATATTAACGTTGCCGGGGTGTTCGCTAGAATTCTCAGAAATGTCCTAATCCCCTTCTACCTTAGAGACCCCCTCTCTTTTTGCTGGACTTTAGGACTTTTAATTTTTATCCTGGAGAGAGTGAGACCTTTTTCCCACTCTCTCATGTATTTTTCTTTAATTTGAACACTGTGTTACTTTTGGTTTTGTAGTCTGACAAACTCCATAGGCATCAACTTTTTACATTGCGACACACAACACCTCCAGTGCAGTGGCACAGGGAAGTCTTTCAGATTTCCCAATGGTTTAAATACTTTCTCTTGGATAAACTACTGTTTACAAGAGCAGTGAAGTGAAATTGACTTAACTTGCATTTGTAACTTTCTAGGCCCAGCACACACTATCTTACAATGGGGTTCTGGAGGGGTTACTTAGTATCCCCTTTGTCTAGTTTCTCATGTTACCTTTTCTACAAGTAATGGCTGGTGGCATGGTTTACTTTTTCCTACCATTGTGTATTTCTACCGCAGGTTGCAATTACAGCTGCAGTAGAGCACCTATGGGTGTCTATTTTGTCGAAATGCCCCTGGTCTTTTTTTGTTGCCATTTTTTGTTGGAAAGGACCTTCTTGAGATTTACTCTGCGCACCAAACCAGGTTTGGTCCCTTTGTTCATTTTGTCTTTGGTGGGTTTCACCCCTGAAACCTGCCTCTGGCTCCAGTGTGTCTGGCAGGGCAGGAAGTGAGGGAGGTGCCCAAAACTCCCTGTGCTTAATCCCCTTGGGTATAGGAATGTACCCAAATGTGATAGGCTGGCTGGATGTCTGTGGAGTCTGTGTGAGTGACAGCTAGGCTGCAAATTAATGGGACAAACCTGCATAAAAGGCAAGATCTTTTCCTTGGAAGGTAGAGTCGACCACTGGACAAAGGAATTTGAAGAAGAACTTGGAAGAGATGCCTGCTACAACTCCTGGACCGTTGGTTTGCCCAGCAGATGCCCTGCTGCAGTGCCAAAGGTCTGAATTTGCATCGACTAGAGAAGCCCTGCAAAGGACTCCCATGAAACGGGACTGACCGAGCCTGAGCCACCTCAACAGAGTGCTGGACCACAGATGTGAGGAAAGTCCATAATGTATCCGAGCACCGCAATGTTGCTATTCACAAGAAGCTGAAACTGCAAAGTGTCACTGATCTGAAGTTTGCTCATTGCTGCTGCCAACCTTAAAACCGTAGTGCAGGAGTCCCCCGACGTCCTCCCTCTTGTCCCCATGACTGAGGCCCAAGAACAACATGATCTGCCATACTACAACTGGAACAGAAGCCAGCTGGAACCAATTTCTTCAGACCTATGGTACTGTAAACTAAGGGGTACTTACCCCTTGTTGTGTAGCCTATCTCTCAGTTGAGACGAGCATTGGTTGCCTTTTGCAGAGCAGCTTGCAGATTTGCCCCTCACAAGACTCCCAGCTTGTGGCCCAACAGTGATTTCATTTTCTACAAAGATTTCTAGAACATTGTGCAAGACTTTTTACTTATCTTCAAGAAGTGCTTCAGCTCCCCTAGACTTTTCTCAATTGACATTGGCTGTCCTGGTATCGGCAAGACTCTTCTAACCTCTGACTTTGTCTTTTATCCCTCGACAAAAGTCATGCATTCTATAACTTGTGTAGCTGGGAAAGGGTTACTTTATTTTGCATGGAGGGTTCCAAAGTACTTACCTGCTTAAGAATATTTGTTAACCATTGTGTAAATCCCAAACTTTTTCCTTTTGACACCAAACTCAGTATTGCTCCAAATGTGCCAGTGATATATCAGTGTCCAGGGTCCTACATATTTAAGTCACCTCAGGGCGTAGGAAGTGTATGTATGCCACCCCAAATTGGTATCTACTGATTTATTGAAACTGATAGTGTGTATTTTGAAGTATATTTAACTGTTACATATGATTGCTCCCTTCTAAAGAAGGCATATTCAACTGACTGTTTAATTAATAAATAATTGTTTAACCAAAAACCTTCAGAGTAAGTGTTCATTTGAACACCTGTCACTGTGAATCTCTATGCTATAACCCTTAAGCTAACATTGACCCTTCTTGAGATAAGCCGGGGTGCTCAGACGCTCTACCAACTTGTGTAGTACATGCTTATGCCAAAGGTTTAGTTAACTAATGCCAAGAGGACAAGAATGAGCAGTCTCCCACAGGGTACTACCTACAATCTTCCCTAACACTGGTGGCAAGCGGTGAGGATCTATTGTAGAGTTGTTACATTGAGTATGAGCTTTGCGTTTGTTAATCTTAAACCTTCACAAGGCTAAGCTCCATCACAACAGCAATTGTAACATGCCAAATATGGATAACTTCAAGCAGGAAGCCCTGCTCATTCTAACGGCAGATAAACTGAAAGAAATGTGTAAAGTCAGGAATCTTACCGTTAAAGGAAAGAAAAATGAATTTATTACAAGGTTTTTGAATCACCCAAGTTTGGTTAGTAGTCCTGTAACTCCTACTAATACAGGAAATGTGGAAATTGCTAATGAGGATGATCATTCAGAGTCTACCTCTAATGTCTTAGAAGAGTCAGAGGAGGGAGAGGAGTCCCAGGATAGGAGCGCCTCTTTGCCTCGGCCTGCCCTTTAGCCTCAAACCATGTCTACTGGGACCCCACAAGGTTAATCACTGAGTCCAGAATATGTGTCTCTTGAATAAAATTGACTTGAATTGGAATTTAAAAGGTTGCAAGCTCAAGCTGGAGCCAAACATCAGGACATCAAACTCAGGGAATTGGAAATGCAACATGCTCTTGAAATGAAAAAATGTTCTCATGAAACTGTTTCCCTCCCAGAGTCCTCTAGGTCTTCCAGTCCCAAGAGGACTCGCCTGCCTAAAGAAGGAGTGAGTATGTATGATATGAAATTTGATATTTTGGATTTGGTGGGTGCCTTTGAATACAATCATGGGATTCAGGGTGTCACAGGGAATCAGCTGATTCCTTGGCTTTTGTCTAGGCTTCCCCAGGTTGCAACTGATGCTGTAATGGAGGTGGTTGAACTTGAAAGACAGGAGTATGAGAATGTGAAACTGGCGTTGATAGCCAAATTTGGGAAAATCCTTCCCAGTACCTTAATAGGGTTAGGACTTTCTAAAAGACTGATGGTACCCCTTGGGCTACCTGGGTGTGTGAATGTTTGAAAAACCTAGATGGTTGGGCTAAGGATTAGGATGAATAACTTTTAAGGAATGAGAATTCTGTTTTTATTAGAGTCTATTTTTGATGGCTGCCCTACTGAGCTGAGAAATCACATAGCTGACTCAAAAGAGATTGATCCCAAGAAGTTAGCAAAATATGCTGACTTGTGGCTTGCTAGCAGGGCTACTCACAAGGATTCTGGGGCCACTCACAAAAAGGATGAGGGGAAGCAGCACCTGAAATATGGAAAAGATCATTCAAATTCCAACCACCCAATAGAGGGCCACAAACAGAAAAAGAGTAAACCCCACTGGAAACCAGGTCAGTCTAGTTACACATCTGGTGCTAAACCAGAGGGAGGTCATCAGAAGCCCCCATTCCAGAAAACAATTGGTAAATGTTATGCTTGTGGGACAACAGACCATGTGAAAGGGGATCCCAAATGCAAGGATAAACCTTCAGGGGTCCACGCTGCCTCCATATCCTTTATCCCTGACAAGGAAGTTCACATGGCAAGTGGTAACTTTAAAGAATTGGCTGAAGATCCATTGGAGTCTTAGCCAGTGTGTCCTTAGTGTTGTGTCCCTGGGTCTGTGGGAACAGCAGAATGTAGATGTGTATAACTCTATTCCAGACAACACAAAAGAAAACTACAACGACAGTGTACTTGACAATGGACAGGAGACCCCTTCCATTAGAGACACTTGGGCCAGCATTAAAGTAGTGGATTAAACCTTTTTCAAGCCAGAGGATGTTGCTAAGGCACCTAAGGCTCACACTAAACTTGCTGGAGGCACCATACCGATGATTCCTAGAATGCCAGCTCCCATCCAGTGCAACAATATGACTGCAAGAATAACTTTCAGTGCACAAAGTGAGGTGCCTGGGAGAGTCCAGTTGGGGAATGACTTAAAGACACTTGGAGTTGTATCAAGCACCCCCAGGCCTCCCAGTAAAAGGAAACAGGATCAGACAAGATTGGCCAGAGAGGCAACTGTAGGTGACTCTCAAGAAGAGGTTGCAGAGGAACCTATAACTTCCAGTCCACGGGAAGGACACCCTTCTACTTCTAGGACAAAGAAGGAGACAAAGGGGAAGGACATCCCCAAGAACACAGTCCAAGGTCACACCTGTGACCCCTCCACCCCTCCACCAGCTGAGGCTGAGTGTGTGGAACAACCAGAGAATGGTGAAGCAGCTACTGGTGAAACATAGCGGGAAGAAGCCCTTCCCTATGTTGGGGATCTGGATCCTAAAGACCATCCTGAGCTGCAGACTTTGCTTGCAGAAGGTGGACCCTCTAGGGCAGACTTCAGCAGAGGTCAGAGAGAGTGTCCTACTCTTGAAGGACTTCGCCAACAGGCAGCTTCCCAGATAGATGGGCCAGAGCCAGGGAAGCACATGCTTACTGGGAGGATGGCCTCCTTCACAGTGAGCCCATTGAGTCTACCCCGGGGGAATACAGAAGACTTGTAGTGTCTCCGGTTGTGAGACCCCAATTTCTACAGTTAGCCCATGAGATTCCTTTAGCTTAGCCTTCTACTGCCATGCCTTATCTTTGCCAATAGAGAAGTCCCTCAGGAAGGGGTTGGTGTCAGCCCCTTTGAGCTTCTCTATGGTCATCAGGTTAGAGGTCCATTGGCCCTAATCAAGGGTGGGTTGGATAGTGCTCCTTCCCTCAAGCCAGTGAGAGTAACTGACTATGTGTTAGGTCTCCAAAGGAGAATGACACAAATGATGACAGAAGCTTCTGATAACTTGAACGCAGGTCAGGATCTGGTTAAACATTGGCATGACCAGAAAGAACATGGTGTAGTTTACACCAGACGAGCTAGTTCTAGTTATGATGCCTACAAGGCAGAGGGCTTTACAGGACACATGGATTGGACCCTTCAAGGCTCTGGGCAAACCTGGAGAGGTCAATTACTTAGTGGACTTGGGCAATCCCAGGGGGGCCCCTAGGGTCTTTTACACTAACTGCCTAAGGCATATGTGTCCATACCAGAACTGGGAGTTTTGCTCTTAGCATCTGATCAAGAGGAGGAGGAGATCGAACCTCTTCCAGACCTTCTCAGAGGACAGCCTTTAGATGGAAAAATAGAAGGAGTTAATCTCTTTTCTGATCTGGCTCTGAAACAGCAGGAGGAATGAAAAGTTCTGTTAAATCAGTTTGCCTCCCTGTTTTCACTGACACCAGGCTTGACCCTTTTGGGCCAGCATGATATACTCACTGGTAACTGTCTCCCTGTCAAAAGCAGGGGTTACAGAATTTCAGACAATGTAAGGACCCACATAAGGGAAGAGATCAAGCAGATGCTTGATCTTGGGGTAATAGAGCCATCTAAAACTCCATGGGCTAGTCCAGATGTGCTAGTGCCAAAGGCAGGATCCAAGGAGTTGAGATTGTGTGTGGACTATAGAGCTCTTAATGCAGTCACCATGACTGATGCCCACCCTTTACCTAGGACAGATGAACCTTTGGATAAACTTGGTTCAGTCAAGTTCCTCAGTACATTTGACCTAACATAACGCCATTGAGAGCCCATGCCAAGGAGAAAACTGCATTTTCCACCCCAGGAGGCCTCTACCAGTTTAAGGTTATGCCTTTTGGACTAAAAAATGTACCTGCTACATTTCAAAGGATGGTAAATCATGTTCTGAATGGGATGGAGGACTTCTGCTTAGTAAACTTGGATGACAATGCAGTGTTCAGCCCCACTTGGGAAGAGAATCTTGACCACCTTGGATATGTTTTGCAGGTTCCAGAGCAGGCACATCTGACCATAAAGGCAAGCAAATGTCAAATTGGTCAGAGTAAAGTGGTCTACCTTGGACATGAAGTGGGAGGAGGTGAAATAAGGCCATTGCCTAGCCAAGTACAAGCTGTAAAAGACTGGGCCACCCCTACTACTCAGACCCAAGTGAGAGCCTTTCTAGGTTTCACAGGTTACTTTGATTATTATTATTATTATTTTTTTTGTATTTATAGCGCGCACATGACAAACTTAATCGTATTTAGGCGCAGATAACAAGAACAAAGGGAGAGTATGTAAGTCAAAACAGGTCCCCTAAAAAGCAGGGCTGTCTACTGTAAAGACTGGTAGGGGGTGGTCTGTACTTCTGCTCTCTATATGGTAGAGGAGAGGCACAGAGGACCCCAGCCAAGATTCTCTATTGTGGTAGCATTGGACGAGCAATCAAGGCCTAGCTTCTCAGGAGGTGATGCAGGCTGGTTCTTAAGTACAGTGTAGTCCCCGAACCCCCACAAAGGACTGTCCACGCACTGTATTACTTAAAACACAGTCTTTATATAATTAATATTCAAAGGTATGTACACGATCACAATAACACACTTTGTACTCAGAAGTCAACAATGATAAATATATACAACTCTAAAGTGGTACCACCAATGTTATCAAATCTCCTTAAAGTGCATCAACTGTACGGTTAAAATGTCACACAGATCAATAACGAGGAAACCAGCAATAGAGATAGGAAGGAACGCAAGATGATTGAAACAATAGGCAGAATGCTGACCCCTACCGCTAGGCACAGTTCTGTGTGGAGATCCCCCCACCTGGGCAACCTGTAAATAAAGATATATAGCACAAGCCCAGTCCATATATTGTTTAATAGTCTTATTTCCTCCTATTAAGGTTTTACCCCCCCAATGACCTGGTGGAGTAGAGTTCTTCGAAGATGCGTCGACCGATCCTTCTTGAGTGACTCCCCTTAAAGCAGGAGCCACGGATCGTTGAGAGGCGTCGAGGAACTCGGCGTTCGGTGTTGGGGAATTGACGGCCCTTCTTGAGTACCTTCCCTTCAAGGCAGGAGTCACGGGTCGTCGAACGTCCGACGGAGAACAGGTTGAACTACGGCAGTGAAGTGGCAGCTTCGTTCCTAGCGGTGCTCGTCGTCGACAGAGCGTTGGCGTCCTGCAAGGAAGAGGCGTGCAGGGCACCTCGGTGACGATAGTTCTGGACCGCAAAGAGATGATGAAGAACTGTGGTCCAGCAAGGGCGTCAAGTCGTCGGCGTCTCTGTGGTCTTTAGGTGGCGGGAAACCCACTGGCGGATGCTCCTCGGCGCGTCGACGGTCGGGCCTCCTCCGGCGGGATAAAGCGGGCGACGATGCAGAGGAGAGCGTCCGATGATCAAATGAAGTTCTTAGGCAAACAGGAGCACGCCGGCTCCGGTCGGCGATGGCGGTCGGCGACAGTGGCGGACAACAGTCTGGGTGCTTCTCTTTGGGATTCCGCGGCAGTCCCCATCTCGGGTCAGCAGCCTGTCGTAGGTCTGTCTACCAGGGAGCTTTGGCAAAGATCAGCTGTGCACGATGGTCCCTCATAGCTCGGCAAGAGGGCACCTTACCAGGTCCTCTCTGGGTCAGTCCTTGGAGACACAGCAGCTTTCCGATTGTGAAGGAGAGCAACAGCACTTCTTCTCGTCCAGTGGGGCTTCAAGGTCAAGCTTCAGTTACTCTAGTTACTCGTCGTAGTGGACTTTAGCTTCTGTACACAATTCCTAGCAGTGAGAGGTCCCCATATATACTGTTGATCTCCCATTCATTCCGCTGGGTCACACTCAAGCATCCAATCACAACTAAGGGCATTCATGCAGACAGGCAGCCAATCAGGCACACGAGGTATTCAGGCCATACACTTCTCTCCAGACACTCACAACAAGTTATGTGTATTGGGACAAGTACCAAGCCATTCAACACTCCAAACTGCATTCATACCGGTTTCGGGCAGGGCTGTCTCAACCATTGTGTCACCCACCAGATACTACACATCCACAACACAGAATGCATATTCGTCACACACTCTATTCACCCTGGTCCCACCCACAGGAGGTACCCACAACATACAGTCACTGGGAAGGCTCCAGCTAGTCTGGCTGGGCCTTCACAACAACACCATATATGGCACTTCCACCCAACAGCCAGTCAGGGGGAAGGGACAGAGTCAGGGCTACCCAAGACTTTGGGAAAACAAGGTAATAGGTAATAGAAAGCAAGAGGCCGTAGGGCTATTTTGTTTTCCATCCGGAATCAACTGATCCCAATGGCAGGGCCGGGGTATCCCAAAATGGAGGATACTCCGCGCACCTGTCAAATTCAGCATGGAGCTGCCACCAGCACATACCCTGCTCTGTGGGTCACCCACAGGTGCCCAAAAACATACACTAGGGGCACAGGGTTGCACCCCCCCACCCATGGGTGCCATAAGTATATCCCATGGGTCCGTACACCAAACCAAACGAGAGAGCTGCACCGCCAGGAGTCCCACCCGGACTCCTGTGCGGAAAACACGACAGAACACATGATAAAAAGCGATAAAGGACAAGCATTCAGAGGCCCTGTCCCTCCGATGCATTTCCAGCATCACATCTACCTAAAGAGAAAAGTTTTCAGTGCGAAACAAAATTGCAAAAGAGAGCTCATGGTCCTAAGCTGCAGAGGTAGCGAGTTCCACAGCTTAGGTCCAAAGACAGAAAATCTTTTGCCACCTCTGGAAATATAGAGTGTGGGATGATCAGAAGATGACTGTGGCTAGAGCGTAGTTGTCTTGCTGGGTGATATGGCTGAATTAGCTCTCTCAGATACAGATGGCCGATGCCATGTATGCATTTGAAAATAATGCAGGCTATCTTAAATTTAATATGGTCAGCAATTGAGAGCCAATGTAGCTCTCTCTGATAAAATGATACATGGGTACATTTGCCCAATTTAAATATCAATCTAATGGCTGCATTCTGGGCTCTCTGAAGTCGCTGAAGTTGTTTGGCAGGGATGCCCATCAATTAAGTATTACAGTAGTCAAAGTGGGCGCTAGTTAATGCCCCTACCACAGCACCATGTGCCTACGTGGGGATATAGGGAAGTGCTTAACGTAGCATTCTCAAGACAAAGTAGACTGCTTTGGTCTTTGCTCCTACCTGTGTTTCACTCCCCAGGTCTTCTTGCCACATACATCCCAGATTTTTAACTTTAGAGACAAATTGTAGATTTTTACCCAGCAGTGTTGGGACAGGCAGTTTTTTTTCAGCTGTCAGCAAATGCTTAGGGCCAAATAATATAAGTTCAGTCTTAGCAGCGTTAAGCTGTAAATAGTTCTTTGACATCCAGCTGCTTACCTCTGTCAAACATTGCTCCAGTTTACGAAACGCTTCCTGGAAGTTGGTTATTCGTAAGAATATCTGGGTATCATCAGCATATGAATGGAAGTCCAACCCATGCCGTCTAAGAATTTCCAAAAGGGGTTGAATATATAAATTAAACAGCAATGGTGACAGGGAAGATCCCTGTGGGACTCCACAGCTTAAACAGATGAGATTCGATAAGAACTCTCCCAGTCTCACACGCTGATGACGGTTGGTCAAAAAAGACTCAAACCATTTCAAAGCTGAGTCCGAGACTCTTCCTACCTCCTGTAGTCGGTCTAGGAGAATTTCGTGATTCACTGTATCAAAGGCCACAGACAGGTCTAACATCACCAAAAGTGTGAGTTTCCCCTGGTCTGCGGCTTTTAACAGTTCATCCTGTACTACTGGGAGGGCTGTCTCCGTTCCAAATTTAGGTCGGAATCCTGATTGAAGTTTATCTAACAACAATTCACTTTCAACAAACTCCTGGAGCTCGTTAGTGACCACCTTCTCAAGAATTTAAGCTGGCCATCTTTAGGAACATCATTGAAAACTATGGGACCATAGCTTTCACCTGGAATGTGATCTCATCACCTAAATTCCCTAAGAAATTCAGGTGGAATGAGGAGTGCACCAAGAGATTTGAAGGACTTAAGAAAGCCATTTGTTAAGCTCCTGTCTTGAGAGCTCCTGACTACAACCAATCATTTATTGTACAAACTGATGCTTCAAATTCAGGACTAAGTGAAGTTCTGAGTCAGCCGGATGAGAAAGGAAGGGAACACCCTAGCGGCTTTGTCAATAGAAAACTGAAGGAAAGTGAATCAAGGTGGGCAACATTTGAAAGAGAATGTTTTGCAATTGTGTGATCTTTGAAGAAGTTTAGACCATACTTGGATGGATCTACTTTTGTAATCAAACAGACCACCAACCCTTGAGATGGTTAATGGAGATGAAGGGAAAGAATCCTAAATGGTTAAGATGGTCAATCAGCCTCCAGGGATTTGATTTTACCATAGAACACAGGTCGGGGTGCAATCACCAAAATACTCATGGTCTCTCCAGAAAGTATGACAGACTGGAGAAAGGAGATTCATCTGGGAGTGGATAAACTACTGTTTCCAAGAGCAGTGAAGTGAAATTGACTTTACTTGCATTTGTAACTGTCTAGACCCAGCACACACTATCTTACAATAATGTGCTGGAGGAGTTACTTAGTATCCCATTTCTCTAGTTTCTCATGTAACATTTTTATGTTACCCTTTCTACAATTAATGGCTGGTGGCAGTGGTTTACTTTTTCCTACCAATGTGTGTTTCTACTGCGAGCTGCAATTGCAGCTGCATTAAAGCACTCATGAGTGCCATTTTGTCAAAATGGCCCCGGTCTTCTTTTTTTGCCATTTCTTGTTTGAAATGTCCTTCTAGAGATTTACTCTGCGTGCCAAACCAGGTTTGCTCCGTTTGTTCATTTTCTCTTTGGCGGTCTTCACTGCTAAAGCCCGCCTCTGGCTCCAGCGTGTCTGGCATGGCAGAAAGTGAGGGAGGTGCCTGAATCTCCCTGTGCTTAATCCCCTTGGTTACAGGAATGCACCCAGAGGTGTTTGGCTGGCTGGCTGTTTTAGTGGTGTGTGAGTGGCAGGTAGGCTGCGAATGAATGGGACAAACCTGAATAAAAGGTGAGGGCTTTTACTTGGAAGACAGAGTCGACCACTGAACAAAGGAATCCAAAGAATAACTTGGAAGAGACACATGCTGCAACTCCTGGACCATTGATTTGCCTGGTGAAGCCCTGCTGCAGTGCCGAAGCTTCAGATTCGCTTTAACTAGAGAAGCCCTGCAAAGGATGACTTCTCCCCTTGGGTTGGTGGGACCAATCAACCCCAAGACGAGATGATCTGGATATATTCTCGGAGATGGCTGTACTTCCATTGATTTTGCAGGAACCAATTGCTACGGAGAGGAACAGCAGAATCGAGTGTCTCATCTTTAAGTCAGACTCGAGCTACAGGAAGTCCATAAGGTATCTGAGAACCGCAGTGGTGCTATTTGTGAGAAGCTGTAACCGCAAAGTGCCACTGATCCGAAGTTTGCCATTTCTGCCGCTGACCTTCAAACTGTAGTGCAGGAGTCCCAAGACGTCTGCCCAGGAACAACGGGATCTGCCATACTACAACTGGAACAGAAGTGTCATAAAGCCACGAAGACCATGCCCTCAGGGACAGAACAAGGGCAAGGTGGCTGCAGGGTTTGTGGGGGAAACCTCTCTGAGCCGGTGTCATCTTTGTCCCCTGTGTAGGTGTACTTGGTGTGGTGGAAAGGGGAGCTCAGGTGGTAAGACCACAGGAAGACTCCATTTCCCAGCAGCCTTGGACCTAGGACTACAGCCCTGCCAGCCCGGGTCTCGTATGAGAAGGAACCAGGCACACGGAGCCTGCAACCAGCCCAGGGAACGCCCAGGTCGACGCCCAAAGCAACGCGCATTCACGAGGAGGCCACTGCGCATGCGCGTTCCTGGAACGTTTGTCTGTGCTCAATGCTGCTGCCAAGAGGACGCACCTAGCAGAGCTCCAGATAAGCCACTTGCGGGGCCGCCCTTGCTGCCGGATTCCATTGTCAGGCCCCGCGGCTTAAGAGATAAGTAGATTGTTTCAATGTAATGCTTGCCGGAAGAAACTAAGTTTGACAATCGGGGAGCCTGCCAAGCTCCGGGAAGCTACGCAAACTAACTAATAACAATACTAAACTGCATGCTGATGTACACTCGCCAGTTGCGGGTGATAACGTAACGCTGTGCTCGCCAGTTGCGTGTGTTTGTGAAATGTTACTCGCTACTTGCGGGTGCTTGTGAATTGCCAAAAGGCATACGAGAACAAAGCTAATTATCTCCTTTCTTGTCAGGAGTTTATCGCCATCTACAGCGATCAGACTCCACGGCCCACAGAACTGCGGAGCCGGCGGGCGGAACGAAACTCATAGGAAAACCAGAGCTAAGTTCATTATTGTGATCAAACATGTTGTACTTGAATTCATGTTGATGTTCTTGGGATCTGTAACCATAATGTAGTGAGGGGAAAAACTCAGTGTCAAAGCCAAACTGAGTGCTGAAACCTCACCCAGGGTACTGTGCCAGTGGAAACTCTGCGGGGAATAACTCTGTGTATGACACAAATAGAGTGTTGGGTTCCTGTCTAAGGGAAATGCATGCATGAGCTATGAATGCATGAGTGAATGGTTAAAAGCTAAACTGTAACTACAGAATGAAAACTGAACAGACTCTTAATGGTCAGAGTCAAGGAGCATGTCTATCCTAACAATCCCCATCCTGTCCATAACCTCTTCCACCCTACCACCCCGTAACCCATCCAACCCGTGGACCCTAACCCTCTTTCCCCGTGGCAGTCGCGGCAACCTGTGTTAAATCTAATCCAGGCGCCAAGACCATCAAGGGGAGGAAGGAGTTCTTGCTACTTCTGCGTTGGGACGGACTTCGCCTTGACAAGAAGCCAGCTGGAACAAATTTCTTCAGACCTAAGATACTGTACACTAAGGGGTACTTACCTCTTGTTGTGTAGATTTGCTAGCTCTCAGTTGAGACATGCCTAGGTTGCCTTTTGCAGAGTTGCTTGCAGCTTTGCCCATCACAAGCCTCCCAGCTTTTGGCCCAACAGTGATTTCATGTACTACAAAGATTTCTAAAACATTGTGCAAGACGTTTTACTTGCCTTCAAGAAGTGCTTCAATTGACATTGGCTGTCCTGGCTCCCTGGAAGACTCTGATAAACATCTGATTTTGTGCTTTAGCTATCCCTCAACAAATGTCACAAATATTATTACTTTTGTAGCTGGGAAAGGGTTCATTTACTCACCTGCTTGAGAATATTTGTTAACCATTGTGTTTTTCCCAAACCCTTTCCTTTTGACACCAAAATCAGTAGTGCACTACATGTGCAAGTGATATATCAATTTCCACAGTCTCCTAGTTATTTAAGTCACCTCAGGGTGCAGGAAGTGTCTGTGTGCCACCCCAAATGGGTATCTTCTGATTTATTGACACTGAGAGTGTGTATCTTGAAGTAAAATTAAAGAAAGGGGGGCCCTAGGATTGGAACCATCCTTGCTAAGCTCTGTCTATTATTTGGATGCCCTTATTGTTAGTGCAAGGTCACAGGATGTGTTTTGAGGTGAAGTCCACACCTCTTTATTGGTACGATAGTTTTTTATCCTGGATACCTGTCATGTCCACTGGCCCTAGAACACAGACCTTGCACCATCAGGGGGTAGGCACAAGGGGTAGCACGGCTCTTGTTCGTCCCCTTTTTTAAAAAATATTTTTGAAATTGTCCAATACTATCAAGTAAGCTATGAGAGGAGGTTGTCACCTTACACTTCTTTACATCCAAACAGCAACGCAGAGGGGACCTCTGACCATGCGGTTCGACATAGCCTTCTATTCTTGAATTCCAATGGTGAAACCTTGAGGATCCCACAAGGCTAATGAAGACCTGGATTGGACTCTGACTTAATATTTCCGGACACTACCCACGCATGTCCAGGCTTTCATTTGGGAGGTAAGTTTAGCATGGTGACATATCTGCACCCAAATGTATTATTACCCATAGGCACATGCAGTACTCTATTCTAAGTAGAACTATCTTCCCTTACAGTGAAAAGTGTTCCAGTCACACAGTTTGTGTACCCATAAACTGGTGCAAAATGCTAGGAACGCTCCCATGCAGCCAGCCATTTAACCAACCCTAGAACTGAGGCTCAGTTCCACTCGAGGAGGTAGGTCGCAGATTCCACTATTTAATAATCCAAATGAAGTTTGTGTTGGGTTTAAGTCCGAGATGCACTCAATTTAGCATTTATTAATATCCTCAGGTACACAGAACCTAACCCTAACGCCTCCAGCCACGAAAAATGTATTCTTACTCAACATAGAAACAAACTATAACACACTGGGGCACCAATGTGAGGTAGGGTCTCTCTCCAAAAAGTGATGATACTGTAAAACGCATTATTATCAGCATGAAATTTGATAGAGATTTATTTGTTTATAACTTACAAATACCAAATTGGAATTGCAGAATGTATTGAATGTATCTACAAGTAACCACTCCTGATGAAGGAAATTCTTTTTCCGAAACGCATATTGTTTTTAATATGAACAACTTCGGATATTCTTTATGATTCACCAACATCACATTGTACCAATATGAAAGTAATATTGCATCTTTGTGTGCATATTTGGAATGTTGTTTGCTCCACTCTTTTGATCTAAATAAAAAAATATATCTAATATCGTAACTCCATTGCTTTTAAGCGAGTTTTTACAGCAATTGATTACCAAGGCAACTTTAAGATACAAACTAAGTTTAGAACTAGTGAGGTCCTATTACAGACTCTCACCAGTTAATACTCTTTCTTGAATATGATTTGCCACCCTAATGGATTAACTTTCAACCTATTAACAATTACTTGAACTACATTTATTTATTGTTTGTTTCCATACAATCTCCCGAGTGTGCAGTGGACGCAAGTGATCCACAGACCGTGGACACTTCCTTTCCGGTGTACAATAAAGCACAGTGGGCGCAGCTGGACTCAGTACCTGCACCTTCGGTGCCAGGCTCATGAACAAATATAACCAGAGATATTTATTTTGGGCAAGAGTGTTATTCATGGACACAGGAACTTTCACGTGCATTTGTTTTGGGCGCGGCTGCTGGGAGCTGGGTTGCGCATGCAGCATCATCTAGAAATGGCAGGGTGTGGCCGATAAGCAAGAGCTAGTGGCCGTGGCTGGGAACTCGACTATATAAGCCCACCCAGCCTGCGTATGAACGCTTCGTGTTATTCTACACTTGCATGCAGCGTAACGCTCATCGTCACCTGACTGCAGATTCACCTCTTGGACTCCAGCTTCATACTTACCTGCCCGTTGACTCCAGCTTCATACTTACTTATTGTTGCCGTCTGCATGTGCCTTTTTTTCGAACCTGGCATCCCTCATTCCATCTTCAGCCTCCCGGGAAATCCAAAATCTTGACCTTGACACCGCTGCACAACGCGCTCCTCAGTCACGAAGATGGCATCTACAAGAGATACGAAAGGTAAGGTTAGGCATTAAAGACATTCAGTTTAAGTTTGCGCCACCATCGAACCTCGCGCTTAACCTTAAACCACCACTTACCTGTTGTCAGACCATCGCGGAACCTCTCCTCTTCCATTTGGCTTCGCCTCGTGCTCCAAGGCCGCAGCTGGGCCACAATTCCACCTGTAGGAAGAAATTAAGAAAGACATTAACAATACAAACATTTCAACCGCAAGAAGAGACAATAGAACTGAAACACATTTACCATCAGGAGTGGCTAAGCCACAGCTGGTCTGGGCTGCCACGTACAATGGGCCAGTGAAGGAACTCGGTCCATCAAGATGAGCCCCTGCCGTGAGAAGCAGGACGGAGAGCTCATCATCATTAATCGACAGGAAGCCTATATGGGTCGGCGCATGCTCACCACACTTTGGGAAGAAGGGTTTGAGAGAGACACCAGTCACATAACAGCATTCTCATGTTCTCTCATATCCACGGAGGAGCAGTGTCACCAATTGTCGCAGCCCACAGTATATGTGCAGGGGAAGAAGCCTGACAGGGGTTATCCACTTCCAGGGAGGGCTGCAACCGTGCCCCAATGTCCCCAATGTCCCCACAGAGACCAGGGAGCGTAACAATACCTCGCGTTTCATTATTTTTGAAATGCTGTTTGCGTTTAGTGATAAGTGTAGGATTTATTCATCAATTGTGGTGCAGGTTCATGGTCCCAATTGTGGTCAGCCTGACACGTGTTTCGACTTTGTGGGTCTTTATCAAGGCTGGCACAAGTTTAAAATTACACACATATTTTAAAAAATATTTGTTGTGGTGATATTTGTGAGTGATATATGTGTGCAAGTGCAAGTGCAAAGTGTGGTGACATTATATTGGTAGTGCATTTGGTGTACGTACACAGTAACATTTTTCCATTTGGCACATATTACATTTTGGTACATATAATTATTTTGCGACAATTCAGTGGTCAGAAAATTGGGGAAAAAAGAAAAAAGGGCTGAGGAAGAAGTAGAGTATTTGGTTAATGGAATACAGATGGACCAGATCATATATGGTAAGTATGGTGAGGGTGTCCTCTAACCTAGAGGTAGTTATATCTTGTCCTGTGTGGGGTCCTGTATCAGATGGGGGTCAGTCCTATTTGTCACAGTTGGGCTCCTGTTGGGCCCTGTAAGCAGAGATTGTTGTTTTTGTTGAGAGATTTCTTGTCTCGGAGGAGATCTCGTTTGACAAAGGAATTTATAGTACTTGGTTAGATCCAACCTTTCCTGAAACCTACCCCGAAACTACCCTTGGCTAACCACTGGCAACAACATCACCAAATGGAGGACACGAGTGAGATACGATTCATTGGTCTACGAACAATCAAGACTGGACCAAGAGGAGGAAACAGAATGCAGAGACTACACCAAGAGGAATCAAGATTAATTTGCTGCTACATATTTGTAAAAAATGGCCTTAACACTGATCATGATTACAATGTTTTCTTGTGAAACACATCCCTGAATACCCACAATCTTTCCTGGGTATGGCCACCAACTCCCCTCCCGAGCCCCATTTTAGCACCACCTTTGCATCAACTCAACAGCGATAGACCATGACCAGATCTGGATAATTGTGCAGATGCGGAACATATATAATCCACTCACAAGATGTGATCCTTTAGAATACACAAGACCGCTGACCTCATGGCACCCTAACATCACACAAATGGTGTGACTACAATATTGACCCCTTGAACATACCTATGGCCTACATAAATCTTGGAAAACCAGCCCAGGGTCTACTGTCAGAGCGACACCCCCAGGAGGACAGGCCGCCATCCCACAATATATGTTCTCCTATTACATGGGTACAGGACACACCCTAAAACCATCTTGACAGTGGGACATCCTGAACAAATTGGGATCACAATTCCCAAGTCTTGTATGACTTTTCCGGGCCAGCAAGGCTGGATGATGCAAGTGTCTGGGATGGGGAATGCGTGGGAGGAACATCCAGTCGAAAGAACATTAAAGTTGGTAAGTAACTTGTTTATCTATCTGCTCTCCTATTCAACCTTTATATGTCCACCCTCCCTGGAATCATCCACCTGCACAATACCTTGTGCTACAACTACGCCGACGATACCCAAATCATCCTTAAAATCCACAATTCAGACTCCAACCCCCATCCTGACCTTGAAGCCTGTCTCCTAGATATCGATCGATGGGTGACTATAAACCACCTCCTCTTAAACCCCACTAAAACCAAAATCCTGGTGTGTGGCAACACTGCGCTTCTACCTAGTCCACTCCCTTGGCCGCCTTCCCTGGGCCAACCCCCCACCCCCTCTGTCACAGTAAAAAACCTAGGATGCACTATGGACTCCGGCATAACCCTCTCCAGACAGATCAACAACGTTTCTAAATGTTGTCACTACCATCTCAAACTTCTCATCCGCATCTTTCCTTACCTCTCCTTCCCAAACAGACTTGCCGCTGTTATGTCTATTGTAATGACGAGACTGGACTATGCCATCTCCCTATACCTAGGGGTCCCGGCATACCGCCTTAATAAAACCCAAAGAGCGCAAAACGCTGCTGCTAAACTGCTTCTCGCCCTGGGTCCAAGAGACCACACCTCTCCAGCTCTCTGAACTCTTCACTGGCTCCAAGTCGGACGTAGGGCCACTTCTAGACCCTAAGCATCACTCACCGTGCAGTGCTCAAGACTGCCCCACTATACCTGCAAGATAAGTTAAAACCCTTCCTCCCACCCCGCACCCTAAAATCAAGCACTGCCCTCATTTTAGGGATCCCAACCACTAACTCTGTCAGGATCGGAGGATCCTCTTTCTCAGCCTTGGCCCCAACTCTGTGGACCTCGTTTCCACCACACATTCGACACACCCAAGACTATATGACATTCTGCAAATTACTAAAAATGTGGCTCTTTCCATAACGCCAACCTCAACCCTAAAGATGCGACTGAACTTCCAACAACCCAATGACTAAATACACAATGAGACTCCCAACCTTGCCTTCAATGAATACGACCACAGATTTAGCTATAGACAACCGTATCCCTGAACACTGAACAGTGATCTCCAAGATCATAACTCCTCCCCATCAGACCGCTGTGCGCCCAGCTTGTAACACATCCGTGTGATGTTGCTGTGTGCCCTAGTGCCCTCCAAGTCTCTATGTACACCTGCCCTCCTGTTCCCGTGGTGTTGCTATGTATCCCACTATATTGCCATCCCTCTAGCCCACGTGATGTCATTTATGCCCCACTGTACACATGTGTCGCTGTGTACCCTGCCTCTTGTTCCCTATGATGTAGCTAAATATCCCTCTGCCACCGCTGTCACTGTAGGCCCAGCCTGCTGTCACTGTATACCCTTTGTGCCTGTGTGTTGCTGTGTACCCTGCCCTCCTGTTCCCCTCATGTCACTATATGTTCCACTGTATTACCCTCTCCTCTAGCCGCCGTGTATCCCTCTATATTGCCATCCCCTCTAGCCCCCACAATGTCATTGTATGCCCCACTGTGCCTGTGTCGCTGTGTACCCTGCCTTGTGTTCACCATGATATCGCTATGTATCCCTATGCCCTGTAAACCCAGCCCTCTGTCGCTGTATGCCCCGTTGTGCCCGTGTGTCGCTGTATACCTTGCCCTCCTGTGATGTCACTATATATCCCACTGAATTACCCTCCCTTCTCACTACCAATATAATGGGCCTCATTATAAGCTTGCCGGTCCGGATACAATGGTACCGGTGAGCTTACCAGTACCGTTGTATCCGGACCGGCAAACTCAGAGTTGTGTTCATGGGTGCCTTTCATTCCACTAGGTCTGACCTGCCGGAATGAAAGGCACCCGCGAGCAAAGCAAGTCTGTAACACCGGCATGGTAATGAACTGTGCCGGTGCTGCAGGCATCCGCATTCCCATTCAGCCCTGAGGGGCCAGCTGACCTGCCTGCACCACAATTGATGAATACATCCTACACTTATCAGTAAACGCAAACTGTGTGGAAAATCAATTTTATTTCAAAAATAACAAAACGCAAGGTATCCAGGAACCCCCCCCCTTTTGTATGTTGAAGTATGTGTAAGTGTTAAATATTATTGCTCCCTTCTAAAGAAGGCTTATTCAACTAACTGTTCAATTGTTAAATAATTGTTTAACCAAGAAACCTTGAGAGTAAGTGTTTATTTGAATACCTGCCACTGAATCTCTATGTTATAACTCTACAGCTCACATTGACCCCTGTTGAGATAAGCCTGGCTACACAGTCACTCTACCAACTTTTGCAGTACATGCTTATTCTAAGGGTGGGTTAACAATTGCCAAGCCAAGAGGACAAGGCTGGTGCAGTCTCTTACAGGATACTGCATGCAATCTTTCCTAACACAGGGCAACATATTAACACTTACAAACTCTGAAGTAAAGACTGTCTCTTCCCCATTCATCGCTCCTGGTATGTGTTTATTTCGGATGCTGTGACAACCGCCGACAAAGCGCAAGGGCACAATAGGTGTGGTCTATGCATGGATTTCTAAAAGGATTAAGCTGTGCATGACATAAAGCAAAACTTTGTGTGTGACTCTCTACAGAGGTACACTCCCACTTATCAGCACATCTCCTAGTTAGCATAACACTTGATCCCGCATTTCAATATTTGAAGATAAAGTGACATAGTTACAGAGTTCAAGAAGAAAAACAGAAGAATAATAAAATACAGGGGCAAAATGGCGTTGCCCAGTGTGCCTGGCACCACTATATTTTTGGCTTCTCCAGAACCAGTTAAAGTAAAATGGGGTCAATGGAAATAAGGATTTTACATACTTTAAAGGCTGCTTGTGGAAATTCATAATTCAATGATAGGAAGCTCTCCTTATTGATGCACTTTCCAGGTTATGAAGGGCAACGTATTTATGCCACACAACCTGTGTTAGTGAGTGATGGTGGTGGTGATCCAGTAAATGATTTGGAATTAGCCAATCTCAAGTTGGATTTGCATTTCAATCCTAAAACTAGCACAGTTCTGGAAAGTTATAATTTTGGTGTATGTGTGCAAGAACAAAGGGAGAATGAGGGACTCAGATTGTATAGTAGATGAATTGAGGTGATGAGAGAGAATAAGAAACGTGAGAAAAGGGAATTGAGAATAGAGTGCAGTGATTGGGTGAGAATAAGGAAAGGTGTGGTGAAGAGAAACAGAGATTTGTTGTCCTATAACCTCGTGCAGGTTGAGGCTGTGTTGAAAGGGGGCATACGGGTTAGTGGGGGCCAGGTGTGGAATAAGAAAATGATTGTGGTGGTAAAGAGGGTGTGTGTTACTTGAAGGGAATGAGATGTGTTATGATATGTGCTAGGTGATGTTGCTGTCTAGAATGTAGAGTGTTCATGTGGAATGTATCTCATGTATTCTAACCCCAAGTCCCAAGCACAGGACTTGGAATTGTGGTAGCTGAAAGAGAGAGCTGTGCTGGGGGTCGTTGCCTGCAACTTTATAAAACCTTTATTAAGGTTACCCGTGTGGTATCCTTCTTCACATCAGTAACCAAGCCAGGCCTTGGTAATGGTGCACTATACATTACTGGAGGCTAAATACAACCTCCCAGAGGGTGCATTTTTAAGATATCTGCAATGATCTAGGTGTGAACCCAGGTCAATGGAGAGATGCCCTAACAAGTGACCTCAGAAAAACTCCCAACATCAGCGTCAAACATTTACAGTGCACTATCATCGCCCACCAAATTAAACCTGAATAGGAAGATTGAACTTGCATGGGAGGGTGATTGTGGAATTGCATTCCTGGAGTATCTATGGCCTTGCAAAAAATGCATCACACTTTGATGGCAGCCTAAACCACCCAAACTGTGTTTATGTCCTATAACAGAGCCTTCTTCATGCAGACCCGCTGTGCAAAATCAAGGGATTCGTCACCACACTCTCTATGTTGGTCATGCAAGCTGGAAAAGGTTATCTTTAAACATATGTTATGTACCTGCAATTTTACCTGCAAATCCTTCTGAGAGGCTGTGTGGTCCTAAATCCCATGTATAAGCAATAGCTCAATCCACATTTCCCCTTTTTGAGTAATGGCTGGAGGTGCACACCTCTCTTTTGATGGTGATGTTATCCAAGGGAGGCTGTTAGATGCACTTGTAGCAATAGTCATTGAGGTACATCTAAGTGGGAAAAACGTTCCCAGCCATCGGATATGACATGGTGGAACAAGGTGACCTATGTGTATGGAATGGAATCTTACCTACATGGGAAGATGCCATACCCACTATCAAAGATTAATCCCTGGTACCTGCTGGAGGCTTCTTCTTTGTTCATACAGACTGATGTGAATGACTTTGTGCAAAGGACTCTACACCCCATGAGAGGTCTATAGAGAGTAGTGGAGCTCAAGCAGATGGGCTCAGGAGTGAAGTAACTAACACATGATTAAGGGCTGTGTTACCTCCATGCCCTGTACTCATATTTTCTAATCAATACTTGTACTTTGATAATGTCATAACATTAGGAGCATATACTAAGTCAAGAGATACAAGATATGACACAAGATATGACACTAGATATTGGTCAAGATGGGATTGTAGATGAGTTTTGAAGATGTTTTTTGTAGCATTTTAGGCAACCTCTCAACCTTCCTCTTGACTGTACCAATTTCTTACTCTCACTCTTTCCCTCTCACTTTCCTTTCTTCCCTACTCAGCCTACCATTTCGCTTTCTACCTTTCTCATAAACTAGAGGATTTATCTTGTATAAAGCACATTCTTCATCTTTGCCTGCTTGGTTGCTAAATCACCTGGTTAGTTCCTCATGCAATGTGCAGCTCTCCCCTCACTCCCCCCACTGACATCCCCCCATCTCCATGACGCTCCCTATTTTCCCTATCTATTCTATCTTCTACTCTATCACCTATCCACCCTCTCTCTCAACATCTGGAAGGAAAAGTTTTAAGATGGGTCTCCTAGTCTCTAATCCAGGTCTGCCCATTGCTGACATCTATGTCAATGCTCTATCCAGGGAGACCGTTACTGACATCCTCTCTGTTGTTCCCTCTTCACACCTGTGGACTCCCCATATGAATTGTGTCCTCTCCACTTTCTCTTCCTCACCCATTAATGGTGGAACAAGATGGGAAGTGCTCTTGGCACACTTCCCTTCATCCAGGTGCATCATCAATGTCTACCTGAATGGCACTATCATGGACCAGTGCCCTAAACCCTACATCCTCTTCTTGACAGATGTCTGCTGTCTCTGATTAACATTCTTGTTTTTCCTGCAACCCCACCTTTTCCCTCCCTCTGTCTCCCCCATCCCTCCAGTGGGGGCACTTCAGCCCTGTCCCCCTCCTCAGAAAACCTTTAAAGGAGGCAACCAGCTTCGCTACACTCAACTCTCACTCTACTGTCAAGCACTTCTCTGACATCTGTCACCTCCTGGAAGACTTTCACCTTGACGTCCTCATACTCACCAAGATGTGGTTTAATACCAGCTCTGTCACTGCTTTTGACACTCTTCCTCCTTAGGGATACAAGATCCTCTCCAGGTCCAGGCCTAACCGGCCAACAGGCGGACTGGCCCTTGTCTTCCCTGAATGGATCCCTACCTCTATCATACCTATTCAATTCTACTCCTCCTTATAATGTATTGTCTAAAGCTTTGCATCGCTCCTACCCTCTCTATCACTCTTCCTACTATCTAGAGGACCCCTGGGCCAGTTGCCCTCTTCCTATCTGAATGGGCCGACCTCATATCTTCTCTCCCGAATTCGACCTCTAAGCTTCTCCTCCTCGGAGACGTCAACATCCATCTTGATTCTCCTGTTGCGTCTTTACCCTTCCAGAACCTCTGTGACTTCTCCCTCACCATTCTTATCTCTGGCCCAACTCACTCAGCCAGACACACCCCGGATGCACTCATCTCTGCTGAAATCTCTCTCTGTAACCCTCTCAGTACACCACTCTCTTGGTCTGACATTCTCTCCTCCCCTCTCACCTGGAGCTTCCGGACTCCCTCGGCTAAGCCTCTGCCCACACAGCCAGCCTCCTTCTCTGTCATCTGACCGATGAAGCGAGTGTCAGTTTCCGCCTTTGCTGCCTCTTTCATTCGCCCCTCTACCCCTGCTTTTGATTCTCACTCTGACTCAGTTCTTGCTAACCTCCACCTCACCATTTCGAACACTGTTGACATCCTTGACTATGCCATGAGGATCCCTTCCAGAACCTCTGTGACTTCTCCCTCACCATTCTTATCTCTGGCCCAACTCACTCAGCCAGACACACCCCGGATGCACTCATCTCTGCTGAACTCTCTCTCTGTAACCCTCTCAGTACACCACTCTCTTGGTCTGACATTCTCTCCTCCCCTCTCACCTGGAGCTTCCGGACTCCCTCGGCTAAGCCTCTGCCCACACAGCCAGCCTCCTTCTCTGTCATCTGACCGATGAAGCGAGTGTCAGTTGCCGCCTTTGCTGCCTCTTTCATTCCCCCCTCTACCCCTGCTTTTGATTCTCACTCTGACTCAGTTCTTGCTAACCTCCACCTCACCATTTCGAACACTGTTGACATCCTTGACTATGCCATGAGGATCCGCATGAAGCCTGCCTCCAAGTGCAACAGTTAGTATGAAGCTGACCTAGCCTTGCTGAAAGGCAAGTGCAAAAATGCAGAATGAAAGTGGCTGGCTTTGGGCACAATCTCTGAAAAAGACTGTCCTGTTCCATGCTCCAAAGCCACTACAGACTGTCCATCCAGTCCAAGAAGTGGGACCATATCAAGCCCATATCTATGTTGCCACCAATAACACTTCAGAACTCTTCCAAACCTTTAAGGAGATTGCCAATCCTACTGCAGTTTACACTTCTTCTCTTCCTTCCCATCACCTCTGCATGGCGTTGGCCTCCAAATTCTCAACAAGAATCCAGTAAATGATTTGGAAATAACCATTCTCAAGTTGGATTCGCATTTCAACCCTAAAACTAGCACTGTTCTGGAAAGATATAATTTTGGTGTACATGTGCAAGAACAAAGGCAGAACAGGGAATCAGATTGTGTAGTGGATGAATTGAGGTGATGAGAGAGAATAAGAAACATGAGAAAAGGGAATTGAGAATAGAGTGCAGTGATTGGGTGAGAATAAGGAAAGGTGTGGTGAAGAGAAACAGAGATTTGTTGTCCTATAACCTCGTGCAGGTTGAGGCTGTGTTGAAGAGGGCATACTGGTTAGTGGGGGCCAGGTGTGGAATAAGAAAAGGATTGTGGTGGTAAAGAGGGTGTGTGTTAATTGAAGGGAAGGAGATGTGTTATGATATGTGCTAGGTGATGTTGCTGTCTAGAATGTAGAGTGTTCATGTGGAATGTATCTCATGTATTCTAACCCCAAGTCCCAAGCACAGGACTTGGAATTGTGGTAGCTGAACGAGAGAGCTCTGCTGGGGGTCGTTGCCTGCAACTTTATAAAACCTTTATTAAGCTTACCCGTGTGGTATCCTTCTTCACATCAGTAACCAAGCCAGGCCTTGGTAATGGTGCACTATACATTACTGGAGGCTAAATACAACCTCCCAGAGGGTGCATTTTTAAGATATCTGCAATGATCTAGGTGTGAACCCAGGTCAATGGAGATTTCCCCTACAAGTGACCTCAGAAAAACTCCCAAACATCAGCGTCAAACATTTACAGTGCACTATCCCCGCCCACCAAATTAAACCTGAATAGGAAGATTGAACTTGCATGGGAGGGTGATTGTGGAATTGCATTCCTGGAGTATCTATGGCCTTGCAAAAAATGCATCACACTTTGATGGCAGCCTAAACCACCCAAACTGTGTTTATGTCCTATAACAGAGCCTTCTTCATGCAGACCCGCTCTGCAAAATCAAGGGATTCGTCACCACACTCCCTATGTTGGTCATGCAAGCTGGAAAAGGTTGTCTTTAAACATATGTTATGTACCTGCAATTTTACCTGCAAATCCTTCTGAGAGGCTGTGTGGTCCTAAATCCCATGTATAAGCAATAGCTCAATCCACATTTCCCCTTTTTGAGTAATGGCTGGAGGTGCACACCTCTCTTTTGATGGTGATGTTATCCAAGGGAGGCTGTTAGATGCACTTGTAGCGATAGTCATTAAGGTACATCCAAGTGGGAAAAACTCTCCCAGCCATTGGATATGACATGGTGGAACAAGGTGACCTATGTGTATGGAATGGAATCTTGCCTACATGGGAAGATGTGATACCCACTATCAAAGATTAATCCCTGGTACCTGCTGGAGGCTTCTTCTTTGTTCATACAGACTGATGTGAATGACTTTGTGCAAAGGACTCTACACCCCATGAGAGGACCATAGCCAGTAGTGGAGCTCCAGCAGATGGGCTCAGGAGTGAAGTATCTAACACGTGATTAAGCGGTGTGTTACCCTCATGCCCTGTACTCATATTTTCTAATCAATACTCGTACTTTGATAATGTCATACCATTAGGAGCATATACTAAGTCAAGAGATACAAGATATGGCACAAGATATGACACTAGACATTGCTCACGATGTGATTGTAGGTGAGTTTTGAAGATTTTCTTTGTAGCATTTTAGGCAACCTCTCAACCTTCCTCTCCACTGTACCCATTTCTTACTCTCACTCTTTCCGTCTCCCAAAAACTCAGGACATCCTGTCCTCACTCTCCTTTACTCCCCTTCCTCCTCCAACTGCACCTAGGCCTCCTTTGACCCTTCTCCCCATCCCTCCTCCTCTCCTCCTTCTCTCCTGTGGCATCTGAGGAGGTCACCAAGACTGTTCCCTCTATGAAAGTCTCCTCCAAATAGGTGCTTCTCTATTCCCCCAGAACTATCAAGGACAGCATTGCCGCCCTCGCTCCATATCCAGCTGAGTTCTGCAATCAAACTTTTGCCCCTGGCTCCTTCTCCTAAGCACTCCCTTGTGCCCCTCCCCTCCTAAAGAAGCCACCTGCAGACCCTTCCTGCCCGGCAAACTACTGCCTTTTCTGCAATACCCCCTTCTTGGGCAAACTTTTGGAGAAGTTGATAATCTCCCAACTAATCCATCACACAAAATCTGTTGGCTGCCTTCACAACCACCAGTCTGGCTTCAGAGCAGCCAGAGGTACATAAACTGCTCTCCTGAACACCCGGGAATACTTGCTCTTAAAGTGCGACTCCAACTCTTCCTCTATTCTCGTCCTCCTTGATCTGTCCTCTGTCTTTGATATGGTCAACCATGCCACCCTCCTTAACCAATTCTGTGATACTCTGGACATGACAGACTCGGTGCTGGCTTGGCTGCCTTTTTTCCTTTCAAATTGGCCCTACCATGTTCAAATTGGCCCTTTTCTCTTCTCTACCTCACTCTCTACCTGGGTTCTGTCCTATCAGTGTGGATTTTCAATATTTACCTTGCTTCTCTTGCTCACCTGATCTCCCCCTTCTCGCCTCACTTTCATTGTTATGCGGATGCATCCAGCTCCCCTTTAAGCTTCCCTCCTCTTCCTCCTCTCCTTCCTTGCTCATTCCCAACTGCGTGATGGCTATCCAGGAATGGTATGCTACAAATGATCTCTATCTTAATTGCAGCAAGACTGGGATCATTCTTGTTGGTGTTTAGTGCAGCTTGGGCACCGCTGACTGTAAATCAATAATCTCAAAATCCTTCGTATGTATCGGAGCACACCCTGTCACCTCGGCACAAGGTAAAAAATCTAGATCAAATAGAAGAATCAGAAATCAATCTGATTCAAGGCGTGCTCACTCACAGCTCTCCCTTAGGAGTTGCTCAAAACTGTGTAGTACTTCCATGATGTTCACATGAAGCACAATTCAATTGTTATTGTAAAAATAGCAAAGATTCTCATATTCTACTTTATTTTCAAGGCACAGTCAATCCCTGGTTTATCAGTGCCAGATTCTTTTTTTTGCCAATGCATTTCGGACTATACATCCGTCTTTAGGGCTTCTAGGCACTCTATACAATTTATAAATTGATTTATATATTGATGGCCAAACCATATTAACGACCATATGTTCATACAATACATTAACATAATACCGTCATCATAATAGCCATTTCATGGATTTCATTCACCCGGAATTGTATACAAAAACCCAATACCATGTGTAGTATTCCCCATAACGTGTGACAAACCACCACCAGTGATCAAAGTACATTCAAAAGCATACCGTTTTAGATTCAACAACCGGATCAGCCCAATTCCATATGGAAACGGAAACAAAGTAAAGTAATGAGAAACAATGTCAGCATACTGTGCACTATTTTCGTCTAAGAAGCTTAGTACATAACATACTGTAGTAAATTACATATGATACATCTAAGTATAATGTAAACATACTTTTAATTAAGTATATATCATTGGAGGAGCCCCCGAGTGGGCCTTTTCAATACAGCCACATCTTCGTGTATGATTCCGTCAACATTCTGGAATCGTACACGAAGATGTAACCCTAGCAACATCCAACATTCTCACATCTCCCCACCTTAACAATAACATGCAATTTGTATATTCAAACACAATTTTTTTTTTTTTAACATTTAACTAAAAACACTTAATCTATGAAATGACATAACGCTGTATTTTTCAACCAATAAAGGATACATCTTTCTCCATGTGTCTTGCATCTACAGCCAGTCTTGGAACGTATAACTGTGTTGAACTCTTCAATAATACACATAGTCTTGCTTGTAATTCCATACTCTTTTCCTACATTTTGATCCTGACTGAATACTGTCATTTCTTCCTTCCATTGGACTTCCCTGTACCTTCCTTCCTTGTGATCCTTCATTAACCAGTTCTCTGAGTTCATCACCTCCATTCTTGAAATTTTCAACTTCCTTCAATCCATCTTCTCCATATTTCATCACTTCTTTCTCCTTTGCCAACACAACATCATCACATGACCATTTTTTTCCATCTTCAAGTACCACCGACTTCCTTGAACAGTCTATTACTCTCTGAGGAGAGTGAAACTTAGATTCACCTTTCATCACACGTTTTGGTTCTTTTACTCTCACCATATCACCTACATTTATTTTACTTTCTTGAACATTCTTCTGTTGGTCATAATAACTTTTATACTTCTCTTGTTTCCGTTTTACTCTGACCACAATGTCATCCATATTGATTTTTTTACTCTCATTACTCATCATCCAAGCAGGTCTCAATCTATTGTTACACAGTCTTCCTCTCATCAACGTAAATGGTACTTCTTCAGTTATGGAATGTGGCGTCACTTTATAAGTAGTGAGAGCTTCTTTAAGTGTTTCCTTCCATGGTAACCCATTAACACACGCTAACTGTATAATCCCTTTAATGAAACGATTCATTCTCTCTACCAGCCCGTTACCCATTGGATGGTACAATGCAGTAGTGCTGTGTTTAATAGATCTATCCTTTAAAAATCCTTGAATCTCTGATGACATGAACTGGGCTCCATTATCTGACACAATTTCTTGCGGGTCTCCCTCTCTACTAAATATTTCATCCAGGAACTTCACAACCTTGACAGCCGACACTGATTCTTCTACTATACCACATTCCACCCATTTAGATGTATAATCAACCAAAACCAGCAGATAAATCTTCTGAGACTCCAAAGAATTGTATGGCCCAGCTATATCAATAGCCAATTTAGTCCAAACAGTACCAGGAATGTCCACCGGTTGTAATGGAGTTGTTCGTATGGATTTGCTCTTGTCACTCACTGCACATGCTGTACAATCCCTTACTAAAGTCTCCATATCACTCCACATGTTGGGCCACCAGTAACTTTCTCTTACTCTTCTTTTAGTTAACATTCTGCCCACATGGCCTTCATGTGCAATATCCATAATCCTCTTTCTTAAAACTGTTGGTGGTATTATCCTATCTCCTCTGTATACACATATCTCATCACTAGACATTTCATCCTTAAATCTTTCCCAGTGTCTTAACTTGTCATCGAAATCTCTCCAACCAGTTTCAATAGCCTTCCTCAACATCTTTTGTTCGATGTCACTGTCCTTCGCTTCTATCCATTCTCTTTGTGAGAAACTGGGATGCACTTGAGCTATAATACAATCCATGTGTTGTTCCTCTCTGAACATTTGTTCATCACCACAGTCATTTGCAACCTCTTCACAGGGCAATCTGGAGAAACAATCCGCAACCACATTGTTTCTTCCCGGAGTGTACTTTATGGTAACATTAAATTGCATAATAATCAGAATCCATCTACTTATGCGTGGAGACATCATGTGCGAATTTTTCGCATTCAAAACATGAACCAGAGGCTTATGGTCCGTCCTGACATCTACCGGAATACCCCAGATGAGACTCTTGAAATGTTCTAAAATCCACTTCACTCCCAGAGCTTCTTTTTCTATGGTCGAATAACTTCGCTCAGCTCCTCTTAATGTTCTTGATGCAAACGCTATGGTAACAACTTCACCATTTTGCACTTGTTCTAACACACCTCCTAAGCCCACATTGCTAGCATCAACTGCTATCCTTGTTTTGGACTTTGAATCAAACATTTTCAAAGCAGGTGCTCTGTTAATCATAATCTTTATCCGCTCAAATTCCTTTTTGCATTCTTTTGACCAATCATATCTCATTCCTTTACACATCAAATTCCTCATATTTTCGGTATTATCCGAGTAATGATCTATAAATTTGGAATAGTATTCTGTTAAACCCAAAAAACTTCTCAACTGGTCTTTGTTATTAGGTTCTGGGATTTTAAGAATGGTGTCGACTAAAGACTCTTTAGGCATGATGCCTTTGTCATTTATTCGATGTCCTAAATATGTGACTTCATTTTTCTTTATCTTACATTTTTCCATTTTGAGTGTCATTCCTTTCTGCTGTAACACTTGTAGGACAGCTAGCAATTTTGCATCATGCTCTTCTTGAGACATTCCTGACACCAAAATATTGTCTTGGAAGTAATACACTCCTTGTAGACCATCAAACAGATGATGCATTAATCTCTGGAACACTGCCGCAGCCGAAGCTAATCCAAACGGCATTCTCTTGTACCTAAAAGCTCCCAACGGCGTCACAAATGATGTCAAATGTCTCGACCCTTCCTCAAGAATCACTTGATGGTAGGCTGACGACAAATCTAAAGTCGTGAAATATTTCGCCGGGCACATGGTGGACAACATTTCTCCAATGTTCGGTAACGGATGTCTATCTATCCATATGTTGGCATTTACATCTCTTAAATCCACACACATCCTAATAGATCCATCCATTTTTTTAACCAATACAATAGGCGATAACCACTCCGAACTCTCAATTGGTTCAATCACATCTTGCTTGCAAAGTTTTTTTAATTCAGCTTCCAATGCATCCTTGGTGCCAATGGGTATATTTCTCACTTCATGCACAACTGGTGTTACACCTCTTTTGAGAATGATGCGATGCTCAAATCCTTTAAGCAACCCAATCTTGTCATTGAAGACATTTGGAAAAGATTTTGCTAAACTTTCTGCATTGTCACATACATTTTCAGCAATGCAAAGAATGGGTACACTCTCTCCAGGATGAATCTTGATCTTCAATGCAGCTTGTTCCCACCATCCTACTATTGAAAACCCATTCTCCGCCACATACAACCTGCAGTAAGTCTTGCGTCCTTCAAATTTAAGTTTCACCCACACACACCCTATGATATTAATGGGCGTTTTTCCATATCCTGTTGCTCTGGTGTTGGTCACCTGTAAATCTTCCATCTTTTTCTTTAAAACATTGATATATGTCTGCACATCAACCATAGTATATGGGGAACCTGTATCCACCATCACTTGTAAGGTTATACCATCAATATCCATGGGAACCCAAGATCCTACTCCATCATTTCTTGGTGTGACAGTAAGTATCTGAACTCTATCTTCTTCCATATCTGTTATCGCCACCAAATTACTTGGACCAGCAATTTCCTCCACAGCTCTCACACCCATAGTAGTGGCACCTCTGGTTCTATAAAATCATCCAGCATTCCTACCAAACCTGCCATTATACTTTCCTCTTCCTCTGTTGCTGCGACACATCTTTCCAAAATGTCCTATATGTCCACACCTAAAACACTCGGCCAAGAATGCAGGACACTCTTTCTCCATGCTTTCATGTTTATTCCATCCACAATATGTGCATCTATTACTCTGCTTGAACGCACCTCCTCCATCTTGTCTGTAAACAGCAGACGCATCTGACTTGACCATTCTCCTGACCAAGGCAATTATTTTCTCCTCTTGGTCGTTTTGCTGATCACCACTTATCTCTTGAACTGACTTAATTCCAGAGTACTCCGGTTTACTTTGAATCTCTCTCATACATTTTTCACCCAATTCAATTGACCTGGCTATTTCCACAGTTTTTTCCAACGTAGGGTTCTTTGCCTGCCATAATCGCTGCTGAATACGCGGGTCAGCCACATGCAATACTATCTGATCACGCAGATATTCATCTGTAACTCCTGTAAATGCACATGTAGCCATTAACCCTATCAAAGCAGCCAAATAAGAATCAATACTTTCCTCTTTGCCCTGTTTCCTTGTGAAAAACCTATATCTTTCCAATACAATGTTGGATTTATTACCAAAATGTTTATTCAATTTAGCTACCGCTATATCATATTTCCTTGACCCACTTGAAGCTTCTCCCCATGTTTCTTCATCCTGCTCCAAATCAGGCAATGACCTGAAAATTCTCAATGCTTCTGCACCAATGCAGTGCAACAAGGTTGCTTCTTTCTGATCGTCATTACATTTTGCCCCTCCAATCGCTCTCAAATATACTTGAAAATTGTCTTGCCACTGCTCCCAAGGACATGTCGGATTCCCAGGAGCCGGTAAAAATTTTATTGGGGCAGTCGTGTTCTGCATGGCTAAAGAATGATGATGATTTGTATGTAATGCTCTGCTCATATGGGGTATGTCCCAGTGGGATTACTGCACACTTCTGGTATAATAATTATTTGCACTCCTCTTTTTTTTTTTTTTTTTTAAATTGTTTCAATGTCTCTCAGCTTTATGTATCCGGTAAATCACCCTAAAATTACACCATCAGTTCCCCCATGTAGCTCTTGTGCTTCTTAGTTAATCCTTTTCATGAGCTTCGTTGCCGTGCAAAACAGCTGATCATCGTACGAACTAAGCCTGTACTTTTCCCAAAGATGGCGGCACGTTTCTCACGTAGAAAGGTCCTTTCTTCTAACACAAAACGACAGTTGAAGCACAATCAAGTCCTCGCGTGCAGCCCACTGCAGCTGTTGTCGGTATTAAATATATATCTTCTTTCCCTTATTTTTTTCTTTTGCACCCATGCTCACACTGTAATGCTGCTCACCGTACTCTTCCGTGAACCAGCGACTCTTCGCCGACAAATCCGACCTCGCACGACACCACCATCCTCATCAGTAGCGTCCGGGGGCTCCCTCCACCTATCCGCGTCCTCGTCGCCAATTGTAGTAAATTACATATGATACATCTAAGTATAATGTAAACATACTTTTAATTAAGTATATATCATTGGAGAAGCCCCCGAGTGGGCCTTTTCAATACAGCCACATCTTCGTGTATGATTCCGTCAACATTCTGGAATCGTACACGAAGATGTAACCCTAGCAACATCCAACATTCTCACACATACCATTCCTCTTTGTCCCGTACCTGTGCTTCGAGGGACATTGTTTGTTGTCTGCACCCTTCTCTTCAATAAACACATAAAGCTGTCTACTGCGCTCGTTTCTAGGAACAATCTGTGGACAATAAAATGCACATTCCGAGTCCGTTCTGTAAACTACCTTCTTCCCTTAGCCTCGCATCACTTCTTGTATACTATAAACAAACTGCTATTCACTCACCCGTAAAATGGACGTTGCCCTTCACTCTTCTGTATCACGGTTGCATGTCAAATAACCTGCATCCCTGACAGAAGCAGCTAAATTACCTGTTGTGGCTGGTCTCCTAGCAACCCGCAACCGCGCATGCGCATACGGTGCGTGTGTGGTAACTTTCACTTTGTTCCCGCTCCTGTGTGTGTTCAAAACAAGAGTGCCCCTACAGGTTTTAATGGAGATCCCATAACAATTGTATGTGTCATTTCATCATGTTTTATACAGCCCATATGTGTTCACAAAAGAATATCAGGTGAATCTGTAAATATGTGTTCCGTTCATGATAATAAATAAAGACAACCGCAACACTGCATGACTAGTCAGTGAGCAGTTCTCATCAGTGCCTCAATGGGTATGTTGGTCAGAGTGTCAAATGTCTCAATATTCCATATACCTTAATGTCCATCCAAGTCTGTTGTTTTGTAATTCTAATGCTCAATCTACAATGGGTCCCATATGATAATGGAAAATGATACTTTACCAAATGGTATCCATACAGTCACATTGAAACATCAATCCCCATGTTGTTACTTGAGTGCAAGAATAGACGCCTGACCACATTTCCAGCATAAACATTATGGTAAATACCAGACAAGTTCACTTCTGTAGTATACCGCTCTGTCCACTCATTAACCTCTAGTATATGTGCACCTAATTCATACGGTGGTACCATAGCAGATGTTGCAGTTCCTGCCTTGGGTCCCGCTTCGTCCACATGGGATCGTTGCGGGAAAACCACCCAACATGTTCTGTCCGCCGTCCAAAAACCTAGGGATAGGTTTTCAGACCATTCTGTTTTCACAAAAAGCATACATAATTAATTTCTTCATTTATACCCCCTGGTTTCAAGGAGTCCAATCTGTCTATTCAGAACATCTCCTGTTGATTAAGTCTTTTGTTGATATCTTCATGTTTATCTCTGGCTCTAACCACCTCTAATACTTGGATTCTGATTTGATTGATAGTGTGCTTCATCATATCCCAGTGTCTACCCACTGTAGAGTTCTTGTTATTCGTGTTAATGCACAATCTGTGTTCATTCCAACGGATTCTCCCTGAACATGTGGATTGACCCACGTAATAGATCCTGCAAGGGCACTTGATGGCATATATTATGTTTGTTTTATCACTCGTGGCATAACTTGTCAAACGTATCTTCTCTCCTTTTCTTGGGTCGTTGAATGTGTTCCCTTTAATGATGAAACTGCAATTGGTGCAGTGTAAACATGGGTAGGTACCCGTTCTCAGTGGTTGTGCCAGTGGTCTTGTCTTTACCAATCTGTCTCATAGGTTCCTGCTTCTTTCGCAAAATTAGGTTTGTCTTTAAATAAATGCTCGACCCTGGTATCATTCCTCAGTGTTTGCCAGTTCTTCAGTACATTAGCTTTAGTGTGACTACTTTGCAATGAATAACATGAAACAAAGACCATGGGTATATGGGATTCATGAGATTTCTCTTCCTTCTGTGTCCTTGTTATTGGTAATGCAAGACGTTCTTTCGCTGCTGTGATCTCTTCTCGTTTGTATCGCCTAGATTCAAACTTCTTCCCCATATTTTAAATCTGCTTTTTATAAATCACTGGGTCATTCACTATCCTATTAACCCGCATCATTTGACTGTATGGAAAATTCCTCAATAAGCTCGGCTGATGAAAACTCAAAAAATGTAAAAGGTTATTGCAATCTGTTTCCTTCATGTGATATTGGTCTCATATTTATCTTCGTTCACATGATGTTACGCTCAACTGGTATCCACGGGGATGCCACCCAGCCCTGGTTGGATGATTTGCACTCTCAGACCTTCTTTCGGTCCCTTGGTAAGGCCTCTGGTTAAAGATGGGTCTGCAATATAGGAGAGCTGGATTCAATATCAGATTGTCTTTATGTTTTCCCACCTCCCTTGGCCTCAACTCCTTCCTCCCCCTTGGGCCTTCTCCTCACCTTAATATTGTAGAAGGTGGATTGTCCGTCCCGTTCCTCGTGGCAGGGGCGCGTAGATGTGGGGGGTGAGCAGCGACCAAGTTACTTCACTGGTGCAAGCCCCCCTGTGGGAATCCAGGCCTGCTGTAACTCCGTAGGTTTGCTGCTTTACAGTCTTTATATGCAGTTCTTATGTTCCTCTTAGTTCGAATAATAATGTCTTGCTTCTTTCCTTTTAGGTATGGAAAGGTATTTTGGTGTTATCATGCAGTTTGAAGATGAGCATGGGCCGGTAGGCGAAAGCGTGGTGTGCGCGATGCTGTCCGGTGAGTAATGCGTGATGCGCTGCGCTGTTTCGCCTTTTGTATTGCTAACCTGTGTCTTTTCTCTCCTTGCAGGTCACAATGTTCCTCACCGAGTGCCGTAATGTTCCAGCGATGATACTGACCAGGAGATGACAACCCAGGTAAGAATTGTGTGGCTTTCTTCGTTCGGGAGGAGACGTGAGAAAACCCTTACTAATGCTGTTTTTCTTTCTCCTCTTTCCAGGTTATGGTATTCCATGATGCATGCGGTGCCGGATGATGGAGTTCATACCTTCAGGTGAGTGGAACTGAAGTCGGCAATGGATTGAAGACAGGATACTGTTCCAGGTAAGTTTCGTAGTGTTCTTTCTCTCTCTGCAGGTCCTTGGTTTCAGGTAAGCTGGCATCAAAGAAATGGACACGGTGAGCGTTACGCTGCCCACAGCAGAATAATGCGAAGCATGTTCTGCTGTTTGGGTGCGGTTTAAATAGTCTCATGAAAGGTAGTCCAGGTAAAATAGTCCCAGGCCTGCCACACCCAAAGTATTCCAGGTAAAGTAGGCCCAGGCCTGCCACACCCAAAAGACTAGACTGCATAGCTCAGTTGCTTGTTACTGAGCTATGTGTGTGCCTCCATGTTGGCTGAACCCCCCAAGTTAAATAGTCCAAAGTAAATAGTCCCATTCTAATGTTGGTCTTCATGATGGTTATGAGCCCGACCCCAAAGGCGCCAGGACTGACTCCAAGAGAGTCTTGGATGAGGTTTTAAGGCCTTTGACCTGGCCCTAACTGGAAGGCTGACTTGCCTGTGAGGCCCAGGGGTAAGGGTCATGACATATGTATCGCGACATCTAGAAATGGATGTCTGTAGTAGAACTCTCATGTGTAAATTGTATACAGGGATCTATAGTATTCAGATATACAAAAAACTCTTGTAAGGACTCTGATGTCCCCGTCTATATCCCAAAAACTTAATCGATATGTCTGGTCCATAAAGTTATGTTGTCCTTCCAATTCGCTCTCTGCAGAATGTGTTCTTTCTCAAACTTAAACAAAAAGCAGTTTGCGTAATTGGTGCCATTGTGGCCCCCATAGAGGTACCCGATGTTTGTAACAAAAACTGGTTCTTGTACTGAAAGTACGAATTCTCCGAGATGCATTTAAGTAGAACTAGAATTAATTCTTTGATGACTTTCATTTCACCCTCATTTGCAAGAAACCATTCTATGGCCTCTTGGCCCAAGTCGTGGGGTATAGAAGTGTATAGGCTTCTGACGTCTATAGTAAACATGATGGAATCCTTAATGTACCCCTTTTCCTTGAGACGTTCCGGAAATTGTGTGGTATCTTTAGTGTACGTGCAGGTCTTTTGTACCAAAGGTTGAAGAAAAAAAATCAATATATTGTCCCAGAGGTTGAAGTAAGCTATTTGCACTTTGGGAAGAGTGTAAAAGTTGGGCACTCGTGGATGTTTATTCAGAAGAAATACTTTTGTTTTCTCATTGATCCATTCAAACTCATCTGCTCTGTCAAGTATTTCGTTTTTCAAGATTGTGCATAATGTCCAGTGTCGGGTCTCCATCAAGTTGTCTCTCGCATTCAGTATTATATATCTGTACAGTCCATGATAACCAAAGCACCCCCTTTATCAGCTGGTCTTATGGTTATTGTATCATCTACAAATAAATCTTTTAGTATGGTAAACTCATTGCTTTTCAAATTGCTATATTTAGGGTGTTTGTATGATAACTTCTTTAATTCATTGAGAGTTTGTCTATGGAAGATATCAATGGAGGGGACATTCACTGGTGGCTCTTTCTCCTAAATTCCTGTAATACATCTTCATTCTGATCAGAGATAGTAGTAGGTTCTAAGTCTTCAAAAAAAAAAACTTTAAGTTTGAGTTTTCTTACTAGTTTAAACAGGTCTATCTTGGTTTAAAAAGAAGTTGTGCTGTACGTTGTCACAAAACTCAATCCTTTCTGGAATACTTCCATTTCTCCTTTACTCAGTATCCTTGATGATAAATTGATTACTAAGTTTTCTTCTGTAACTGTCGGGCCGCCCTGGTCTCCACTCCTGTGTTTCCTCGTCCCTCTTCTTGTCCTCTTCCTTCTCTGGTCGGCCTAAAAAAAAGTTGTGCTGGTGCTACTTCCATTTCAGATGTGGAGGTATTACCTCCTTCTGTTGTTGTTGTCGTTGTTCTTGCCTCCGTAGGTCAGTGCCTGCTGGCTCTATCTTCTGAGTCCGTACTTGAGGAGTTATCTGTACTACTTTCCTTTGGTTTCCTATGAGGTGGCACAGTGTATCTATCCATCCAAGTATAGACCTCACCATTAAGGTAATTATATGTGTCATGTTGAAATTTCCTCACTTTGTTGCCCTCTATTTCCTTTTTATATGACTCCAATTTAAGATTGATGCTCGTGACTATATCTTCCAACTCTTCTTTACCTAATGTTTTGCATAGTTCTCTCTCAATCTCTTCAATTTCCGCATTCAGAGTTGTCACATTTTTCGTCAACTCTTGTATTGTATCCCATTTACGTACAAACTCTTTGTTCTCTTTACAGAGAGTTGGTCTCAAATTGATCCTTAAACCTCGGGGTATTCTTTGATTATTATAATAGCGCCCAAATGTTATGGCATGTAACTTAATATTTATCTCTTTACGGATGAGATATTCCAATTGTTTGATCCTTTTCGCGGAGTCTGAAATAATGTCTTTTGTGGTTGACCATTCTTCTTGGTACCTCCCGCTTCCTTCCCCCATACTCTCTGGCTGCTCTCTTTGGTCCCCTTTGCCTCACCCTCTTGTGATGCAAAAACATGGGGGTCATCTACACCTCCGCTCTCTCCTTCTCACCTCACATTGCTGACCTTGCCAAGAAGGCTTACTTTCAGCTTCACCTCCTCAGGGGCATTCTCTCTTTTCCCAGGGGCATTCTCGCTTTTCTCTCCTTCCCCCAAAAACTCAATGTCTCGAGAGCTCTGGTTCTCTCCAGGCTGGACAACTGTAATAGCATCTTATCTATTTACTCTGTTCACCCTCTTCAACTAATCTAGAAAAGAACTGAAAGACTTATTTTTGGCCTCAAGCCCAGTGTACTGCATCTCTCCAACCCTAAAAGCACTCTGCTGGCTCCCGGTGAATGCAAGGACCAAATTCAAGACTCTTTGTATCATCCAACAGACTTTCTGCGGCCTTGGACCACGCTACATTCAACTTTCGTTCACTAAATACTGCCCTGCTAGATTCCTTCGATGCTCCAGTTCTAACGCTCTGCAGGTCAGACGTTGCTCCAAGCAGAGAGTGGGGGGATAGATCTCTTTCTGTGGCAGGTGCCTTCCTCTGGAATGGCCTCCTTGCCCCTCTCAGGCTTGAGCCGGATCTCAAGTTCCGGAAGCTTCTCAACACCTTCCTCTTCTCCTCATCCTTCCCTGTCCCACTTCCTTGCTAATGGCCCTCCGCTGATAGGCTTCGCTGCCTGATCCCTTCTGAGTTCACACAGGGTCCAGGCCCCCCTCCTTGACCAGTCTGCCTCAGCAACCTGTACTTGCCTTCATCCACACTTCCCTGAACAGACTACTGAGTCTGGTCCACCCTCCGTCCTCACACTATCTGACCCTCACATCATTCCTCATAGCACTTGCCGTCCAGGCCTCACCTTGCCCTCCAGGCCTCACCTACTACTTGCCCCCAGGCCTCCCCTAGCACTTACTCAGCCCCTATCCCCCCTTCCCTCATGCATCTCCCCTGCCCCTCCCCCTACTTTCCCCGTCCTGCCCCTCCACCCACTGTCACTTCCTGTTGCTGCACTCTGAATGTCACAAGGCCTAGTAGGACCGTGTATTGTTGTTATTTTATCCTCCTCTGATCCCTTCCCACTTAGTCTTGTGGCAACTGGAACCACATTTTGCTGTATAGGTGCCATAGAAATGTTCAATAAATAAATACTTCAGGTCCTCCAGACAATATATTTAGGGAAAGTGCCTAAACACAATAAGGAATATGTAGAAAGAGACTTGCACCAACTGAATGCTATACATTGTCTACCTACCACCCGTAGGAAAGAGCCCAAGGGAACACCCTAACCAAGAAAGATTTTAAAAACACTGATTCACTTTTCAACACAGTATAACGGATAAATATTTGCCCAATATCCCCAATTACAACCGACAGTTAAGACCACAGTGTGCTCTATATAAATGATCTCACACACTCAATTGCTTATATGTCATCAAGCACTGTAACCATATCGTGTGGCATCAAACACTGTTACTATCAACATCGCCTACAAAAGCCACATCCCGAGGGACAGAAAAAGTGTCATGATAATCTTGATCAACCTTGATACTTTTGTCTGCGATGTGATTCATATACCTATACATGCAACATTAGTACCCGGGGTGGGGGAAACAGCCAATCAGGTGATGCTGATCGCAGGCTGAAACCGCTGATCTCAACCCGTGTTCCACGGAAACCACACACTGCCTCCCCTGCCCAGACTGTAATCTTCCCCCACCCTCCTTTCTTTTCTTTTTATATATTCTCAACTCCCCACCCCAGCCCGGCTTACCTGATTGTGGCAGCAGTGAGGCCCGTCCCCACTGCTTCTCACTCTCTCCCTTTGCCAATCGCAATGGAAATTGAAGAGCGGCTCCATAATGAGCATTGCCTTCAATATCTGTGATGGCCATCTTGGAACTGTCATTTCTATGAATGAATGGGACACTACAAGGCCTTCCTTTCATTCATAGAAAAGACCCTACGATCACCATTGCTTTGGTAACCCGGGGAGCTAAAGGCTTTAGCAACCCATTCCATGGGCTACACTGGTGGCTAACATCCCAGTGACCTCGTTAAATGCCTTGATTTGCTTGGCCCTTTAACTTGGGCTGCTGGACCGTTAGCCCCCGGTGAAGCCCGTGCAACATATTAAAACACATGCTGTAAAGAGAATCCCCAGACCGCAGATGATGAAGTTTATTCAATTCAGTTCATTTATTTTTATTTGGATCATACATTATATAAAAGAGCAGATTTATTAGAACAACAAAATAAATGCCCAATGTAAATACATGTTCATGTAAAACACTTCAGTTAATTGATTACAAAATACACAAAATCCTTTTAAGAGCTGCTTAGAAAAAAATCATAATGTGCATTTATCAAATATGCAATATGCAATCTTCACTAACCTTTTGAACTGGGTTGCCCAGCCCTTTAAGATGAGTATCAATACCCTGGAGATGGATGGGGATGCAAATTGTATTCATACATCAATAATCAAGATGACTCAGGTAGTTTTGCAAAAGGGAGTCCGTTTTAATAACAAAGGGTCTAAAACAGTACAATGAACATCAGCATTCCTTGATACTCCCCTCAAAATGGCCACTATGAAGGTCACTAAATACACAACATTCCATTGGCTACTCAAACTATAGAACCCTTGATTACACGGTCCTCTACAATTGGTTGGCTTCTAAACCCTGTCAGTACTTTTCCACCTATGTCTAGCAGCATGCTGACTGAACATCCAGGTGCTAGTGGGCTCATCTAAACACTAGCTTCCCACCAATTAATATATCAATCCATCATCACCTCAATGGTCCAGTGTCAATTAGTGCTTGAAGTTTACCTTGAGTTTGTACTGTGCTCTGAGAATTTTTAAGGAGTGCAGGCACAGCCTGCCCTCGTGCGTAGGTGTGCCCATCTCGATTGTCCAACTTCCTTAATCCACTTGACTGGACACCATGAAATCGAGCCTTTTCGTGTGTTTAATATTATTTTCTAAAAGTCATCTGATGTCTTTTGTTTTGCTCAAGCCTTTCCGAACAGGAGACTCTGATCTTTCACACAATTTGTATCCAATGTCAGCCAATTCCTGTTTGACAAAACCTTGGCTTCTTGGCTCATTCAACTCCTTCTGCTGAGATTTCATTTGTAATTTAATTGCTTTTAACTGCGACACATTGAAGTGAGGCCTTCTTGTTAATGTTCAGCACTGTTTTATAATGTGTAGTGGAAACATCCATCTTTTACTTGTCCATATGCATATATATCTATATATATATATATATATATATATATATATATATATATATATATATATATATATATATATATATATACATATATATATATATATCGGTGCTTGCCGCAATCTATTTACAATAAAGTTTGAAGCTAGCTTTCAAGATTACTTTGCTGCTTGTGTTTCTGGTGCATCTGTACACGTTTAAACTAGCTTACTATCTTCATCCGTTTCTGTGGCATAAGCTTCTTCACCTTGATCCCAACATGTCACTTATCCTTCATACTTTCTTGATGCCTTATAGAATATCTGCATTCTCTGGTCTCTGCATCTCTTTTGTGTGCGTCATCTCTCTCTGTTTGACGTCACTATTCATCATTGCTTTTCATCTGCTCTGCTTATTCAGGAATCTCATTTAAATGGCCATCATATTGTCTTGCATGAAGGTACGATTTTCTAAATGGGTACCTTGCCTCCCAGATTCTCTTAGGTATGGGTATTCTTATGGGTACTGCACACAGTCCACACTCTCTTTGTTGGTTCAACTGTTCCGCATATGTCACATACTTTGGTTCCCACTCTATAGGTAGTGATGGGAGGGGCAGTACGAGGGGGGATACTTGGCTCCTCCTCTACACTTTCATGCTTTAATAAGATATGAAGACAGTGCAAATAATAAGCCATTTCTGTTTACTGAGCTGGTAAACTAGCTCAGCGGGTGGAGCGCTCACTGTTGTGATCTGAGCCTGATCTGTAGGTCACAGCTTTGACTCCCAGCAAAGCCAACTCAGCCTATCATCCTTTTGAGGTGGATACATGAGTATCAATTTTGGTTGGGTGATATTGTATGTAAATATGTGCTCTGTAAAGGGCTTTAGATTAATGTGCTGTATAAATAAACACATCATCATTAAATAAACACATTGTTACTGACTTCAAGCACACAAAGCATCTCAATTGCTGTCCAGTGTAAGATATCTCAAGAAAGGATTACACCACTTATTGTTTGGCCTCTGAAAAGTGGCCACAAAATACAAAGAGAATTACAGTCTCATTACATGCTAAACCCTGATGAACATTGGGTGATGAGCCCCTTTTCCAAGACACTGTGAAGTCCAACGGGGGTAAAATTCCAAGCTACAGTTTTAACATTACAGTGTTTGCCCAGTTGGATTGAGAGTGTCGAAGTACTCCTCAAACAGTAGATTGTTGGTAATCTTCAAATACTGCATTAATTGGATGGATATATAGAGGCCACTCACTGTGCACACTCTTATCTATACTTTCAGCACAAGAACCATAAACACATGTGTTGGTTAAATGTATTTGAGAAGAAAGATCCCTAGCATGGATTTGACATAACAAAACCATAGGATGTGATCCGCTCCTGAGGGACCCAAATCATCATGCATGGCTTTGCAATAGGCCAGTATGTCTTTGCTGTTCCACAGTTGTATCGAGTATAGTAGCATTGTTAATTGTATGGCATATGATATACCTATGAATCCCAGCTCCAGGTTAGATATTATGTAAGGGACACTCGACAGAAGTCCCAATAATTGTGGGAACTTTTTATTTTAAAACATAGAACTTTTTATTTTCTAAACATAGAAATATGTTACATATTTCTATGTTTAGAAAATATGGCTTTATGGCTTGCATAGTACACAAACCATAGTAAGGTACGCCTACAAATATATAACATGTATATATATTTGTGTGCATACCTTACGATTTGTGTACTTTTTAGGCCACCCCCCTCCCACAAGCCACACCCCCAAATGAGGCCCCCCCTCGATTGCTTACCCCACTTAAAGCATTGTCTAAAGAACAATGCCCTTAGCTGTGAATTCTTCTTTGCAGTTAAACATTCTGTGCCACCAAAACAGCGACGTGTGCAACTGGGACGCGTGCCATCAGCACTGCCCAACTGCTCTGTCTGATCCCCATGGAATCTTATGCTACAATCTGCATTACTGTACTAGCAAGGTCACAAACCTTTAACATACAAGAGAATTGCTTAGAACCGTCTGCATCCTGTCTGCTTCAATAAATACCTTTAGTGAGCAACAGAGCCCCAGCCATGCCCATCGAAATGAATAACCTTTGCAATCATAAAGGTCCATACTTTAATCTCCTGTGGACAGGCATGCAGCCAGAAGGTCCGAAGAAAAAGGAAACTAGCATTCACGACCTCATCAACTTCACTCAAATCAGAGGGATAGGCTGCTGAGGATCAGCATCCACCAGAACCAGACAGTCGAGTAGCATTTAGTAAATACAGGGGGATATGAGAACAGTCTGGGCAGGAAAGAGGGAGGGAGAGAAACAACAGGCATATTAATCTGCGCCGTAATTGAGTGCATCTCAAATATATGTGCACATTCACGGCTGCTCCTTGTGAAATGTGAAACAGGCATCATGACTAAGATAGCAGTTATCCGAACCATTGTGTCAGAATATGCTTGAGTTGCACAACATATTGTATTGTAGCTGTTATTTCTTTGCTTATGAATATGTTCATTATCTTGGGATGATTTTATGTGATAACCGTCAGGCTTCACTGCACGTTCATGGTGTCTGTGTATTGAAATAATGTGTTTGCCTACTTAAGGCTGTGGATGAAAGTATCCTAATTGTGAACAGCACATAGTGCTTTACTTGTCCAAGATGAATGATATTTTTCAATTATATACCTCAGTACCACATCTACTTGCGGGGCCAGAGACTATGACTGAGAGTAAACATGTCTACTGAGTCGCATAGAATATTCTCATCTAACTATTTCTGTGCGTTAAAAACAATGTATTGGGAAATCTGGGACAGCTTCCTAAGTGTATGTATAACACAGTACCTTTTATTTATAAGACATAATATGCCTACTATTTTGCATTGGACTACTTTCTGCTGCAATTGGTAACTTTTTGAGTTTGCACAGCACATAACAACTTATATTTGCAAGCAAGCAAAACCATGTAGTTTAGTCACATGCATAGTATTCATAAGGAATACAATCTAATATGCTCCCTAAAAGTATTCCCTTCCCGTCAATTTTTTAACAGTATGCACTTTATTGTAAGAACTTCAAGTATTGCCCTAATGGGCATTATGTATCGCATGCTCCATGTTGGTTAAAACAGCATCGCAGAAAGTTGTTTGAAGAACTAAAAACACCAGGTCAAGTCTATTTATATATTGGGGGTATGTCCGAAAACAGATGGCGGTCCAGTTGACCTAGAGTTGGCCTACTATCGGTAATCTTATAAAAAGAATGAAAAAAATGTGAATTTACATTAGAGCCGAGAACATTTCAAGGTTACTATATTACTGGCCCTCTTTTCTGTGTTTATGTAATAAATAGCCACATTTAAAGGTGTTTATATCTAACACATTAATCTACTCAATTGAGCAGTAGATATGCCAATCTGGCCACCAATATGGCCGCCACTGTGAGGTGTACCAGGACATTTCCTATGGGATTCTAAAAGATACTGCATATTTGATGTGAAAATAGTAGACAAATATAAAGGACATAAGTAGAGTGACCAGCATGCTTTTTCTTTATACACATGCATTTGACTAAGTCGGCAAGTTATATGACCAAGCAACAGGATCGTTGTGAAGCACATTATCACACTGCCTTACCCTTTGGTCTGGGGATTATGGATTTTATTCAATTTTAAAAATGAAGATATTTTAATCTTTTTTGGAGTCTAGTGGCTAGGATCATTTTAATTTACGAGTCGACACGACGTGCGACTCGAGGCCGCCTGTGTCATTACACTGACTGAAGATTGAGATATATATATATATTTATAGAATCTTGATTGGGCATTCCCTTTATTTTGTACTGTTATACGTTGCTGCTTGGGTTGCTACTGGATCACATTCACACCCCTTTTGGGCGTATAGCCTTCCCTCCCGGCACGTTACCACAAAAGGGGAAAGAGGTACATCTCCTTACTGTGCCTGTTTTACCTTTATGATTGAAAACACTCTTGTTCTGTAGACGTGTGAGGGTTGAGTAGGTGCCTTAGACACTATACATCCTGGTACTCCTTTGGGCCAGAAGTGATTTTGTCACAGAATCCTGTCTATCTGACAAGGGTGCAGAAGCCTTGGCTTTTTTAATTTGTATTACTTCATAAAATGATGTGAGTAATTCCATCTCTGAAAGCGTAATCTGCTAATCAAATTCTCCTTTCATTAACTCCATGCCCAAAGAATAGTGTACCTTTTTGCTCTGTTGTCAGTAGCCTGATCTGCAGCAGATGCTCTCCAATGGCACAGAGCAGATTCAGAGGTCACGTGTGCCCATTTGAAATCTGTAATGACAACCACATATCTGCCTTTGCTCCCCCTCTCCCTTGTTGATCTGCTCTCTATTGGCTCTGTGCACCTGGCCACCCTCTGTCCCCTTGGCCCAGGTACCTGGTCACCCTGCCACCCTTCTGCACTGCCTCCCAGCCATCCTTTGCACTGCAGACTGTATCTGTACCCATACAGTCCCCCACCCCCACCCATTTTCTTCTTTTAATGCACTTATCAGACTTACCCAGTTCTGTTGCCGTAAACACAGCACTTGTTACTTGCTGGCTGTACTATCCCTCTTCATTGCTCCATTATCTATTTTGTTTCTATTTATTATTATTTATCTGATTATCCTCTGCTCCACACTTTCCACTCTCCCCCTTCCATTTCCCCTTTCCCCTTTCCCTTTCCCATGCACTTGCACCTTATCAATGTCACTGGGCCTATTAAGATAGTTGTTTTGTTCTCCCCTGTTCCCCTAGTTTGCCTTGTCTTGCTCTAAAACACTTGTGTACTTGCGCGATACAAATAAAATATCTTATCATATCATATTGTTGGGGTGATTTCCCAGGGGGTCGGCAGGGCCATCTATGGACTTCCGGGGTTGGGGTGGCCCCAACTCCTCCCCTGTCCCAAAGGAGTATGAGACACAAACAAGAGCAAAGAGTTACTGCTGTTTATTGCACAAAACAGACAGGGAAAGGTTCTCGGAGCATCAGCACCCCAAGAACTTATTCGCGGTGATGGGATTGCAGGCCCTTTTTCTAGCAGGATGACACTACTACGTTTTTCACCTGCTAAAACTAGCCCCTAAACCTAACACTACTCCGGATTGGTTCCCTGAGTGGTAGGGTCAGTATGGATCAGTATAGGAGAGAATTCTAGTGGTGGAGAAGAGGTCAGGTGGTACGCTTGGGTCGGCCCTAAGAATGGCTACATGAGATTTGTTACATGGAGAAAGTTAGTGATTAGTGGAATTGTGGTGTCGTCAGTGGTTAGCCCCTCATATTATGGTTGGTTCATCCGCAAGCCCCCAGGCCTGGGACCATCGTCGTTCCCAGATTGCAATGTACCTGGTGTTGGCAACAATGTATGACTATGAGGGTCATTCTGACCGTGGCGGTAAGGGGTTAACTGCACCGTTAAGGATCCCTCTGCTAAATAGTCTGTGTGCTGGTGGAATCTCTCTCTCTCTCAGTGCTGTTTCTGACCTTCCCCAAAGGTAATTTTCAGTCAGTGGTTCTCCTTATCGTTTTACTCTGGATACTTTATTCTCTGTAGTAATGTCACTCCTTAAGGTGCTTTGTGCTTTTTCCAGGGACCTTCTCTTCCTTTTGTTTCCTTTGTCCATTTTAGGGAAATTCTCCAGGTTGATGTGTTTTTGTGGTACCACCAGGGATGGTACGTTGACGTGTACCATGGTACATACCCCATTCCATGACTGCAGTAAGCTTATATAATCTTTTCTTCTGCAGGCCCAATAGTGATCCATCATCACGGCTGTTCCTGATCCCCCCTCAGGAATCTTTATTGTTTTTTTACATCCTTCGTTTACTCCAACATCAACCTCACCATTGTGCTGGTAACATAGTGTAGGTTCTGCAACGGGTATTATCGTTATGGGTTCCTCCTCTTTGTCCAACCATGTTAGCAGCGCTGCACTCTTTGGCCATTCCTTGTAGCACTTGTCGTTTTCCTCTTGTACTGTCATCACTGATGAGTTTGCCAATGTCACTATCTTGCTTCCTACTACACCATCTACCCATCCATTCTTCGTGTATACTTTGCCATATACTAGTATTAGTGGTCTCTCCCAGGACCCTGGTTCACCTCCAACCTCTCTTGCATTCCATTGGCACGGCAGGGAGTTCAATGTCACTTCTTTTGTATCTCCCTTGTCTGGTCCGTCGGTTATGTATTGAAGTCCTTCAGTGAGCTGCCAATAATTGTCATACATCAGTAGTGTCTTGATGAAGTTGTCTTCGTAGGGGTGTGTTCACCTCGACTTCCATCTTAGTGTTGCCTGTTTACTTTGAAATCGCCCTTATGTTTGAAATAATGCTAAATATAAAAGGCATTCTGCTGTTGCTGCTGGTACTTCAGTAGCCACAAATGTTCTTGAGGCGTGTAAGTGGTTTCAACCCTGAACTCCACCTAAGTCAATGCCTAGCGTGGGATGCCCAGCTGGAACCCTTAATTATATATTTTTATGTCTAAAGTTCTTTTATTTCTGAATGATGTACCCTTATATCACGCCCCTAATCTTTGAATCCCCCCCGGTCTCACTGAACCAAGAAGTAGGTTGTTTTGCAAAATTAAAAGATTTATTTGATGAATTGAACAATATATATATCACACTTTTATGAATATGAACAATATCTAAATATCACACTATTAATATTTATACAATGAACAGCAATGGGTGATATTACAATAATCAACAATCTATTTAATCAATGGGAATATGGATGAGAAGAATAATGTAGCATAGAATAAAACTTTGTGTGGGTTCAATCAAATGCAATGTAATCACTCTTTCCCCCTGAAACTACTCAATCCCCCCTAGTATGCAATATAGAGATGGAAGGAGAAAAAACAGGTTTCAGGAATAAACACTCTACAAATGCAGTTTCAATCCCAATTCCCCCAGTAAGCAGAGAGAAACAGGAATGATTTTAAAACAGGTCAAATGCTTTTGAATGTGATTTTGAATGAAGGTGAAAAATACTGAAAAATGAATTTAATTCACTAAATTGGGTTCAGAACTAGTGGGAGCCGCTTTGGATAGTTCCTTGTAGACACTAGCAATGATGGTTGGATAACTAGCAGATACGAAACTGAATTCAGAGGTTGAATGCAAAGAAAAAGCTTTTTTATATGGGATAAATTGAGCCAAATGCAGAATCACGGCAAACTTTTCCGCGCACGTTAAGCGCGATTGCGGCAAAACTATAAGGAGGTGGAATATGGTTCAAAAGTTACAGAGGTTTTAGTAAAGGTCGATTTTTCTCAAAAAGAGTCAAGATTTCAAATGAAAGATGCGCTTTTGAATATTACAAACAAGGATTGGATTTACACTAATGGGCTATGAAGATGCAAGATACCAACAGTACAGCCACCAGTCCAGAGGCGCCTCTGTCTGGTCTTTGTCCGCCGTGACACTTGCCTTCTTCAGCAAATATATTAGCGCAAAGATGATTTATCACTACAATTATCACAGGATTATAGGGATGATAGAAGGATGCAGGACAGACAAAAGAGATTCTACAATGCAGTCTGGATATCATAGAATGGGTTAGATTGGATTACTTAAGGATAAGAGATTGGCTATGGACAATTCTATGCTAAATACTCACAACTATGGTTTTGGAATAGGCCCGTCAGAGATCTTGTCAAGGGTTTTGGACTGGAATTCTGCTAGCCACCGGACAGGATTCAGGTGCTTGGTTCTGCTCTCAGCACGGCACTCTGTCTCTGCACGGCCTCTTGGACTGGATCTGACGGGTTGGTTCTGGGTTACAGCTCTACTCTACTGGTTTGGATATCTGGGTTCTAGCAAGGGTTCTTGGCAAGAACCAGAAAAACAGCACAGCCCGGCTGTTGAATTTGTTATGCCCCTTGGAAGTTTGGGGTTAAAATCAAGTTGCAAGATTTTAAAGGCCAGCTGAGAAAGGTTCAGCTTTGGATTTGGGCCTTCTGCTTTCAGAGTTCTGGAGTCTTGATTCTGGGTTCTTTCTGCAGAGCGCTTTGCCAGTAAATTAGTTGATGGGTGAATGTGTGTCTCTCTAGGTCCTCAACAGTCCCTATATATATATTTCCCAAAGGGGTGGATAGGCTGATTATAATAAGCCCACCCTCTAGGAAACTGATTGATCAAAGTGTTCCCTCTCTCCTGATTTGAGAAGGAAACAGTGTCTCATGATGTGTCATGATGATGCTGTGTTTATGGTCCAGGGAAAAAACCTCCCCTTTGTTTTTACACAGAAAATCAATTTTTCATATAAAGCATATTTACAATATCACCAACTTGCTAATAATACATATGTACACCCCAAATTAAATAAGGTACGTATCTGTCCAAGTCCCATCTTCTTAAGTGTTTCGGTTCACAATTGACAGTTTTTCGTGCTTTTGGTTGGTTACCCAGTGTCAGATCTGTACAAATGTTTCTCCATACATGCACATAACACCTGGGCACCATCCTGTAACTTTTCATATTCCTAGCATTATCACCATTGCTACAATATCAACATTTTCGTGGTTCAGTCTCTGAACATCGCACACATTCCAGAGTAGTTTTAAACTGTGAACCACATTTTCATTTTGACAACCTATACATTTCAGATTTTTACCAGTTTGTCACAGTTTTCCATGAATCATTTTCTCAAAAATATATTTTCTACTGCTCCAGATACACATTTCAGTCTAGTCCCGCAGCCCAAGGTGTTGGCTGGGCCAGAGCAACCTGAGCCTCTTGTTGCCAGCAGCTGGTTTATGTTGATGCCCAAATTTACATTTCCTTTCATTCAAGGGAGTCTTGTGTTTCCTGTCAGAGCAACAGGCCAAAGTCCCCCTCCCACCTCCATTAACACCTCCCTGCCAGTTCCTAAGCAGAGAGCAGGGGGGAAGAGTCCTTTGTTTGGGAGAAGTTGTGGAATTTCTTTGAAGTCCAGTGTGGCTGGCTTTAGCTCATTTTTGAAACCCTGTTTAAAATGGTATTTTTCTAAAATACAAATTACATTTTTACAAATATAGCCACAAATCTGTTAATTCCAGCCTTTCTAAAACATAGAGATTGAATTGTACAACCTATATTGCTTTTGATAGGAAGTCTCCTCTTTTCCATACTTTGGTTTAAATGTACAAGTTTTAAATGACAGGTTAAGTAAATGCCAGCTTCTGACACAGGTGAATGGCGGTACTGCGCTCATTTCTGACATATTTTTCCAAGCAAGCATCTTTGAATGTGGATTTTTCTTATGATGAAATGTGCTTCTCATGACATTGTGCTTGGTGGATTCTTTAAATAAAGTGATGTTTAACACCCAACAAGGATGTTGGAACTATTCTGCTGTTAGAGAATCATTATTTTACACTTTCCACAGCCAAGGAAAAAGCTGATTTTAAAGCAGTTCTGTGTTTCCCTTGCAATGCAGCACCACTTTTTCAAGTAGTTTCATTTTACTCTGTGGGCAGCCCAATGATAGGTTTTGGCAGTGGTCTCCTGTGTTACCACTGACATAGGCAAAAATGAATTGGCAGCCTATTTTTCAGGTTTTCCTGCGCACTTTCCAGAGATTTTTTCTAGCGCACATAAGGCTTTTCGGCGGCCATTCTGTTGTTTTGATGCAAACAGCGCACCGTAATGTTGCAGGGCATAGACTAGTGGGTTAGAACATCGCACAGGCACTAATAGCATATGGGATCAACGAGCACACATAGCAGTTGTCCTTGGTTGTGTCCTTACCAATTTTGAACATGTGTTTATACCACATGTTGTTGGAGACGTATGCAGATTCTTTAAGATATGTGTCCACCCCATGTACATCTATAGAAACACTACGTTTACCTATTTTTACAATGGGTCCCATGTTACTTGTACCACCTGACACAGTTCTCCTTTCAGCCGTGGTAGGGGAAATGTTAGTATTGGGAGATGCAGTCACGTGAAAAGCATAGTAGGCCTGCCAGACAGTGGCAGCTATCAGACCAGTGGTGAAAAGCATCACCAACATCTTTATTACAGTTGCTAATACCACTGGCATTTTTATCTTACATGTGCTGCCGTCCTGCAGCTACTTTACTTTAGATGATATAGGTGCCCGCCTGAAAATCTGTAAAAAGTTGGGTTATTTCTGTTAGTGTTTGTTATTCAAACCCTGTGTATCAAGTGGTTGTTCAATGCCCAGGCGAAAAGCTCCTCCCATGACTTCCTTACCGTCCTATCTCTCAAGGCAGGTAATGCTGCGTGGAGTGGTGGAAACGAAAATACTATTAGCATGAGAAACGCGTTATAATAGATGCGTATTCTCCTGGGTCTTAAGTACTTTGGCCTTTTTCATAATGTATACAAATTGGTGTGACAGAGCTTCTGGGATATTGTCTGTGGGTAGCATTTGCCCCTGGGCAGTGGCATATGTTCTTTGTCAGATGTTTGCATACAACAATAACAATGCACAATACTTGCATGTGCGAGACAAAAGAGAAGAGAGCATGCACGTGTTTACACAGTGTGGTGTGTACTACAGATCTCTTCGACAATGTTCATCTTTTGCTGTTGGCGGGTGCTTTTTAGTCAAGCTTATTTTTCCAGTTTGTATTGGCAGTTTCTTAATGATAATAATTTTATTGTTCTGGTGTGGGGGTGTATTTGGCCTGCAACCTCGTAACCATGGGGTGGGCTATGGGTGGTTGGTTGTTTGTGTCTTTTGGGGTACCTGGCGCTTGTGCTGTGTTGTTGTTGTTAGATGTCGTTGCTGAAGCATTGGCCCTGTTGCTGTAGGGATGGGGGTAGGTCTGTGCTTTGTAGGGCTTGATGTTGTGGTTGTGTGTCCAAACGTCCTTATCGGACAATTTGATGGCCCTAGGAGCCACTTTCTGGACTGTGTGTGGCCCCGTAAATCTAGGGGCATTCCACTTTCTCTGATCATTTTTAAGGAGTACCGTGTCTCCTTCTTTCACTGTCCACTGTCCAGTTAGCTCCTGTTCCTTGTTGTTTGCTGTTTCCCGTTGGGTGTTCTCTGATCCGCCCTGCATCTATTGAATCTGTTGAGAGATAAAAACAGCACTAGTAACCAGGGAATAGACATACTCATGCATTTCTTCACCAAAAACAGTACTTGCTGTATGACAATCACTCATAGCCCTTGATGGTGGTGTGAGGAGAAGGTGCATTTGGCGTCCTGTCCCCACCTCATGTGGTGTGAGGTGGTGGTCCAAACCTGGTTTATTCCTCAATTCAAACAGAGCCAGAAGAAGGCAATAGAGCCAGCTTTTTTTTGGTTGTTTGTTGGATCTTAGCTATCGCTTCTTTCAGGAGGCGTTGAGGCGTTCAAAGACGCCATTGGCTTATGGGTGATATGCACAAGCAAATTTATGCTTGATCCCCAGAAGGGCAGTTACGTGCTGAAATAATTCATTGGTGAAGTGGGGACCTTTGTGTGACCTTAATACTTCGCAAACCCCCCACCTCGGGAAGACCTCCCTTACTAAAAATGTAGCTGCTCTAAATGCATCTGCATGATAGCACGGGCCGGCCTCAATCCGCCTTGAAAATGGGCATAGTACTACAATCATGTATCTGTATCCTTGACATACGTTGATCATGTCGACATAGTCAATGTGTAGGTGCAGAAGGGTCCTTCAGGCTGGGGTATTGTACCTTTGATCACTTGCAATGTGTGACCGGCCGTAAATTGTTGGCAGGTGAGGCAATTGCTAATGAAATTTGCAACGTGTGAGTTTAGCTCGGGCAGAACCATGATTCTTTTATTCATGCTACAAATATTTCTTTCCCTGTATGGGTGGGGTGGTGTAGTTGGGCCAGAGCTGTTTTTAGTAGGGCCAGGGGCATCACAACTTCCCCTGTATTATTCTGTCGTCATAGTGCATCTGTGGGGGACATGGTGCTTTTAACCCACAGTTCCTTTTCTGCCGTTGGAGCTGCCACCTGCAGTTCCATAATCTGTGTCTCTGGAATGTGTGTGTATCCATCCTTCATTACCATCTCTCTTACCCTCCCCTTACCTTTTTGTTTTTCTTGGAAGTCCCATACCTCGTCAAAGTATGCAGCATACTGTGCATCTGCCGTTTCATTACCTCTTGATATTGGATCTTCCCTATTCATGTGTGCCTGACAATTCACCAGATCTACCTCTGCTGGCTATGCCATTACTTCTATTAGTTCACCCAGGAGGAGAGAATGTTGAACTGGAGTACCATCTGCTCTCCTAAATCCTCTTCTGAGCCACTTTATCAATCCTGAATGTACCGTTGAGGTGACATATGCACTATCAGAATATATTGTTACTCATTTATCGTTGCTTTCTTCTAGAGCTATGAACAGTGCTACCAACTCTGCTGCTTGTGATGAGTGTAGGGGTAATCTAACACATTTTACTGGAACGTATGTCCAATCTTCCTTCAATCGCACTACAGTGTATCCAGTCCTCCTCACACCATCACTTTGGTCAATTGTTGATGACCCATCAATGTATAACACCTCACCCCCTCTAGGATCCTCTAGGATCCTTTTCTTCTACTTTTCTAGTGGATGAGAAAAATTCAATTGCATGTGTAGAGTCGTGTACATGTTCTCCTTCAGCCACTTCCTCTGCAATGAATTGCGCTGGATTTACATTGCTACACCTTACAATTTTCAATTCAGGCCTAGAGAGAATAATCTCATACCCTGTTGCTCTCTGAGTAGTCAGTGTGGATTTTGGTTGGTTTAATATCGCGAAGAGGGCGTGTTCCACATATAGTGTGGTGGTGCAACCCATAGTAATGGAAGATGATTTTTCTACTGTGAAAGCTGCTGCTGCCAAGTGTTGTTCGCACAGGAAGTGTCCCATCATTACTGGGTCCAAATGGCCACTATAAAATGCTATTGGTTTGTGTCCCATGCTTGTCTTTTGTGTTAGCACTGCTTTCATTATTGCACCATCGCAATGTGAGAATATGTAGAACTCATTGTCATAGTTAGGGGTACCCAGAACTGGTGCCATTGAAATGGCCTCTTTAAGTTCATTAAATGCATCAGTCATCTCTCTTGTCCATCCCAACTTTCCCGCTTTGTGCCTCTTTGAGAGCCTCGAATAGGGGTCATATGTATGTGCTGTAGTCAAAAACCCATGCTCTGCAATAGTTGCACAGGCCAAGAAATTGTTGCAGTTCCCTTATCGTTTATGGCTGTGGTGTGTTCTTTATTGCTTGCGCATGTCACAACCCTCAGCCTTGATCCCCAGTGGCAAGCCCATTGGCCAGGTGGAATCAGGGCTCGGATCACTAATAAGGCCTGGCATCCACTTCTCAGGCCCTCTTGGGGCCAGTCCTGGTGCCTTTGGCGCCAGGCTCATCAGTAAGGAAAGACATCTGCTTGAGGAACTACTTTATTTAGGCTTTCAGCCAACATGGAGGCATCCACATAGCTTGATTCCTGGAATCAAGCTATGCGGTCTAGTGTTTTGGGTGTGGTGGCCTAGGGACTACTTTACCTGTACTACTTTACAGTGGCTATTTAAACCACACCCGAACAAGACAACCCGCTTCGCGTTACTTTGCTTCTAGTAATGTGACACTCACCGTGTCCAGCTTTCTCACGAGCTTGGTGAATTCCGGACCTGCAGAAAAACCAAGAACATCATTAGCAGCAGAATCTTACCTGCATTCATCATCCTTCACTGCTCGTGGCTCTTGAGCAGCTCTGTTGGTGGAGTTCACCTCCCGGATCGAAGGACCTGAGAAAAGGAGGAAGACATCATTAAAGGAGGTAGTGGAGACATTACAACCACAAAGCGCTTAAAGACTTACCTGGTTGGTTGCTTTTCATCCTGCATAGCTCCGGAACTCCATCTGCGCTGGGAACTCACCACAACCTACGAAAAGAGAAAAGCACAGGTCATGAGGACAAGACATTGCTGCGCTACACAAAGCGCCTCCTTACCGCATCATAGCGCTATAGCGCGCCATCATCTCCCGGTGAGAACCAGCATATCCAGTTCTCCAAGCGGACACTCCTCGCTCCTAGGGAGATTTAAAAAAAAGAGACATTTAGAACAGAGAAAAGGCATGCAAGAATTACGACGCCATCAATCGCAATAAGACCTACCTGAAAGACACTACAAGGGCAGCAGTCAGTGAAGTAACTAGACCGCCCGCGCCCAGAAAAGACAATGCGCCCCTGCCCAGAGAGCAGGACAGAGAGCCCACCGATTCTGACAACCAGGTGATAAGAGAACCTGGAGGGGTTGGAAACACAAGGGAGGTGGGGGAAAACTTACCTTTGTTGCCCAGGCCTAATATAGTCTTAATTTCCAGGCGGAATCCCATCGACACCGAGACCACACCAGGGAATCATTGGGAAGGGCACCAATGACCGACAGGCTGGGTGGCGTCCCCGTGGATACCAGGTGAGCGTAACAACGCACTTTGTGGTGCAATGTTCCTTCCCTTTTGTCAGATGATCTGCCCTATGTATAGTATTTGCTCCTGACAGTACTGCAGTTTTTCCTTGTCAACGGTGTATCCTTTCTCAGCCAGCACTATGAGCATCTTTACAGTGTCCCTCCTGTAGTTTTCCTCAGTGGTGCTGCAGATGATGATATCATCCACATACTGCAGCACCATGCTCTCTAGGTCGATGTGCCCTAGGTCCATTTGTATTACTCTGTTAAAGATGGATGGTGACTCGCAGTACCCTTGGGGTAGCCTAGTGTTTTTCCACTTGGTGTTCAGGTATGTGAAACTTGTTAAATCTTGTGAGTCAGGGTGCAGTAGTATTAAGAAGAACGCATTTTTGATGTCGATCACAGTGAACCGTGATGCCTCTGCTGGTATTCCGCACAGTATTGTGGCTGGATTAGCTGCTGTTGGGTACTCTGTTCCACAGTGTGGTTAAGAGGTCTCAAATCTTGTATGAAATGCCAAGACCCTCCCTTAGCCTTGCACACTGGGTATACCACAGTGTTGCATGGGTATTCTGATGGTACCAATATTCCTCTTTCCACAAGGGCACTCATGGTCTCATGAATCCCTTCATTAGCTTCTTTTGATAGTGGGTACTGCTTTACTCTGGTCAGCATTGCTCCCTTTTTTAGCTTTATTTTTACTCCTCCAATGCTTTTTATGCATCCCACATCATAGGGACTAGTGGTCCATAGAGAGGTGGTTACAGCTGCTAAGTCTTCCTCGTACATGTCTGATTGTGTGAGGACGGGTGCCTCTAGTGCCATTGCCATTTTCTGTGCTACCTCCTTGTACGTCACTCTCAACCAAACCTAGACGTTCATCTAGAACACCATCTCCCCATCAACTACTTCATCTGAGAACAGTTCCTCGTCTGATACCTGCGTCAGCCTGCATCCTTCAGCCAATGCTATTACTGCCCTCCATATTCTCCCTTCCCCATCCTGAGCGTGAACTGCAATGTAGTCTTTGGTTGCCACAATACTCTTGATGTCCACTGATATTATTGCCCCTTATTTCTCACTTTTGGGTGTTTCTGTCTAAAAAGGTATGCTGCCGGCCTCCTCCACACCTTACCCTCAATCCCCAGTAGCCATGCTATTGCCATGTCTGTTCCGTATTGGAAGATGTCTCCGTCCACTGGTTATGCCCTTGCCACTGTCTTGCCACAGTAAGACTTAAGTATGTGTCATGCGGTGAGCATATGTATGGCTGGTGTCGAGCATACTATTCCCTTGTCAGTGAAGGAAATAGTCATGTTCAATCTGCTCATGATGTCTCTCCCTAGTATATTTACTGGTGATTGTTTTGAGTATAGCAGGGGCAGGGATAGGACCTGATCTCCAACAGATAAGGAGATGTTATCAGTAAAAGGAACCAGCCCTCGAGCCCCAGATAATCCTTGAGTGTGCATGGCATCGCCTGACAAGCTGAACTTCCCTTCCCTAATACAGGGTCTAGTTGCCCCTGTGTCAACTAGGAAAGAAAATGTTTTGTCACCTATCGCCACCTTTATGTGTGGTTCCTCCACAGGGTTAGGTGTTAACGATAGGATGGGACACAACAAGGACGTCTGTGGGCTGTCCTATTGGGGGTATAGTGATTGTCTATTCCCTGTGTATGAGTTGTGACCCAGTATCATCACTTTCCCCATTTGCCCATTTGCGTCTGTGGCATTGGCGTGTTCGTGGCAGTAGTGTATTGTCTTGTATTTGAGTGAGTTGTTGTACCGTTTGGATTTGTTGTTTTTGTTCCGCCATCATCTGTTGTTGTACTTGGTGTTTTGCTGGTTGGTGCTGTACCTGTTGTACGGTGGGTGGCACATATGGATTCTGCTGTAGTTGTGGCACTGGTTGTGTCAGTCCTCCTTGTTGTTCCATGTGTATGTCATTTGTTTGTGGTAGTTGAGGTTGTTGGTAATTATTTTGTCCCCCGTTGTAGCCCTGTTGTCCTTGCTCTCCCCATCCTGCTTGTGTCAGCCATGCCCTGCATGTGCTTGATATGTGTCCTACTAGTCCATAAGTCCAGCACGTTGGCGGCTCTCATGCTTGCCACGGGTATCCTCCAGTGTTGTCTAAATACCCCTGCTGTCCGTATTGGTTATACCCTCGGAACCCTCCCCCTGGCATGTGTCCCGCTGGACCGAATCCCCTCCCTCTTGTTAACCCACCCCTCCCTCTGTAGTAGTTGGTGTAGTCTTTACCCATTGGCGTGTATCCTCCCCCCATTGGTGATGCGTATATGTGTTGCGCTGTGTATGGAGGCGGTGGTGGCAGTTGCTGTGTCGTAATTGGGACTTGCTGTGACAGTGTTGCTAGTGGTTCTGACTGTTGTGCAGTGGCTGGTGTTGGAGGGGCGGGGATGGTTATTAGTGCACCTTCCGTGGCATATTTTGACAGCTTCCTCTGGACTAGTTTTGCCTCATCTTTCTTCCAATCTTCTTCTTTCTGTTTCATCTTTTCTTGCCATAACCTACAATGGTGTACTATTTGTTAGCTGTATTTTTGGCCATGCTTTTGCTTCCAACCCTACCAATTTTATCAACTGCCTCTGTACTGGTTCTGGGAGCCCTTGTATTTGTATGTGGTAAAATATGGGTAATGTTTTATCCCATGGCTCCCGCGTTTCCAGGCGCCACTTCTCCTGAATTTCCTTTATGTAATTAACATGGTCCTTGTTCTCATGCATTTTGCGTGATGTTATTTCCCCTATGTCTGAGGTGTCTGGATATTGTACCCTCAGCGCTTGCCATAGTGCGTGTCTGAAATTTGCAAATGGTGCCCCGCCATGTGAGGTGTCACTAATGGTCACCCCTGGGAATCCCACCCTCTTCCAAATGTCATCTGCTGCAACACCCAAAATTGAAATGAATCTTCCCTTGACATCTCCAACTGCTTACTCGTGCCCTGCAGTTAGCTTCTCCATTTCATATATACATTTTCCCGCTCCTCCGCTCAAAGATGGTAGTCTGCATTTAATATTCTCTTTGTCTGCATGCTTCCATGGGACGTATTGTTGCTTTGCCCCCCCTCTCTCAAATAATGGCATCTGTGTGTATTCTGTCATTTCCTCTGGTGTCCATCGGTGTAGTGATTCTCCACGGGGGCGTAGCACGTAGCTGCATGAATGATGTCTGCACTGCGTGGCACTGCTTGTATGATGATGCTTGCTCACATCTTCTCCCTTGTTATCACCCCAGGAGGCGTTTGTCTGCAAGGTCGAAACAAGATATTAGCTACTGAGTGGGGCTGGATTGGTCCCACCTCCTTTCAACTCCTGATGCCCTGCTCCTCTTCTGTCTCACCTTGGAGTTTTGTGAGGTAGGCTCTCCGTCCTGCAATCTCTAGCAGGGGTGCAGTAAGCACAGTCTTTCCCCAGACCTAGTTACTTCACTGATCCAGTGTGGCTGTTGCTGAGTCTGGAATAGCCGGATTAAGCAGGTAAGTCTCTATGCTAATGGATGCTTGGTATAGGTGCTTAAAGTCCTTATTGCCCAAGTTTTGAACATGTTTTGTCTTTTCTTTCAGGCGCGGTCTCGTGCAGATTTCGGATGAAGAATTGACTCTTCCTAAGATGCCGAGCAGATTTCCTTCAAGTGAGTATTAGCGCGAGTGAGTGGCGCTGAATTTCTGAATAACTGTTCCTTTTCGTGCGTGACTAACCGGCTGTTTCTTTTCCTTCTTTGCAGGCGCAGCGTGGCTCCAGGATGGCGATGGGAAGAACCGCTCCAACGTATTCCGTAAGAATGCAGATCCCGGGTGAGTATTGGATGCTTGTGCAGACTCTGCAAGGGTGGCAGTCTGGTGGTCAGCTGAAGGTGCGATCGATTGGATGAAGTACTGCAGGTAAGGCCTTTGTTGCTGTACTAAATTCTATTCTCTTCTCTTTCTTCTCTCAAGTACCGATGGATTGGAATCTCAGAACAGGCATGGCTGTAGAAGTTCGAGGACTGAGCAGACACAGTAAGTGTTACGCTGCAGGAGTGCAGAATAACACGAAGCGTGTTCTGTCTGCAGGGTGTCTTAAATAGCCTTGAAAGTAGTTCCAGGTAAAGTAGTCTCTTTACCACACCCTGCGTTTCAGGAAAAGTAGTCCCTCAGCCACACCCTGGGTATGCAGAAAGGCTCAGCCTCACTAGGCTGAGTAAGTAGTCCCAAGCAGTTCAACACATATTATGAGCCTGGCGCCAACGGTGCCAGGACTGAGTCCAGGAGGTTCTAGGACACTCCTTTGGGGCTTGATAAGCCCTTATGGGTGCCAGTGACTGGGGTGGGCCCATCAGTTCCAGGGGTTTTGGAAGCACGCATCATGACAGGTGATGTGTGTGTGCTTTCACTCTACTCTTCCATGACCTCTCTGTTGACCTGCTTGGTCCTTGTTGTGTATGGTTGCTGATTCCTCCATTCTGCATCCTGGGAGATCTCTAAGCCTGTTGACATATGGCATGCGCTGGGCTGGTGGCATCGTTGTTTGTTGTGTCCCCTCCCTTTGTGAGTTTTTGCCCTGCCGTCCTGTTGTTTCTTCTACATGTTTCCTGCACTCCCATGACGACCTGCATCCTGTGCGTGTGATATATAGTTTACTTAGCCCTTCTCCACTCCCATCACTCTGTCCTCCGCAAGATCCCTCCTCCTCCTCTCTACAAAAGCTGTGTGATAATGTCAATTTTGTGCGTGGGCGTGCTCCTCCCACTGTTACTGTCCCCAAGTCTATATCTGTGTACTCACCTGTCTCCCCTCGCTTGCAGTGTCATTACCTATTCACTACTACATGTGTCGATCTTACTCCTAGGTGCTTGGCTGCTTACTCTTAGCCCTTGATTGCTTCGTTGGTCATCTTCACTTCCCAACTCTGTTCTTGCCCTGCAAAGTTTGTTCATTATCACGTCACTTACCTGTCCTAGCACCCTTGTGTCTCTGTCCTTGTCATTTCCTGCCCCGCCATCATTTTCCAGTATACTTTCTATTATTCTCCCTTCCTCGTACTTACTTGCGCTCTCTGATATAATCTTCTTCCATAGCGTCATCTCCTTTTCGTTCTCTTCCCGTTCCTCTTCTTTCCTCCTGATCTCCCGCTGCTCCATACGTGCTATTCTTTTTGCAATCCCACTTATTCGGTCCTCTTCCTTTTTCATTTTCTCTTCCTCTTGCTGGTTTAATTCCACTCGTGCTTCCCTTCCTTCTCTTGTCTTCACCTTCCTCTCCCGTTCCTTTTGCTCGAGCTGTCTAATGCTAGTTTTTCCTCCAGTATCGCCATTTCCTCCTTCGTCATGCTTCCCGTTTCCCTGGTACTCACCTCACTCCCTCTCTGAGTGTGTCCTACCTCCTACTTATCTACCTTCTTTATCACCCCCTCTTCTTCTCCTGTTACTGTTCCCCAGAGTTTTAATAACACCTGTGCTGCTATCCATTCGTCTGGTCCTACCCATGCTCATTCCATTTGGATTTTATTTGGGCCACCCAATCTCATCCGTGTATGTGTGGTTTCTAGTGTATTCTCTGCACCCTATCCCTTTCGGTAGTGGTCTTCTGGCGCCTATGGTGGTGGGCTGTATGCTGGGTATGAGTATCCCTCAGCAGCTGTTATTTGCGGTTGTGTTTCTTCTCTTAATTCCCTCAATGGATACAAACCTTCTGTTTCTTTCTTCACCTCTTCAATTGGGGGTGTCTTGCCCTCACTTTCCTTTTTTATTTCTGCAATGGGGTATGATCCTTCTGCCTCTTCCTCGCTCTCCTCAGCACTGAGAGGAGCTTGGGGCACACTGCACCCATCACCCCCGCTCAACTCCTCCTTCTTTACCTCCTAAATGCTCAACATCCCGGTGTATACCCCTGAAACATTCTCCAGAGGTTGAAAACTTCTAGGTGGCCTGCTAACTTCTTCCCCTTATAGGTGTTATGCAGATGTGCTAGCAGTGAATGTTGAATGGTCATGTCAAAGCTGCCATTGGGCGGCCACGGTATCCTAATCCTGTCATCTGTCCCTTGAGTCCATTCAATACTGCACTTTACTATTTTATCTCTGTGAGGTTTTAGTGTTGCGCAGATGTGCTGGAGTGGTGTTGTTAATGTGATGGCCCTATATCCTGCCCCTATCCCGTAATACACAGAAATTTTGAAATTTTGAAATTTTGTTTACTGCTGTTACCGGGCCCCGTAATTTGGGGACTTCCGACTCTCTGCTGCAAGAAAAAGTGGTGTTAACGTCTTGTGCTGGTCACTACTGTTCTCCTGTTCTTCACAATGCTATTGCCCCTTTGGCACACCCTTTCGGAGCTAGGGCCCCCTTCGGCCTGTGACGCGTGAGGTCCACTGCGCCCTTGCACCCAGCGTGGCGTGTTCTTGAACTGCCCAGCCTTGTCAGTGCGGCCGCTACTCGGTGCGCCTGTGATATTCTTCTAACCCCTCCTCCTTTCCTTCTGTCCCTACTGCCTGTGCAGTGTATGCCCATTTCTTCCCCCACAAATTGCAACGCTGCTCAGCGCAACCCCTTTGGTCGAGGAAGTGCTGGCATTCTCTGTGCGCGGCCGCCTGTCCCCCATCACCCTTCCTGAACTGTGTGCTGCTGCTCTAATTACTCTGAAGAAGACTGCAGTGTCCTATGCAAGCCCTATGGGTGATGTCACCATCTAATACAATGGGTTACTGGTACGCACAGTTGTAACATAAAACGCGCGCCAATTTTGACAATCTTATTACACGCAATCCCCACAGCTGTCTTCCCACCGCACCCGGAGTGGAGTATTCATTAATCACTTTAGTTATTATAATTGTGCTGTACCTTCTGCGTCACCTCGCATGTGATACGCTTCATCCCCAGAGGAGCTTAACCAGCCAACTATCTTCCGCACTAAGAGACAATCTAGCTACCTCTTGCGGGAATACGTCATCTATTCACTGAGCTAAATCACTCAATTAATAGGAATCCTCATCTATTCATCGAACTACAACGTCAACTCATAGGAATGCACAACCCCTGTACAGGTGTTTGCGATCTAGACCAATCAGCGCGATCCGCCAGTCAACACATGGTAGCCCGAAGCCCCACCTAGCAAGCTCAGTAACACCAGAAGGGACAGACTTCGTTCCGTTCCCCACTACACCTTACAAATCGATCGCCGCTAAATGAACAAAATCTTTTCTTAGCACACTGTAAAACCACCTGCCACCCTATTCGCTATTCCTCCCGCCACCCGCACATTACACTGCTGGTTGCGTGTGCCATACTCATATCGGGCTCTTGCCTGCCGGTGCCACTCGGCTGCGGGCACCCCTCCCAATCAGCTCGCCGCCTCCCCTCGCCTGGACCACGCTTGGACACTCGCCGACCACGAGTGAGACATTTTTTAAGTCGGCTCCCGACGGCCAATCTCCGGATTGCGCTGTCCGGTCGTCTCGCAGTTCTGCGATGGTCCTGCAGTCCTCCAAAGGGGGCAACGGCAGAGGGAGCCGCGTTGCCAGTCCACCTTGACACAAGCGGTCTCACTGTGATCTACCTCTATCTCAGCAGTGCCTCCAACTTGTTGGGGTGATTTCCCGGGGGTCGTCAGGGCCGTCCGCTGACCTCCGGTGTTGTAGAGGCCCCAACTCCTCCCGTGTCCCAAAGGAGTATGAGACACACAAAAGAGCAAAGAGTTACTGCTGTTTATTGCACAAAACAGACAGGACCAGGTTCTCGGAGCATCGGTACTCCAGGAACTTCTTCGCGGTGATGGGCTTGCAGGCCCTTTTTCTAGCAGGATGACGCTACTACGTGCTACTACGTGCGTCACCTGCTAAAACTAGCCCCTAAACCTAATGCTACACCGGGTTGGTTCCCGGAGTGGTAGGGTCAGTATAGATCAGTATAGGAGAGCATTTTAGTGGTGGAGAAGAGGTCAGGTGGTACACTTGGGTCGTCCCTAAGAATGGCTACATGAGATTTGTTACATGGAGAAAGTTAGTGATTGGTTGAATTATTGTGTCATCAGTGGTTAGCCCCTCGTATTCTGATTAGTTCATCTGCGAGCCCACAAGCCTGGGACCATCGTCGTTCCAGCTCGTGATGTACCTGGTGTTGGCAACAATGTATGACTATGTGTCAGTGGCGGACAATGGACAGGCCTTACTACTGGCTGTTGATTGTCCATTTCCCATCGCCAGCAGTGTCCAACTTGTAACTTCGTTGTTGCAGTCTGGGTCTCAGACGTGAGACCCCAGAGCTTCTGTGGTCCTTGGAGCCTGGCATCATGTCAGATCGGCCTGGCCACATGTTGAGAGACCGTGGCTGAAGCAGAATTACAGGGATTTGATTTGTATTTCTGCTCTGAGGAGTGTTTAGCAGTGACAGGTGTAACTTTGGTGCTGGGAGCGCGGCGTGCAGATTGCAACCTCGTGGCCTTGGCTGTGGGGCTCCCGTCAGGGTTTGTTCTGCATGATCAGCATCTTATAGTTTCATCTGAGCTGCTCCGGGCCTGGGGGCTCTGGTTTGCGGCCTACCTTGGCCTAGTCTATGTGTGGCAGTGTATAGTTCATAACACAGGGGTTGCGAGGTGCGACTTGGGTCCTTATACATTAGTCCATCTACAGGGTGACATCTTCATGGTTTTAGTAGCAAAAAAGTGTCTGCAACCATATACACAAGCTCTTCTGGCGTCTTGCGTTTCTGCGATGCAGTAGTTAGCCTTTGTGAAAAATAACAACAATGCATGTCTTTGGGCATGAGCGGTCCTCTACATCCATCATAGCACTGAGTATGTTCTTCGTGTGGGCTGGTGTGTGTCTGAACCAGGTGCTTGGTGGCACGTGTATTCTTGTCTGTTGGCTATGTCGTCATGTCATTTCTAACAATGGCGATATTGGTGGGTGATGTCTAATCGAGTTGGTCCATATGGTCGGTCTCAGCTCCACCTGAGGTCCCACCACGTCCTTCGGATGATGCGCAGTGGGGCGTGGCTGCGGCTGATCCTGATGTTCGGGGCAGCAGTCAAAGGGCTGAACTCATCCCGCGGGGATGCTTAGGTCGTGACATCATAGGCTATGGTCTGGACGGGAATCAGGGAAAGGGATCGTTCCATTTTCCCTCTTCAATATCATAAATCCCAGGGACTGAATTTAGGATATGCACCCCAATTCGAAAAACTAAATAACTTTGAGTTTGCTGCTCTGGTAGCACATACACCTTTACATATAAGGCATACCTGAGTTTAGGGTATGGTAACCAGTATCTCTCATAGTTATCCATGCCACATCAATTTGAGATAACACATGTGTCAGTCCTGCACAGCTATGGAAGGGTTATGTTTATTCCCCTAGACAGACTAGTCATGCTGTTGCTTGCAAGTCTGCAGATTTGGAGATTGCAAGAACAAGAAAAGGGTGGAATGATCCAGAATACAATCTGTGCCAGGGTCCAGTGGGTCAGCATAACTATGCAAATGTACAAGAAAAGGGCTGTGAATTATTGTAAACCTTTAAACACATGAACGTTAATGAAAACATCTTTTTTTAACACAGGCAATGCATTATTTGGGAAAAATAGATTTTAAAATGTTATTAAGATAATTTAATCTCAATGGTTGTTATCTTTTATGACAGCCATTCATACTTATTTAATTTTAATTTGATAGCTTTTTAATACGGCGCCTAATACCATACCTGAGTTTGGTTTATAAACGCTCTGTGTGGTCTCGCTTCAAAGACCGTTGCGTTGCCCCTGAGCTATCCTCCGTTCATTGCCCGGAGGCATGAAAGATAGAGAAGTGTGTAGTCCTGAATATTACCAAGTACATCGTTTTGGCTGGAGATGCCAGAGCAAATTGGCTCAGCCTTCATCCAGGCTATGTAGTACAGTTCTTCTGGTGTTTCTTTTGCACCAGGTAGGATAACTGTATGCATAGAATTTCGCACTTTAGAAGTCAAGCTCCCAGCACAAACTCCATTTAGGTCACTGATTTGATAATAAAATTGTCAAAGAATGCTTGGGGATTGCTTCTGTTTGTTTCTTTGTGAGGGCAGGTATCACCCTGCTCAGAGAGACAGCCACTCCACAGAAAGCTGTCCTCGGAACAGTAATCAATGGGCACACCTATCCTCAAAATGAGAAGCCTCACAGCAGGGTGTGCATATCAAAAGGGCTTTGATTCTATTGAGAATGGAAGGTGGCCAGGGACCATTGGAGGTGAACTGTTGCTGGAAAAATACATGTGTCTCTGCCAGCCACACTGTTGCCCAGGACCTCACCATTTTGAAAGACCCTGGAGTTGTGTACCAGCCTCCCCTGTGTAGGGAGACTGAGAAAAGGACCGATCTTGTCCCTGATACCCTGGAGTGTGGCTCACAGTTCTTGAGAACCATGACAGCCAGGATTCTTGCCACTTCACTGTCGAACCTCTATGATCAATGAATCCAGCTTGTTCATCCCAGAATGAATCAAGGACTCTTAGGAGCTGCCTTTAGCACTTGCTAAACGTCCAACTGCTACCCTGCACATTTAAACCTGTTTGCTGCTGCATCACACCATCTGAAAACACGTGTTGCTTCAGCTCGAACAAAGAAATACTGCTGCATCTGCCCTGCTCAAACCACTGTTTGAACCTCCAGCTGAATGAGTCACTTATCGAATTGACCCTGGTGTTCTTCCCGAGCTGCATCCTTCAAGCCTCCTCGTTAAGCCGGTCCACAAGTGCATCCCGTTATCTGCCTATCCACTGTCGAAATTTGACTACTGAGCTGAACCTGATGTCCTCCATGATCCACATCACTCGAGTAACATTCCAAACTGCAACCTTCTTCAGTTTGACCCCATTTCGTCATCTGTTTGCCATTGGACTGCCACAACTGACACATTTATAACTGCATTGAACTGGCGAACGGAACCAAAAAGCCTGGTACAACGTGATTGAATCGCCAAAACACTGCAAAGGTGTAATTGATTGATATCTGACACCCTGGTCCATAGTGGACCCTAGGCACAGGTTAGGTCAACTTAATCCCTTTTTTTGAAACTCAATAACATATCCGTTGAACATTATGGTTTTGACAGCCTTTACTCGCCCTGTCTCATTACCAAGAATGATGCATCTTGCAATCTTGCATATTATAATGTATGTTCTTTGTACAGGTGTGGGTTTTTACAGTAGTGTTTTTCTAGTTAGGTGTCATTGTAAATGATGTGCTTAATTAAAGTGTATTTGTTTGCATAGAACGTTGATAGGACATTCCTTCAATTTGGACTGTCATACTTCACTGCTTGGGTTGCTATGGAAGCACATTCCCATCTCTCTGGCAAGTATTGTCTTCCCACTGCCCACGTTACCACGAAAGGTGAAGGAGGTATGTCTCTTAAGTGTGCTTGTTTTAACTTTATGAATGGGTTGGCTCTTGGTTTATGGAAGTGTGAGGGCTGAGTATGTGCTTTAGCCTATACACATCCTACTACATCCTTTACACAGACACCTACACTGATAGTGGGACAGTTTATCCCCTTCTGAAAAAGCCCACTCTAGATCTGGATGACATTGAAAATAATGTCCCCATTGTGCAACTACTCTTCCTCTGCAAAGTGATTTAGAACATTATTGCCATCCAGTGCACAATTGTATCAAGTAGCACAATGGCCGACAAGAATACCATCTAGGTTACTAACCAATGCCTTCTTCAGCATCCTGGATAATGGGAGCTCTACTGTGCTACTAAACCTCTCTGCTACCTTCAACACCATTGTTAATGAGTCCCTCCCCAATATCCCTGCTATCTGCATGTGCTTAGATGGAACAGTCCTGTGTGCAACTCATCCAGGAGCTCCATCACATTGCAGTACTGCACAGTGAGCTGCAGAATTCGACAGGAAAATATCCAGTCCTCTTCAACATCTAATCTACCGAGATTGTTAGGTGAACTGTCTGCCAAGAACAGGATCAAAAATTACAATACGCATTTAGCATGCAGTTTTACTTAATTATCAGTTTCATCGGCTCAATCTCTGTCTGTCCTTCATGCAAGCTTCAATGTCATATGCCTACCTAAAGTCTAACCTGACGAAGGCTGCATTTATCCTCTTAGCAAGTTCTACCAAGCCTGTCAGCTCAGCGGATTCCCACCTCAAAGTTCATCTAGTTCCCAATGTCTCAACTTTACCATTGACTGTGACCTTCACAAACACAATTGAACAAAAACACATACATCGGCCATTGCAGATTGCATTACCAAGCCCTTCCTCTGCTGCTCCAGGGCTCACAACTCCTTTGTTCCCTCGAGCTGTTACACTTTCATTGCATCCCTTTGTAAAATATGCCACTGCTTTACATGTAGGTATAGGTTTGTGTTCAATAAATCCCATACACACAGGGTTGCACTGGGACAAGAAATAGGCCCGGACACCCAAGAAAAAGTGGCCTACCCCTCGCCTCAAAAAAGTGGCCCACCCCTTGCCTCACGACCCTTGACCTCTGATGACATCACCAGAAGTGATGTCATTTGACCCCACCCGAAAGTGACATCCGGGGAAGCGATGACACACAACCTTTCACCCATTGACAAACAGGAAATGGCATCAACTAGCATTGTTCCTAAGTACACTACGAAAAATATGGTTATGATTTTACTAATATGTTATACATTTCATACAAGAATGGATCACCATATGTATCATCAATATCTGTGTGTATAGATCCACATTGTCAAATTACTGTGAATGCAAGCAGACGTCCAAGGCCAAATGATAATATTTTATTATATTGCAATTACGTTTAAGCTCTTTTTTATGGAACAAATATGCATACAATATCACCCAACCTGTGTTGGTACTCATTTATCGACCTCAGAAGGAAGAAAAGGTCAGATGGCCTTGCTGGGATTCAAACCTGCAACCTGCAGATCACACACACACATCACAGTAGTGAGCGCTCAACCCACTGAGCTATCATATCAGATATAGTAAAGTTAACAATTATTGTGTAGTGAGTACCATTAAACTGGTAACTGCGATTTAACAGCCGACCAGTTAAGTTCATCTGCAGGTCTGGTGAAAAGTTGGCCGCATGTCAAGCCTGCGTGCATATACTTTCAGGATTCAGAGGATGGCAAAATAGGGAAAGCAGTGCACTCACAGGACATCCCATACTCCTAGCACTCGTTACCTCATAGTCTACGAGGTAACAAGTGCTCAGAGTATGCAAACAAACATCCTGAACAGCATGCCAGGGCGAGGGGAAAGATAGACACATTACAACAAAGCATGCATTGTGGCACAATAAAGTCAATGGCCATTTGATGTGCTATGGACAAATATTTCTACACTGTACAGAAGCTTTTAGGGACAAGGATTTTATCAAGTGACCGAGGACACCGAGATGGAATGTCTTGTGATGATCGTAACAGAGATAATGGCAGAAAAAAATACATGCTTTCAAAATTTGATTTCTTTTTTCAATTTTTTTTTTCTTCTTCAAACCAGTGCAGGTGTGGGCAGAAACCAGCCCTAAGGGACTACACATGATTAAAGCCCGGCCACGGGCCAAGTGGCCGATAGGCCAATCCAACCCTGCATACACACACATACATTCATACATACTATTATCAGTTCCTTGTGCATTCATCAACAGTTTTTTTTTTCTATGGGTTTTTTGCCTAATTGTATTTCTTTGAAAGACAAAACTCATAAACATTTGTATTTCTTATTTTTGGGGTGTTCCCCCCACAATTCCCCCTCTCTTATTTATTTTACACTATTCCATGCCCAGAACCCCCTATATTTCAATGAGTTTTAAAATAAAACATTTTCAGCAAAAAACTCATTGAAATAAACACTGTTGATGAATGAACCTCGTACACTATTATCAAGGTAATGCACTATCAATTTTTCAATTTTCGGTGTCAAAATCCACAATGGTACTTGTAAATCTTGTGAATGTTCGTGAACATTCTCCCCATGAGTTCTTGTTCAACTTTACCCTCTTCTGGGCATCTAAGCAGGCTCTTGCTGTTAAATATAGTACTTGTCGATTGTAAAGCTCCCACACACTGTGTATTACCTCAATAAGCTTACGTTATGCATATGCATCTGACTATCTATTCTTCAGGCCCATGGGCTACATGTAACTGGTTCCGTCCAGCGCCCAGTTGCCTGAGGGTTTGCGTGCACTATACAAATTAAACAAATAATTAATTAAATAAATACATTACATTTTTAGTATGTTCATTGAAACATTCCACCATGTGTGTCAATTTGCATGCTCAGTCCCTGTGTGCCCCGAATTTGAAGTGAACAGGTTTCGTAGAGGTATAGATTGTGGGCATCTGATCTGAACCTACTTCATTTGAATAGGTAGCCGGTGCCTGATGATGAGATTGTGCCGGTGTGAGGAGGCTGAAAAGTGTACATTCTTATTAAAGGACTTTCAGTGGTCTAGTGTTATGCATTCTGGGAAATGTATATTTGGCTGCATGATATCTTGCATCACAATGTCAGAATTGTGCACATGGGCATATTCCAATTCCTGCTCTTCCATTAGACCAGTACTGTGCACTGTGATGCCTGTCATGCTGAAAATATACATTTTCATTCTAAGATATGAGAAAATGACAATGTGCCCTTTATCAACTATATTGCTCAAATGTGCAGAAACGTGTGCCAGTATTTGCAGTAAGTTTGCACCACAACGTGTAAAATATGTGTAGCTGGAAAGTGCAGTTTTTACATTCAGGTCTTTCATTAGACCAGCACAGCGTGATCTGGTGAATGTAGTGCTGAAAAGAAATGCATCTGTTTCCGGGTCTTGCAGTAGACCACCACCATGCATTGTGGGCGATGTGCTGTTTTTAACTTGAACATGGAAAATGAGCCAGCTGACTGGCAAAGCCTTCTTGTCAGTAATGACCTTGACCTTCCATTCTGAATTGCCAAAGCTATTCCACTCACTGTATGACAAAGACACAGATGCTGAAACATGTCTTCTTGATCCTTACTCAACCCTGCCTCCATCAGCAGACATAGGGCATTTGATAGATATCTGTCCGATAAAGCACATGGGTAATTCCTTTCACTAAGAAGATGTGCCTGAAGAAATGGAGGGTTCCCTTCCAAAACTCACATTTGACCCTGTTTAAAGTGACGTTGGCTGCTTGAAATGCTTTGCATAATCTCAAGTGTGTTGTCATCGAGTTTGTCTACAGTTGTACCAAATACTAGAATGTCATCACTGTAGTTAATGCAATATGGAATGTGCTTTATTACATTGTGTATTTCTGACTGGAATATTTCCGCTGCTGCTCAATCCCCTGTATAATCCAAGATGTGTAACACACGTGGTAATAAAGTGGCTTTCTGGGCTCAGGACCAGCTGGTGATAGTCCATATTCATGTCCAGAGTTGTACCATGTCTGTGATACAAGGGACCAGATGTTGTTCCCTCATGTCCACACTCATCCAGATATCTTCAGAGGCATTCATTGGTACAGGCACAATAGGGGACACCCAAGATGTGGGGCCCACTGCTAGTTCTATGTCTTTTTCCAGTAATATGTCGAGTTCTTCCTCCACCTGCTGTTGTATATTTACAGGAATGCCCCTGGAGGGCTGTGCCCCTGGTTGAATGTCCTCATCGATACAAAGCTTGATCTGTCTGTTGCATAGTTTTCCTATGCCTTTGAAGAATGTTGGAAATATCTGATCAATCTTCTTCACAGTGTCAATATATTTGTTGACCATGAACCTGTACATAACATGAATCAGACCCATGTCAACAGCAGTTCTAAAGCTGAGGACGCACCCACATTCTGTCCACATGGAGATCACATATACCAGAATCCTCCTTTCTTGCGCCTTTTAATGGTATCTTGCTTCAAATTGACGTAGGCACTTCAATAGGGTTTTGGACCCATACAGGTATTTATCCAATTCAAAGGGGCAGAGTCTGGGTGCTTGCAGAAGATTCTGGTGTACATGTTCACTTATGACGTTCACTGTAGCACCAACGTCTATCAAGAACTCCGTCTGCCGCTCTGTTAGGTGCATGAGCAGCACTGTGCTGTGTTTCGTGGCTTGTTTACTGCCTAAAGTGTATAGGTATCCTTTCCTCCATTGCTCTCCCTCTAATGAACTCACCTCCATTTCAGATGGTGACTGTTCAACCAAATTTCGTACTTGGGGTCTTGATTGTCTATCCGGTCTTGAGGACGAGACTCAGTATCGCTTCCAGTCCATCACTTTCCTGTCTTGCCTCCAATCACTTCCTGGTTTTTCATCTCCTGAGTCGTGGTCGCCCCAACCCTCTTCACTGTGTTTTCTGAGTATTTAGGCAGCAATTTGGGAGGCCGTGGTTGGTACCTTCTAACTGGGCCTGCTCGTGCCACAACCTTCACTATCCCCTTTTCTGGACATCCAACACACTGATTTGAAGTGGTTCTACCACCCATATGTTGAGCACCTCTGTACTATCGCTGGACACTTGCCATCATGGGGAAATTTGTACCCATATCTGTAGCAGAACAGCTCACCTTGGGTCCTTTCCACCCCCATCAGTTTTTGAATCATCTTGCGAGCCCATAGGATTTCTCATGGCTTCAACTTGTGATTTCACTGCTATTTCTGCTCTTGTCAACATCATTATTTCATCTAGTGTCCTGGATTTCTGTAGTAGCTTTCTCCTGACGTTTTAAGATTCACACCCTGCAATTATCTAAGATCGCAAGGCCTCCTTGTTCAAATAATTCTTAAAGTCACAGTTCTTTAACCTGATGCATAGTCTCATCACAAAGGCATCCATCGTTTCACCTTTCTGCTGTTTGGTAGTATAAAGCACATGTCTGTCATGGTCCACATTAGTATGTGGCATGACATATGTGGCCGGAGACATGTTCAAGCCTCGAATTGTGTCTATGGAGTCAGCTGGCAGTTCATCTATAATGTCCCTGTTGGCTAGACCTGCCACTAGCTTCAATAGGCACTGTTGTCTATTATCTTCGATGTGTCCCATGGAACACACATACAGGTCAAAATCCCTGATGACCCTGGCCCACCGGGGCACATGTTGCTGGTGTCAGTAACATCAAACACCCCAGCCGGCTGCACAGCCAAGGATTCCTGGACAATCTGTTGTACTTGAACCTGCGGTGCGACAGTGACGGTGGCCGGAATGTCCAGATCAGACATTGTTAGAACAGATGATCACCCTTGGTAGACGCCACAGGGCTGAGTAGTCCAAATGATGGCAACTGAAGCTGACAACCTGGTGCTTTTTAGAAGAAGATGTGGGGGCTTAAAATAATTTGATCATCAGTCGGGCAATCTGCATTGTCCCTGCGCCACCAAGTCGTTCTGCCATTTCCTTGTCCCCCATGCTCACTTCATGTGCCAGGGAGCTGGTGCACCCTCCAGAATGGTGGCCGTCTATTGGGTACGACAATTGTCAGTCGAATGTGTGCTCTGTTTGCCTCCAAATATTGGATTCACTGCTGCAGCACCGGGCTTCAATTTGACAGCAAAGACACTGCTGCGGCACCGGGCTGAAGTATAGTGCGCTCGCCTGCCACGTGCAGGCCACACTAATCAATTCGGCACCCAGATGCACGTAAACATGAACAGCGACCCACGGTGGGCCACCACGATCATCTGCCACATAGTTTTCCCCTTTGTTGCCAGTGTGAAGTCCGACGGAGGCTGCCCGCAACTTAGACAGCAACTCATGCAATAATGACGCGGGCTCTGAGTAACATCCACAACCTTATTTAATGATTACCAGATTTTAACTGAAACATTTCCTGTGTCACCGTCCCGCTCTCTAGGTCCCACCCCCACCCGTGACTACATTTCCCAGCTTTCCCCCAAGCTACATGAATGACAGACGAAAAAGGGAATACTGCAACCATGCCTGTCAAACCACTAAATCCACCACGCACACGCGCTGGGCTTAGAAGTTGGGATGAGATGCGGTTGCGATGGGTTTATAAGAAAGAGCTCATTCGCTCAGAGATGGCAGGAAGAAGTGGCCAGCCATTTTCATAAAGGACTGGTTCACGTCTTCCTTCTGACGTCCTGTCCTGTAACACACACACTTATTTAGACCAGCGACAATAAACCATTAACAACAATTGGTGCACCCTCTGTTGGCATTTCTTGTTTTCTTTTTGTCTTCAAAGTCCCTATTCAGATGTGTGTTTTTTGTCAGATATATTATTTCAGGATTTTCAAACAGATGTAAGCATGGCAGTGGAGTAACTTTGATGAAAATGCTGGTGGGTATGGGGGACATGACTTCTAATTGAAAGGGACCCCTCCTCAATGAGTGGGACAAAATGGTGTGCCACAGATCAAACAACCAAGAAGCCCCCGACAATTACGCCAATGAAAGCATGTGCCTTTTAGAGAATGCAGCATAAAACATATTTTGTAAATGCTACCATAAAATTACATATAGGTATATAGGTAGGCATAAAACAAAATGTTTCTGTTTTCACACACAGGCTCCAAGCAATATCGTTGATAAGTCAGGCTCCACACGTTGTTCCTATGATCTCACCTCTAAGCAAACTTTGGAAAACAGATTCACTGTTTCTACAACCCCATTGGTAATGGTGTATCAAAGATCACACCAGTTTGTTGTTTCTATTCTGTTCTTCGCTTTCCTTTTCACTTGCCATATTTAACCCCTCCCTGATTTTAGCTAGCCATCGCACATCCAAATTATATTTTTTGGGGGAGATATTTATCATGTATGAAATTCTCAGAAAATATCAGGCTATTTAGAAATTTTATTTTGCCCATTTTATATTGTGTAATGAGTAGTAGTCTCTTAAACAGCTTAAATAAAACGCATAGCAGATGGAAAACGCTGCTTTACAAATATTTGCGAGAACATTATTTAGTGGCCAAACAATACACTTGAAAGGGCAAAAGAAACCATACTTCTGTGGAAAATTGCTTGCGTTGACTATTTAGAGGCAGGCAAAAAGAGGGCAACATCCTTGGACAAGCACGTGAATATATTATGCATTATTCCACAGAAACATTACACTTGACATCGTTGCTGACATTGATTTGGAATATGTTGACCTTTTTCTAATTGTCAGCTAGTGTTCCCTATGAAACGTTTCTCAGCAAGGGCATTGCTTCTATTAAGTCTGGTTTTAATGTAATGCAACCATTAACTATGTGATTTCTGTTGGAATTATTGATTATTCATTGTGGTTGCATCTCTTATTGTTGTTTCCAGAGACTGTGTGCCCATCATCCTATCAATGTCATTTTAGGACTGATGAATTTTGAAATGCATTTACTATTCTCATACAATGAACATCGCTCTTCTAAATGTTAGTTACTTTATATCAGAGATAGCTGTTCCTTAAACGTTTGCTCCTAAAAGGGACAGAACGCATGTGTTTGGACTGTATATTTTACCTCGCTCGAGGTCCACATTCATGTCAGCATTGTTAGACTCTGATTAAAATAATAAGTGCCATCCAGTTGCTCCTTCAAATATAGACTTTCATGAAGGATAATACAAAATGGGCCTGATCATGAGTTGGGTAAATGAGGCAGTCACATTTACCCTTACAGCATACAATAACTCCACTTTAGATTGCCAGAGGATTCCATAGAGTTCATTAATTACAGCATGTAGTCATTTCTACATTCAGTAATGCTTTTAGATGATGGTTTTTGCCTCCACATAAACAAACACACAAACATGAGTTTTCCATAAGGAACTGGAAGTTTTGCAGAGTGGTAAAACATTATGGGCATGATTCACAGAAGGGTTTTATAATGGTGCAACCCCATAGGAAAAAACTCCATGAATCAGGCCCTATGTGTTGTAAAATTGCGGATGTTTAATCGCTTCTGCCCAACTTGTAATTAGGATCATTTGTGTCCACATTGTTTAGTTTGGTGCTCTTATTACTTATTCTCCATTTTTTCATGTTGATGTTTGCAAGGGTACCTAGCATGATTGGTTGGGATGGAGTCAGCTGGAGTGGGGAACGTTTGGGGTAGCAGTATCATTATTTGTGAGGAGGGCTAGATTTAAGTGGCCTCAGGTGTGGTTAGAGTGTGGTGAAACAGTGAATAGTGGGATTGGGTAGATTTGGGTGTGGTAGGTAGAGTGATGGTGGTAAAGTGGGTTGGGTTACGGTGGGTGAGTTTAGCATGGGACGAGGTGGGGTAGACTGGGGTATGGGTGAAGTGTTGTAAATCATAGTGGGTGACATAGGGTGGTGTAGGGAAAGTTGGATGGTAGAGTGGGGGTGACATTGGTTGGGCTAAAGTGGGATGGGGTTGCAGTGGGGCAAGCTAGTGTGGGCATGGGTAGAGTGGGTTGGTGTTAGAGTCTAGCACTTTGTACACTTTGGAACATTTGCTGAAAAATCAGAAATCCTCAGAAATCAAAATGTGTCATGAAAGGCCTCTGGAAACAAATTCATGTAAGGAGGCGCAGAAGGTATTATATGTGCACACAACTGAAGCTAGTTTAGTGAGGGAGTATAATGGATTGCCTCTCCTCATGAAGGAAACCCAAGCCAATCAAGAGAGTGGTGCCATTAGCCTTGCCTATTTCCAATTAGTACCCCGGCGAGAGATAATCAGAATGCAAGAAGCATTCTGATTGGCTCTCGCCAGGTCCCTACCCGGCCGGGAATCCCTCTGTCGGGATTCCACTGCCTTTGTCCCCGGCGGGGGCATGGCAGCCCCTCAGCCAATGAGGAGGCTCGAAGTGGGGCCATTCCTGCTCCAAGCCTCCCTGCGGCTGAGAGGCTGCCTTCGCCCCCAGCCGGGGACTCGGGTAAGTCCTTTTTTTCCTTTTCCTTTCTCTTCCTTCCTCTCCCTCCCACCCGCCCCCCCAACTTACCTTCTTGATCCTGCGTCCCCATCGGGGGACGAGGGAAGCCTCCAGCCGTGTGGAAGCGAGGGTCCTTGCCTACGGGCCCCGGGACATTACCAGAGTCGGTAATGCCCCCGCCGCTCGGTTTCTATTGCTTAATTAGTAGCAATCTTCTTCAATTCAGTGACCGAAATAAGATCTAGGAGCCCCCCTAAACTTCGACATACGGTCTCTGCAAATACGTCAGATTTAAGGATGATAATACAGGATGTCGTCTGAAGCTAACAGAAGTATATCTGCATAGGGAACTACCTCTCAGCAGCATCATCAAAGGCCTTAGCAAATATTCCTGATTGATATTGGCTGTTTAGCCACACAGAGATCTTTTTTTACTCCCTCCTGGCACATGGCATCCAAGCAGCGGCAAATGCCAAATGGCTCCAGGTGACCAGGTATGAACTCTTGATCTCTGTGAACATTTCATTGTCAGTGTTTAGTGCTATTAAGGAGGAATTGCAGGCACCAAGGCTCATAGCTTTGCAAAACAGGTATATACTCAACCTCTTGACAGCAATCGATGGTGGATTATGCGGGAACACCGGGAGTAGCTGGTGTACATTTGTACCTCCCAATGACTTCAATATAGCACGCTCACCAGAACTATTGCTGCTCTGCAGAAAATAAAAGTAAAACTGAGGCCGGGATTACCAACGACTCATGGATTGACTCTTCCTTTTTATGGGTACCTCCCTGGTTTAGCCTTGGTGTGGAGATTGTGAAGCCCTTTTTTGTCTTTATTTTTTGTTCCTGCCAACTAAGTTTACATTGTTGTGCTGCCCAGGTAACAATAGGTACAGTGATGATGAATGTAACACTGTTCAAAGTTAGGTTCACCACTACTTCGTCCCATATGGGTATTCAAACTGAAGCTGTTTTGTTTCCTCCTCCGTGGAGAGAAGGGTAGATTGCTGAAATGGTGGGGGGATGAGTTGTGTTGATTCAGCGGAGGAGTTTGTCCATACTTATACCAGGGTGAAAAATGGTTGCAGAGATGGTCCTCAAGAAGATGATTATGATTTGTTAGTTAAAGTATTAATTAACGGTGGGAATGTCAGGGATGTCAAGGTGGGCCCCTTTTATTAGGAGCAATTTATGTTGCACACACCATATTGATGATGGAGATGGTGGCAAAACTAGGGCAATGTTGCAAATCCATATATATCAAGTGGAGTCAATTATGGATGGGATATGTTACTTTTAGTGTCATAATCATTTGGAGTTTACACATAAAGATGCAAAATTAAAAGTGCAAATACAACACTAAAAAACCCATACAGTGGGGAGCTTTTCTCCACGGTTAGTTGTTATACATGCCTTCTAAATAACACAGACTTTCTTGATGGAAAAGCACATTATGTACCTAGTAATAAGGTCGTACATACTGGGAGAGGTTTACAGTCCTTGCAAGGGAACAGATGCAATCGTGCTCTTTGTATTGAAATCTTTAGAGGTGGTTTATCATTTCTTTAGTGGTAATAAACCTTAGGACTGAGGCCAGGGTGTTAAGCAGAATCATGTGCAGTACCATTTGGGAACACTACCCACAATTAAGACTACAAGTGTAAGTACAATTCCACCTGTGGTACACGCCTGTACTACACAGTAAAGTGGTAGAGATGGCTGAGAAGCCAGACTTATCTCAAGAGTAAGGTGAGCAGTACAAGAGATTACACAAAGGACAACAATTACTATGGTTCAAACAAACACTGATTCAAGCTTTCTGAGTAAAAGAATATACATTTATTTACACCATCATTTATAAAACAGTTCACTATTATAAAGCACCAGAAAATCGCATTCTTAATGGACTACAATAACACCCAATCAATTCTGGACAAGTTAGGCTCAAAATGAAGTGTGAGCGAAATGGCACTCCAGCAGTTTATAAGGGAGAAAAGACAAGGTTATCCAAAATCAATAGCAAACAACAAGTTACAGGCAGGGCAATCTAGAAAAGGCTACTATAACTAGGATTCAAGTCAATAGGTCTGGCCCAATGTTAATGGTTCAGAGTCTTTGCAGAGGATCACACGGTTAAAAGTAGTTTGCGGTTAAGTCTTTGCCAAGAGTTCAATCGAAGTTGGTTGGAGGAAAAGTTACTTAAAGGAGAAGAGAAGGACAAGCCTTCGGAGAGGCAAAAGATTTCCAGTGCTTTCACTGTGGTCGGACGGAAAGAACGACCGAATTTGCACAGTACCTTTAAAGAAGAAGAATGCTGTAGCTGAGGCTGTTGTTCCTGGCAGTTCCTGCAGGCTCACGGTTCCTGAAGCTCTGTCGTGGTGACAAGAAGGAGGACAGCTGGAGGGTCCTGCATTGCCCAGGGAAGAAGCCTGCAGCAGTGCAAAACAACGAATAAAAGGTGCGCTCCTTAAAACCCAACCAGGTTCTCTTCCCACTGGCTATCCGATCTACTGCAGAGATGCACAGTAAATTCGACCAGATGAGGACCGGTGTCTGGTGTTTGCTGAGCTGATTGTTCCCACCAAGCTCAAGGGAAGAAGATTCCATGCAGATCTCCTCTGTCATTGAAGTTTCAGGTGATTCTGATCTGCAGCAGGGCTTCACCGGGTGTGCAGTAGTTGCAGCAGTCATCTTACTTTAGATTCTTTTTGGTTTTCTCATTCCAGTGGCAACTCTGCCTTCCAGTCCCAGAGACTGGCTTTTTATGCACCAAATCCCCTATTCACACAGCCTGGCTGTCAATCACACAGCAGGGTGGCTGTCCTGGCAGGGCAGCCACCTAGCCGATCAAACAAGAGTGTGACTTGGGTCTCCAAGTTGTCCCTGTGCAGGGGGCCTCAAACCCCTCCCTCACATCCTGTCCAGCCAGACACTCAGGCACCTAAGGAGGGCTTCTGTGCAGAAGCCCGCCAAAGGACGCAGATCAAAGGAACCAAACCTGGTTTGGCGCGCAGAGTAAAACACTAGAAAGACCTTTACAAAAAGATATGGCAAAAGAACTCGACCGGAAACCAAGTTAAAAATAAGAGTGGATTACCGGGTTTGAGTTCGAGGCTACCACCATAGCCTCGAATGGTACCAAAGGCTATTTTCATAGTCTGCGGTATAATACAAATGGTACCTACCACTGCCACCAGTCAAATCTTAGAGAAAGGGGAACATAATAATGTTCCATGAGAATCAGACAAAAGGGGATAACTGTTATCCCCTCAACTACTCTATTGGAAGATAGGGTGTACTGGGTTTGTAAATTTAAAAAGACTAGTAATGTCAATGGTAACATTACATGTTCTGAGAGACAGTAGTCAGTCCCAGAAAATGGAGTTTAAAGGGGGAAGTCTAAAAAGATAACCCTGTGTCTCTGTACTAAAGGTGCTGTGTGACACACAGAAAAAGATGATGCTATGGAGATTGTTTTTAAAAACTCCATTACCAAAGAACACAAAAGTAAAACACATTGAAAATGAAAAGTTCAAAGCCCAAAAAATAGAGCAAAAGAGCTGGAGGGCTCTAAGGTAGAGGGAATTTAGCACTTGTGTGAGAAATCTCCCTAACACAGGGTCTGATGGTTAAGTGTGTTTCCTGGTCATTAGAATTGTATGTGGCCACATAAATTAGAAGGTCTTTTTAATGTGCCAGGAGTCTGTGGAATAAAGATCACTATCTGTAGTGCAAAGAAAATCAAATCCTGCATATGGAGACCGTCCTCTTTTTGCCAAAATACGACTGCAGGACCATGTGCAATTATACTTAAAGTTAAACGCTTTAGGACAGGTATTGCTAGCAATGAATTATGTTTTCAATACTAATGTTGAACCATGCACCAACATCATGACCTACTGCAGGCAAATCCCAAGAAGAGTTTTTTAAAAAAAATATGATTTGAAGGTAATAATGAAGATAAGCCTGGCCAATAAAAATGGAATAATTAGGAAATGATGGGATTTCTTTGAAGATGTTTTGTCCAATCATATTTAGCGGTGGATGGCAATAAAAGTATATGGGAGTGTTTTAAATTGTAGCAAAAGGTATATAAACTGCCAACTGATGTTGTATTGTTGAGACGTCGGTTAGTTTTTTTCTGCAACACCATCTAACCGCTCCCCAGAGCATCTATACAATAAACTTGCTTAATGTACAACTGTTTACTCACTTCTTAAGTATTGGGCCTGTTTTGGGTTAAGGTCAATCCCCACAACCCCACTCTCTACTCTTTCATTTTCTCCACCCTATGGCATTCCAGACAATATTTTTGGTGGGGATAATATGTAGGGATACCGTTCTAGTTGCGTTTGCCCTTTTTAATTGCAATTGGTTAGAGGCTTACAATCTTAGTGTCCGTTTTGAAATTGTAGTGCAGCACATTTCAGGCACAATCTGCATGATCTAATGCGTTTATTGTCAGTGTTTTGCTATTCTATGGACAGCCATGTTAGGGTACAGGTCATAGAAATGGGGGGATGTGGTGCCATTTTCTGAGACTTAAATCAATCTGGCTCCATTGTCAATGACTAGCTAAACCTGACAAATGATATGATATGGCATTTGTAACACGCCTATACACAAGTGTTTCAAGGCGCGACGAGGCGGGGGTAGGAACAGAGGGAGACAGACAACGATCCTACTAGGCCAGGTGTCATTCAGATCGTGCAAGTGCAAGGGTAGGGGGACTGGGAAACAGTGCAGGGGAAGGGGAGAGGGGAAGTGCAGTACATGCAGTACATGGTTAGTAGAACAATGAACTTCTTAGGTTTTCTAACATAATTTAAATAATCTAACTACGATAGAACCAGAGCCAGTAGGAGTTCAAGTATGTGTCTGAATTCGAGAAGGTGGAGTACCTTTTTAAAATATGTACAGTTTGTGGTGAGCATTGCAAGTGACCACATTTATTTCAGAGGTGATGTTAATCTAACCAACAATGACAGAAAGTGGTTTACCCTGATAGCTTTAGTGTCACTTCTATGGAATATGTTTAGAGCCAAGATTAGAAAGGCAACCTATTCTTTTATCATTAAGTCCTAGGTAGTTGTGTTTGGCTATTCATATGCATAAAAGACAACTACTGAATGTTTAACTGACTACTTGTTATGAAGTAGGCAGAACAATAATTGGCCATCATCTTCATATAGTAGAAAGGATTAGGTGAATGCAGAGATCATGGTAGCCAGAGAGCAAGTAAATGCACCAGAGAGCCAAGGGGGTAATACGTACAAACATGATTTTTATTTTCAAGTGGCCTAGAAGTGCCTACCTCTCACAGTGGAAGTTCATTCTTTCAGAAAAGGATCTCACCAATTCGAGTTGGTTCCACCCAAATCCATGCAATGTTGGTGAAAGTGTGTTGGGTGTTATGCTGTGTGTCATTGTTACTTATAAGTTCAATAGAATCAGGATAATTTCAATAGAGTCAGGACAAGTTTGGTTGGTGCATGAAGCTTTGAGAATGTCTTCTGTACTGTAATATATATATATAAATGTTGCTTTGGTGCGTCTGATAGGTTGGAAAAATGAATGTTTGTTGAGGAACATATTTGTATCGTCGTTGAAAATGTAAGGTTGTTTTGTGTCAGTTTGTAAATAATTGTACTGATGAAGGGAAGCTTAGAGAAAACCTTGCTGTTTGCAAGCTCCAGTGGGTATATATTTATATCATATAGGAACACAGTTAATGTGCAGTATTTTTAGTTTATGGGGCTAATGCCTTGACTGACAAACTGCAGAGATTAGTTATAGAAGTGGCAAGTGTTATGCAGTGTTCTTTATTAAGGCTGTGGCAAATGGGCTGGCTTGTGATTTCAAAGCATGTATATTTGTCATTGCCCTAGTCATGTCCTGCATAGATGTCATTCTAGATGAGTCATAACTCTGTATAGGTTTGTCCACAACCATGTGTTTGATCCAAGGAGGATGTTGATCAGTTCAAGTTCATTCTTTGCTATTTTGTCCATGAACAAATTGATAAGATTATCTTCTCTTCCTTCTTATGTGGAAGTATCCGGTGTTCAGTTGCAGGTGCGCCGTCCCTCACAGGAGCAGAGTTACAGCCTGAGGGCATTTGTCTAATAGGGCATCAGTGCCCCTGGAAGTGACATGATGATCATGTGTAACGAGAACATTAGCCATGCCTAAGAGAGAAGGTTGAAACTGAGAAGTGATCATATAGCACACAGTGGAATATTTCTGGTTTTTGGTTTTCATTTTTTATATAACACAGGTAGTGATTGCATTAGCAAATTCTTCTTTTGCCAGCACTGTGGCACATAACATGGTATTACTTGCCTGCACTGCACTCCATAGAGAGGTTGCACCATATTATATTTCATATAGCACATTGCCCCACGTTTAAGCATGACCCACAGCACACTTCATGCCACTATATTTCTCACCCCTTGCTTGCATGACAAGATTGTAGAAAATACATTGTGCCGAACACCACACTCCTGCATACATCACACTCCATAGAGAACACACAGCATATTGGGTGTACCACCTTCCCATAGCACAGTGCATGACACCACATATTTGTTCTGAGTTGCATGGCAGCTGGACAAAAGCCGCACAACACACACACACACACACACAACTCACCACATGTTTTATATTTTGGATAGACGTGCAACTCTTCTTTTTTTCTACATGGTATATTTGGGTCTTGTGTTTTGTAGGGATGTTAGGGGTTAGAAGCAAGAGCTCTGCCATTTTTTGGATTAGGCCTCAAATTGAGGCACTAACCTGCAAAAGTAGTTTATTAGGCCATAGTTGTTAGCTGGAATCATTGGATTGAATGTCTTCTTACCTTGCAAACAGGCTGAGAGTCCAAGGGCAGGTGGGGAGGGGTGTGAGGTAATTGGCAGCTCTTTTGTGCAAGGCAAGCTTTACTCATGGATGAATGCCTGGTCCCAGGCAACAAGTACCGCCTCATCAGATTGGCAAGGAATACATAATGTTTGTGAAGGCCGCCGTGAGCTTTCCCATGCATACAAAATCAAAAATATTCTGAATAATATGGGGGAATTAGCAGAAATCATGGGCCAGGAACGTTAAGCAGCAGTAAACCAGTCACATTTTTTGTAGAAGGCCAATCATTACAGGAAGAGTGCTAGAAGGTAGTGTACTATGGCTGGCAACATGTAGCAATATAGGGAGCCACATGATGAGCAGAAGCATATGGTGGGAACAGGGAATGAACAGAGGAGGTGTGTGCCATGTTGCTTCATTGCCAATTGGCAATTTTGGTGGGACATTGCAGCCCCAATTGTCTGAGTTAATATGGCCCAATGGAAATGAAGCCCTTAATCAAACTGTTTTCTTGAAAAGGGCTTCGTGCATTTTTTGTGCTGATCAAGGTGGGATGGTGGTGAACTTCTTATGACAAGGTGGAAACTGCCAGTGGTTTTTCAGCATTGTATAGAGATGTTAAGGTGGCTGATGACGACCAGCCAATCACTTTGCTAGGATGTGATTTTTGTTACACTTTTATTAACATATGCTACTGTTGCACCCGTAAGGGACTGGTCAAAGTTGACTTGTTTTGTTCATCTTCCCATCCACCATGTACCAATACATGTTGTGGTTTTCATGCATGTGGTGCTCTACATTTATTTGTGTATTGATTTTTCCGTTGTTTTTTAGACCTGAGTTGGGAGTGCCTGGGTATTTTGACTAGGATTGGTCTGCTATGTATCACTTTTATCAAGCTTACTTTTTTTAGATGCAATGGAAATATTATGAGCAGATAATTCCTAGCTCCTGTGTTTGATTACCCCTAAATTATCTTGTGATTGTATTTTCATATAGTGCAAGTATTTATGCTTATCCTCAGTTCTCTGTCCTACTTTGTGTTATGTTATGTTAGAAGATTTGTAAAGTGCATTGTTCACCCGAAGGTATCTTGGCGCTAAGGTAGACAGTGAGGAGCAGCAGCAAGAACTAGAACAGAGAGGTCTTTAGGTCACGTTGGACGACCAAATGGTTTTTGTTGGCACAGAGCTGAAAGGGGAGGCTGTTCCAAGTAATAGCGGCCCTCACAGAGAAGGCGTGGCCGCTCATCCGGGACAGCCTGATGTGAGGAACAGCGATCAGTAGAGCAAGGGCACATAATGGGAACCTTTTTCCTGTATGTATTCAGCGCCTTGATTGAAGAAGGCACGGTGTACCAGGCACAGAGATTTAAAAAGAATGCGCTTCTCAATTGGCAACCAATGTAGTTGTCTAAGCAGCGGTGTCATGTGTGCACGAGGGGTTGTTGAAGGCGTTTAGTAAGGTGACTCGGCCGACCTAGATAAAGAGAGTTACAATAGTCCGTGGTGCTCAGGACCAGGACAGCCACCATAGGAGCATGATGTTTAGTCAGAATAAAGGGAAATACCTTACACAAAATCTGCAGTTTGAAATGCCTTGATTTGCATACAGATTCCCCCTGGGGTGCATGGAAAGGGAAGAAGAGAGCAGGACACCAAGATTATTAACTGAGGTTGAGGGTGTAGGGCATATGCCTAATAAGGAGGGCCAGAAGTTAGGGGTCCAGACAGAGTGGGGGTTGGAAGTTCCCACCACCAGTACCTCCATTTTTGAGCCATTAAGCTTTAGCCAATTGGTTGCCATCCAGGCACCAAGATCTTCCAAGCAGCTTCGTAGCCGAGACGCAATATCAGCCCTGGTGAGATGAAGACGAACCAGGATCTGCATATCATCGGCATACAAGTAATATCTGAAACCATGCAACAGTATGAGAAGTAGAAGAAGGCGGATGTACATGTTAAAAAGAATGGGGGAGAGAGCCGATTGCTGCGGAATGCCACAGAGGAGTAGTCCTGGAGGGGAATGAAAAGGAGGCAGAGACACCGACTGAGTCAGGTTGGTCAGAAAAGCTTGGAACCAGTCAAGGACCTGACCGGAGATGCCTACATCGGATAACCACGCCAGAAGAGTGGAGTGATCTACCGTATCAAAGGCGGTGGATAAGTCCAATAGAAGAACCGCTCCCACCCCGCCCTGATCAACTAACCGGGCAAGGTTGTCCATAACAGAGTTGAGTACAAGCTTGGTTCCCCTTCCAGGATGAAAGCCAGACTAGAAGGGGTCGAAGAAGCCAGAGGATTTCAAGAAAGAAGAAAGGAGGAGGTAGACCAAGGTCTCAAGCAGCTTCATATTGAACAGAAGCAAGGAGATGGGCCTAAAATTAGCAATTACCTTAGGGTCCAGGATGGGCTTCTTCAATAGAGGAAGTATCAGCGCATGTTTGATTTGGCTGGGGATTATACCAGTTTGAAGTTAATTGTTAATAGCAGTTGTGATATAAGGGAGTAGCTCTGTAGCAGTGTCTTTAATCAGTGTAAGAGGTATGGCATCTGCTGGAGAGGCCGATTTAAGGCCATGAATGGCTTGGAGTATCTCGGGGGCAGAAAACATTGGAAAAGACGATCATGTTGCCGTAGGAGCTGCCAGCCGAGGAAAGCTCTGACAGTCAGTAATGGCAGAAGCAGCCTTAATATCTGCACGTATGCATTCGATTTTAGAGGAGAAGAAAGCCGCAATGGAGTCACAGAGAGCTTGTGAGGGAACAATAGTAGATTCAGTTTTCATAGGGGCAGAAAGGGAGTTTACTAATTCAAATAAGGCCTTAGGTCTATTTATGGCTGCTTCAATCTTGGCCTCAAAGAAAGTCTTTTTAGCCAGTAGAATAGCCTGTGGAGCGATGATATCCCAGTCGGGAGTCTTCTGTTCCAGCAGGGGTGGACACAGCAACTGGACCCCTGCAGATGGCTGACGTGCAGGCACCAAATAGCAGGGCACGTGGGCAGCAGGCAGGCAGCAGCAGATGGCTGGTGGGAGCATGCTCGGGGCTCTTGGGGGCAGGAAAATGGCCTTTTGGGCAGGAGCGTGGTCTTCCGTGTGTTTTCGCTTGGCCAGCTTGACACAGAGTGATTTGGCACATGAAAAAAGTGCACGTCAGCGTGAAATCTGAGGAAAGGCCCTTAGTGCGTAAGCGCGTAAGTGACATTATGCGCGCAGGCGTTCCCCACAACACGGGTGCATTGTGATTCAGCACGTGAGAAAACTGCACGTCACCCGTGCTATTGGAGGAAAGGGCCTTAGCGCGTAAGCGCGTATGTGACGTTGCACATGTGGGCTGGCTTAAAAGATACGAGTATCACGCTATTTTCTTGTATGTGCTTTTTGTGGAGAGCGAGCGGGTGTTTCTTGTAATTCTTGTCGGTTCACACGCGATTACTTCACAACGTTTCCAGTTCGTACTCCCTGTTTCCGCAGACTGCGTTCTTTTCTTCTTTTGGCGGGGGTGTTGCCAACGCGCACACGCATGTCTTTTTCATGTTCTTTTTCAAGGCAGACGGTGAGTCGCGCACGTATTTTCCAACTGTGGTTGCCCCCGTGTGTCATGTACCCCAGGCTGCGTGTAACATGCATACGCATATTTTTGTGTTTCTGGGTGCCACAGCGTAGTGCGGGTTCATTTTTCCACGCACGTGGTCTACCAGGGGTTGCGTGCACATGTACTTTTGTTTTTGGGGTGCCTGTGCGTTGCATTCATTTTTCCAGGCTGACTTCCAGGTCAGCAAGTCTAATCCACGTGTGCCAGTGAAAGTTGCTGTCACCAGGCCACGTGGATCTGGGGCAGCAATGTCATCTGCTGCACCAAGTAGGCAGGGTGGGGAGGCTGCAGGGGCAGCTGCAGCTCAATCCACCCCAGCTCTGAGTCTCCCAGCCGGGACAGTGTCGGTCCAGGTCCATCACACCGACGTTGGCCCTGCTGACATCACCCTGCAGCCAATGCCTGCACCAAGACCTATGGTAATTGTGCCTTTACAGGCTTCTAGTACCCAGTCCACCTGCGCTTCTGACCCTAGTGACCAGAGCAGTGTAAGCCACTCAGGATCCGCACCACCTTACAAGAAGAAGAAGAAGGGTGCTCTACAGGCTGAGACCCCAGACACGGCTACACACTCCGGCATGTCAAGGAAGCCTAGCTTCAATGACGCCGAACCTGATGCACTTGTGGCCTATGTGTCGGCACATAGCCGTGAAATGTTGGTGACTGCAGGCTGTAAGACTAAACCTGCTCAATGTAGGGCCCACTGGCAGACCATCGCGGACCACATTAGTGCCCTTGGATTTGTGAGGCGCACAGCTGATGATTGCAACAAGCGGTGGAATGACCTGAAACGCAGAGCAAAGAACAAGCTGGCTTCCAATCATGCCTCTACTCTGGTGACTGGCGGTGGGTCTCCACCAGAGGACGACCAACTCACTGAACATGAGCCTGTTGCTGGAACCTTTAACACAGAGGAAGAGATCCAAGGCATGGGAGACCTACCAGATTATGATGCATTGTCCGGTGAGTGCCCATGCAAGTGTGTGTAATCCATGTGTATGTTTCTTGGGTGATGTGTAATGATTGAGTGCCAGGTGAGGGTGTGTACTCCTGAGTGGTATGGGTCACCCATGTGCTTCCTCCAAACCGTTCACCAGCCTTGGGTTTGGGTATGACAGTATCCCTTCTGACCACAGTAGCCGATTAGCGCCACATTACTGCAGTTGCCCATGAACTGTCATCTTGCAACAACATTGTTCTGATTTTTCAGTGTTCATTCAGCCTGATTGTTTCAATCCTCCCATTTTTGCAACACATTTTTCTGCCCTAATGCCACATATGTGACATGCTTCTGTCATAGATTACAACCCACATTGGCCCACATTTATTACCTTGTTATGGGAATGATTTGACCATTCAGGCTGATTGAGTAAGGGCCTGCTCACATTAATTGTTGGGCCCTGTTTGTATGTTGAACATGACTGTTGTGTTCTGTCATGTTGAAGTGACCAACCATGGATGTATCCATTTGCCTGCCATCAATGTATTATTGCACACTGGATGTGTTGCACTGTGTGGCACATGCATATTTTGTCACACTATTTTGCATTTTTCATCTTATCATGTCCATCTCACTTGGATGAGTGACAGTACTCATTCACTGACATATGGCTGTACTTGTTAAATGTGCCATGGCTATGCTATGTGCCATCTGTGTGCTGGCATGTGCCATGTATGTGGATTGACCATGCCACTCACAGGCTAATATGTGATGACAGTGCTATCCAGCATGCAGCACATGTGTTCATTTTCCATCTTGGAGTCCTCAGTGTCTGCTTTTTGCCTCCCCTTCCAAATCATTGACAGTGCATGCATGCCAAGGTTATGGTCATGTGGGACATGTGTTGTTCATGTACTGGATCTCTGGCTTGTCAGGCCTATGTGTGTGCTATGGTGCTCATGCCTGTTTCCATTTGTTGTATTTCATGTTTTTGCAGGTGATGACACACTTGATGCTGTAGAGGTGGAGGAGATGGTGCAGACCCAGGAGGAATCTCAAGCACAACAGGGCACCAGTGGAGGATGTGGTGTGGTGGTGGGTGAAAACCCAATCCTCCTGCAGACCATACTGTCCAGGGGTGTCTCTGGGTGCACCTCCCCAGACCTCTATGATTCAGGTGCTGAATCGGAGGATGAGACTTATGTGCTGTCGCAGGTGAGTGTTTCTGGCAGGGATGCTGTTCTGTCCAACCCACCTGCACCAGGGGGAGACCCCTCCATGGGGATGTCAGTGTTGGTAACTCTGCCTTTGGCGGTTATGGATGCAGGGTCACACTCCACAACATCTGATCCTGTTCCTGGGCCAGCAGATCAGAGGGGGAATGCAGTCCTGCAGCCTCAGGCAGTGCCAGCACAGCAAGGTGCAGATCACCTTGCACCAAACAGGTGTGGTGCCCGCCGACACGGTGGCCGTGCACCACCAGGCAATACTGTATGGGAAAACTCCATGTACAGTATATCAGCACAACAGGGAGCATCGGTTTAAATGATGGCTTCGGCAATGGAGAGGGTGGCCACTTCCATTCTCCCCCCTGAAAGGCAGATGTTGCTCCAACAGCAGGCAACAGAGTCAATTTGCCAATAACCCAGGGAGGACATGTTGGCGTCCAACAGGTACCGACGGGCGGCACTGGAGACTGCGCAAAGCCATATCTTTAGTGTCCCAGGGCCACTTGGAAGCCCTGAGGATAGAACTCCATTTCCTCAGGGAGAATCTGGTAGAACTTGAAGCTTCCCGAAATTTTAGGGCAGAACAGCAGCTGGAGCAGCTCACACGTTCGCTCTCAGCTGAGCTGCAGGCAACTCGTGAGGAGATCCGGGCATCACGCGAGGCCATGCGTGCAGAAATGCAGGCAACCCATGAGGTGCTGCATGGGGATCTCCATACTATCATCCTCCAGAATGAGACCTTCCACACCCGCATGCTTGCTGCCATGGAGGACCATACCAGGGCTTTGAGTGGGCTGCCTCCCATAGCACCGCCACCTCCTTATGTAGCAGCAGAGGGTGAAAAGAGCGACATCAGTTCTCCCACATTGGCGTAGCCGTGCAGGCCATGAGCCCATAGAGGGATTTGTTTTTTCGCAACATCCACACAGTTGGGTGTTGGTGTGCACCCTGTCCACGAACCTCCTGGGTGACCTCCCCCTCCCTGGCCCACACATGGCCATTTCTTTTTTTTTTCTTTTTTTTTTTTACAGTGTGTTGCCTTGTGTGGCTCCCATGGGCGGCCACTGTGTATTCCAGCTGGGCACATGCAGGCTTGTCCTGTGTTCGGGTTAGATGCTTGGGTTCCTGACACTCACACCCCTCCTGCTTCCCCTTTCCATGGGCTTGCAAAGGGTGTGACCAAGTGACAGAGACTTACACAGTGACATTGGGCTCCCATGAGCTGTGTGGGCAGTCTGTGGTCAAAACTGTGTGGGATTGTTGTTGTATTGAACACTGCATGGTGTATTATTATGTGCTTGTGCACCCATGTCTTCCTCCTTATTCACAGGTACCTTCTTCATGTCTTCACAAGGCTGTCTCCTTTGCAGATGCAGTTCATGTTGTATGCAGTACGCTGACACATTTGCCTGACAGCAACCCTCTGCAGTTGGAAGGGGTCGATGTGCTGGCTTATTGAGGTTGCAAGACTTGCACTACTTTGATTTTGTACTGTCATATTTTGGCCCTGTTTCATCCTGTGTTGCTGTATTGTGTTGCTGGTAAGTATTTGTTCATGCGTGCTGTTTGTTATTGATTACTGGGAGCATATTGTCTCTGGCCTGTTTCCATTTGGGACAGTGCACTTTGTGACACTTGTGTCATGTGTTGTGCATTCATTTGTTTAGTTGCACATTGCATGACATGCCATGATGTGTTGGGTTGCTGAGATGGGGAGGGGTTGGGTGACATGGCACTATTTTCATGTTGTATTTTGCAAGGGGGTAGTCATTCATGCAGCATAAATGTCTGCCTTTTTGTGACACATCATTGGTTGTCTTTCAGTAGGTAGGGATGCACACAATGTGACACTTCCAGGTGACAAATCTCAGGCTGGTATGGTTGTGACAGTTGACTGTCCCTTATGTCATCATTGATTGTCAGCTGGTATGTGCCAGGGCTGTGTGCACTCCACAGGCGTGTGATTTTAGGTGAAGTAATTAGCCACCAGCTGCGTACGGGCTGCCTCACCACGTGCCCTTTCCCCTCCTATGCGCAGCAGCCGTGAATGTGGTTGGGGATGTGGGGGCGCCACCATTTCCACCCGCAGGCCCCGGCGTGTTGCAACGTTGTGCCGGACACATGCTGCCACTATGATCCTGCACACTACTGGGTGCGCATATAGCAGCTGCCCACCAGAGTGGTCAAGGGAGCGAAAGCGTGACTTGAGCACTCCGAATGCGCGTTCCACTATGCCCCGGGTTGCAATATGGGCTGTGTTGTATCTTACCTCGGGTGGTGTGGTGGGGTTCCGAATTGGGGTCATCATGTGGGTGCTCAGAAGGTAGGCACTGTCCCCTGGGGAGGTGATGACGGGTATCATTAGTGGGGTTGTGACATTACTCAGTATCTGACATGCATGCATGTGCAGAGGCATTTATACTCACCAAGCAGCCATGTATCGCCATGCCGCCCAGCTTCTAGGTCCCGGTTTAGGGGTGACATTCTGAAAATGAAACTGTCATGGGTGGACCCTGGATAGTTGGCATATACTGAGGTGATGATTCCCTTGGCATCACATACTACCTGTACGTTGATGGAATGCCAGTGCTTGCGGTTTCTATAGATGTGCTCAGTTGCCCTGGGAGGACGTAGAGCCACATGGGTGCAATCGGTGGCACCTAGCACTTTTGGCGAAGTGTGCCACCCCGTAAAAGTCCTGGACGGCAGCCTGCCTTTCTGCAGGTGTTCTGGGCATGTATATGTGCCTGCGGACTGAAGAGCGTGCAGTCATGATGGCCAACACCTGGTGTAGGCAGCGTGACTGCGTGGCCTGTGACACCCCCCCCATTATTGCACTTGTCTGCTGAAATGAACCAGTGGGCAAGAAGTGCAGTACATTGAGCACCTTTTCCGAGGGGCTCAGTGCTTGGGAGCACAGGGTAGGTGATGTGAGGTCATCCTCCCACTCACTCACCAGGTCGAGTATTATGTGTGGTGGGAACCTGTACCTCCCATACACCTGGTCATCAGGCATCCCAAAAAGGCTGGTCCTGGGTGTAAAAATTCTGGGCCTGGCTATCCTCCTCCTCCTGCGGTCTCCCACGGCCACTGCTGCGAGGAATGGTATATTCATCGTAGCGTCTGAGCTTGTTTGTTGTTTGCGCACACTTTTATGCTGCGCGGGGCCACGTACGCCTGCTTCCTGCTGGCGTACGTGTTTCCGGATTAGCGCGTCTTTTTTGGCACACGCATTTCCCCTGTTCGATTCCATGAATATGTGTTGTAGGCGTGCATGTGGGCGTTCCGCGCATTTGTCTCCTGTACTTCCCCCGTAACGCCCACATTTTCACGCATTGTTCCCCATTCCGTGTGTTACGCCCCATGTTCCGCCTACTTTTGTTGTGTGCGCCACGCGCTGTGCGCTTTCGCTGTGCGCGTAGCACATGCCATTTGATGACGTTTGCGCCCGCGTGCGCCATGCAGGATTTTAGCGCACATCCCCGGATTTACATGTGCACGGACTTCGATGTGCGTGGCTTTCGCACGCTTGCGCTATGATTTTCGCGCTGGCGCTGCGATTTGCACGCTTTCGCACCTTGCACGGCGCACAATAATTCCATGAATCGGCCTCTGTATATTCTACCATAAAACAATTCATGTTTTAAAACCAACTCTCATTCAACACCATTTCTCATAACCCCATATCTTATTTTGTAAAGGTTTAAGTGTCTTAACTTTGACTTTTCTTTTACAAACCATTCCGCCTCTTTCAGGAATTGGAATATTCAGTTGACCACTGATAAAACTTGATTGTTCCTAAGCGCTCTGAATGTTGTTTCAGAAACATGCATTGCCCATGTTTACAAAAAATTACTTTAAGTAAGATGGCAAAACATTTTTTATCCTTAGAAATAGTTTCAAAAGGTCAATTCAAGTTTTTGCTGTAAACTAAATTGAATAATCTGTGAATCACAAAAATAACCTTATTCTCTTTTCAGCTGGTAAAACCTTTGGATCCTATCATGCTCTCTAATGGATGGATATTGGCAAAAAAGGCACATATTTCAGGGAAAAAAAAATCTGTATTACAGAGTTCTACTTTAATTTGGTCTTTATGTTAATGGCATCATTCCATAGAACCGTAACTCTAAGCTGAATGTCTCTTGATTTTACTTGAGTTGCACAAGAAGCAAAACATAGCTCTGTAAGGCTGCAGATGGCCTGGAAGTAATGGAAGACTTTAGAATCAGGGTATTGGAGCATTGGGAACTAGAGCAAACTACTTTCGGCATTCTAGGACACTGGGCTACGTAAGTAAACTTACTGAACTGTCCTAATATCTGGGTCACAAGGAGCTGCAACTCAAGGTGCAGGGACATTCAAGAGACAGTTAAAACAATGAAGTGAAACTGTTAAATTGCATCCTGGATGTATTGATTGGTTAGATCAATACTGTTTATGAGCATTAGAGAATCTTCTGATGTAACACTGTGCAAAATCCCTTGGGCTTAATCGCCAGTCGTTGGTTTCTGGTATTCTCATATGGATCTGGGTCGATTCATATAGGCAGAAAACAAGTTCACACCACAATATAATGAAACGGTAACTTCCTTTTTTATTTGTGGGTTTTGTTTTGCTGCAGGAATGCAAGGTGGGGCTGATCCACACCACAAGTTGTAGAAGAAGAGAGATTTATGAGGGTTTGGGTGACCGTCTTTTCTCTTTGGGGACTGTGTGTAATATTTGTGATTTGAAACTTTTTTGTTTTTAGCTGGGAAATCTCAATTTTGTTTTTGAGCCTAAAGTGAAATAATTGATGTCAAGATGTCTGAAGCTTGTGCCTGCGGACTGAAGAGCGTGCAGTCATGATGGCCAACACCTGGTGTAGGCAGCGTGACTGCGTGGCCTGTGACACCCCCCCCCATTATTGCACTTGTCTGCTGAAATGAACCAGTGGGCAAGAAGTGCAGTACATTGAGCACCTTTTCCGAGGGGCTCAGTGCTTGGGAGCACAGGGTGGGTGATGTGAGGTCATCCTCCCACTCACTCACCAGGTCGAGTATTATGTGTGGTGGGAACCTGTACCTCCCATACACCTGGTCATCAGGCATCCCAAAAAGGCTGGTCCTGGGTGTAAAAATTCTGGGCCTGGCTATCCTCCTCCTCCTGCTGTCTCCCACGGCCACTGCTGCGAGGAATGGTATATTCATCGTAGCGTCTGAGCTTGTTTGTTGTTTGCGCACACTTTTATGCTGCGCGGGGCCACGTACGCCTGCTTCCTGCTGGCGTACGTGTTTCCGGATTAGCGCGTCTTTTTTTGCACACGCATTTCCCCTGTTCGATTCCATGAATATGTGTTGTAGGCGTGCATGTGGTCGTTCCGCGCATTTGTCTCCTGTACTTCCCCCGTAACGCCCACATTTTCACGCATTGTTCCCCATTCCGTGTGTTACGCCCCATGTTCCGCCTACTTTTGTTGTGTGCGCCACGCGCTGTGCGCTTTCGCTGTGCGCGTAGCACATGCCATTTGATGACGTGTGCGCCCGCGTGCGCCATGCAGGATTTTAGCGCACATCCCCGGATTTACATGTGCACGGACTTCGATGTGCGTGGCTTTCGCACGCTTGCGCTATGATTTTCGCGCTGGCGCTGCGATTTGCACGCTTTCGCACCTTGCACGGCGCACAATAATTCCATGAATCGGCCTCTGTATATTCTACCATAAAACAATTCATGTTTTAAAACCAACTCTCATTCAACACCATTTCTCATAACCCCATATCTTATTTTGTAAAGGTTTAAGTGTCTTAACTTTGACTTTTCTTTTACAAACCATTCCGCCTCTTTCAGGAATTGGAATATTCAGTTGACCACTGATAAAACTTGATTGTTCCTAAGCGCTCTGAATGTTGTTTCAGAAACATGCATTGCCCATGTTTACAAAATATTACTTTAAGTAAGATGGCAAAACATTTTTTATCCTTAGAAATAGTTTCAAAAGGTCAATTCAAGTTTTTGCTGTAAACTAAATTGAATAATCTGTGAATCACAAAAATAACCTTATTCTCTTTTCAGCTGGTAAAACCTTTGGATCCTATCATGCTCTCTAATGGATGGATATTGGCAAAAAAGGCACATATTTCAGGGTAAACAAAATCTGTATTACAGAGTTCTACTTTAATTTGGTCTTTATGTTAATGGCATCATTCCATAGAACCGTAACTCTAAGCTGAATGTCTCTTGATTTTACTTGAGTTGCACAAGAAGCAAAACATAGCTCTGTAAGGCTGCAGATGGCCTGGAAGTAATGGAAGACTTTAGAATCAGGGTATTGGAGCATTGGGAACTAGAGCAAACTACTTTCGGCATTCTAGGACACTGGGCTACGTAAGTAAACTTACTGAACTGTCCTAATATCTGGGTCACAAGGAGCTGCAACTCAAGGTGCAGGGACATTCAAGAGACAGTTAAAACAATGAAGTGAAACTGTTAAATTGCATCATGGATGTATTGATTGGTTAGATCAATACTGTTTATGAGCATTAGAGAATCTTCTGATGTAACACTGTGCAAAATCCCTTGGGCTTAATCGCCAGTCGTTGGTTTCTGGTATTCTCATATGGATCTGGGTCGATTCATATAGGCAGAAAACAAGTTCACACCACAATATAATGAAACGGTAACTTCCTTTTTTATTTGTGGGTTTTGTTTTGCTGCAGGAATGCAAGGTGGGGCTGATCCACACCACAAGTTGTAGAAGAAGAGAGATTTATGAGGGTTTGGGTGACCGTCTTTTCTCTTTGGGGACTGTGTGTAATATTTGTGATTTGAAACTTTTTTGTTTTTAGCTGGGAAATCTCAATTTTGTTTTTGAGCCTAAAGTGAAATAATTGATGTCAAGATGTCTGAAGCTTGTGCCTGCGGACTGAAGAGCGTGCAGTCATGATGGCCAACACCTGGTGTAGGCAGCGTGACTGCGTGGCCTGTGACACCCCCCCCCATTATTGCACTTGTCTGCTGAAATGAACCAGTGGGCAAGAAGTGCAGTACATTGAGCACCTTTTCCGAGGGGCTCAGTGCTTGGGAGCACAGGGTGGGTGATGTGAGGTCATCCTCCCACTCACTCACCAGGTCGAGTATTATGTGTGGTGGGAACCTGTACCTCCCATACACCTGGTCATCAGGCATCCCAAAAAGGCTGGTCCTGGGTGTAAAAATTCTGGGCCTGGCTATCCTCCTCCTCCTGCTGTCTCCCACGGCCACTGCTGCGAGGAATGGTATATTCATCGTAGCGTCTGAGCTTGTTTGTTGTTTGCGCACACTTTTATGCTGCGCGGGGCCACGTACGCCTGCTTCCTGCTGGCGTACGTGTTTCCGGATTAGCGCGTCTTTTTTTGCACACGCATTTCCCCTGTTCGATTCCATGAATATGTGTTGTAGGCGTGCATGTGGTCGTTCCGCGCATTTGTCTCCTGTACTTCCCCCGTAACGCCCACATTTTCACGCATTGTTCCCCATTCCGTGTGTTACGCCCCATGTTCCGCCTACTTTTGTTGTGTGCGCCACGCGCTGTGCGCTTTCGCTGTGCGCGTAGCACATGCCATTTGATGACGTGTACGCCCGCGTGCGCCATGCAGGATTTTAGCGCACATCCCCGGATTTACATGTGCACGGACTTCGATGTGCGTGGCTTTCGCACGCTTGCGCTATGATTTTCGCGCTGGCGCTGCGATTTGCACGCTTTCGCACCTTGCACGGCGCACAATAATTCCATGAATCGGCCTCTGTATATTCTACCATAAAACAATTCATGTTTTAAAACCAACTCTCATTCAACACCATTTCTCATAACCCCATATCTTATTTTGTAAAGGTTTAAGTGTCTTAACTTTGACTTTTCTTTTACAAACCATTCCGCCTCTTTCAGGAATTGGAATATTCAGTTGACCACTGATAAAACTTGATTGTTCCTAAGCGCTCTGAATGTTGTTTCAGAAACATGCATTGCCCATGTTTACAAAATATTACTTTAAGTAAGATGGCAAAACATTTTTTATCCTTAGAAATAGTTTCAAAAGGTCAATTCAAGTTTTTGCTGTAAACTAAATTGAATAATCTGTGAATCACAAAAATAACCTTATTCTCTTTTCAGCTGGTAAAACCTTTGGATCCTATCATGCTCTCTAATGGATGGATATTGGCAAAAAAGGCACATATTTCAGGGTAAACAAAATCTGTATTACAGAGTTCTACTTTAATTTGGTCTTTATGTTAATGGCATCATTCCATAGAACCGTAACTCTAAGCTGAATGTCTCTTGATTTTACTTGAGTTGCACAAGAAGCAAAACATAGCTCTGTAAGGCTGCAGATGGCCTGGAAGTAATGGAAGACTTTAGAATCAGGGTATTGGAGCATTGGGAACTAGAGCAAACTACTTTCGGCATTCTAGGACACTGGGCTACGTAAGTAAACTTACTGAACTGTCCTAATATCTGGGTCACAAGGAGCTGCAACTCAAGGTGCAGGGACATTCAAGAGACAGTTAAAACAATGAAGTGAAACTGTTAAATTGCATCCTGGATGTATTGATTGGTTAGATCAATACTGTTTATGAGCATTAGAGAATCTTCTGATGTAACACTGTGCAAAATCCCTTGGGCTTAATCGCCAGTCGTTGGTTTCTGGTATTCTCATATGGATCTGGGTCGATTCATATAGGCAGAAAACAAGTTCACACCACAATATAATGAAACGGTAACTTCCTTTTTTATTTGTGGGTTTTGTTTTGCTGCAGGAATGCAAGGTGGGGCTGATCCACACCACAAGTTGTAGAAGAAGAGAGATTTATGAGGGTTTGGGTGACCGTCTTTTCTCTTTGGGGACTGTGTGTAATATTTGTGATTTGAAACTTTTTTGTTTTTAGCTGGGAAATCTCAATTTTGTTTTTGAGCCTAAAGTGAAATAATTGATGTCAAGATGTCAGAAGCTTATGCCATATGCACGATGAAGATATTCATTAGTTTAAACTTGTACATATGCAAAGTAACCGCAAGAAGCAAGAAATCATGAGGCTTGCTTATGCTTAGTAGTAAGATAGATTGCAACAAGCGCCACCTATACATATAATTACCTCAAAAGAGCACTTTATATAAGTATACTTCCACTACGCACAAGAGCAGAATCAACCAAAGGTTACTAAAGGTCTCAAGAGTAGAGTTTTGCAGCAAACAAATCGAGAATTAAAGATGGAAAGAAAATCAGACGAGGGTAACCATGCCAAGAAGCCAAGGTCGTATCGGCTGGAATAGGCCGACAGTGGATACAATTAAGAGAAAGAAGAACAGAGCATCGTGTTCAGAAAGGTCAAGATAAGCCACAGATGGCAAACGACTGGCAGAATTGAATCAAGCAAGCTTTTCCGTGTTACTTAGAAGTGTATTTGGACACATTTCATGTGTACTGAGCGGTACCTGAGACTTTAAGCAAGCTCACGTCCCACGTGATAGTTTAAGGTTATGCTGGAATCCTTTGTGGTCTCCCGTACGTAGTCACTAAGAACTGGGTGCCATAGTAAAGACTAGAAGTCGTAAATCCAGAAGGGCGATTTGGAGTGCCCAGTGACTAAAAGAAAACTTGATACAAGAAGTTTTGATGCTATTTGATGGGACAGCGTCCCCAGCGCTACTCACCAACACTCATAGAGGTGACTCCCTGCTTGGATTATCACTCCAGGTTACTCAGGATCACACGGTGGTGAAAACTTATGAAATAAGGTTCTCCCCTGAAGAAAGTTCTAGCATTTGGAAGCTTGAAGAACAGAAACATGTCAGGATATGTTGATAATCGACACGTTGTGTAAATGTTTAGCGGATGTTAAATGTTATGTGTCTGTGAAATCTTTGATGTTGTAAATTGTTTGTGGTATAATTTTCCAAGTAGATTGGTGCTATACCCACCATGTGGGTCATAATCTTGGGCGGCACAAAGTGTTTTTAAACAAGTTGTTCTAACAATGTTTTATTGAATTTTGAATATATGAAAATTAAAAAGATCTAATGTTAAATTTGTGTTACAATCCTAGTCCATTATTGTCAGGACTTAAAGGTATGGGTGACCATTAATCATCTCCTCTCAGACAGATGAGCAATCTAATAGACTAAGGTTTTACACTCTTCCTCCTTTGTGTATACGTATTTATGGTCTGCCTCGAACTGTGGAGTTAGATTTTGTACGGGGTACAGCGATCTTATGTATAATGAAGAATTGAATCAAATACATGAAATTGCATGAAGGAAACGACGATTTCACGGTGTCTGAATCATGTGACCAGATGAGCAGGAAGGGATGAAACATTCACACCTACGCATGGACCTTCGCCATAGACAGAAGCCTTAATTTTCCCAGACCAAGAAGCAGACTCGAGGCCAACCACAAATAAATAATTGACCCAGGACCACTGAAGTGATGATTGATTGTAGCAATAATTGGAGGGAAGCTGGGGGTGCAGACAAACTCCCTGCACCTGGTTGGCTATTCTGTACGCTGCTAAGTGGAAAAGTATGAGTGGGGTTGATGCCAACCCATAATACTGGACTGTGTAATCTAGGGTCCTATAGTTAGTAGAACCAATGAGACCTCCTACTTTAAGTGACGTTTACAGTAGCCATTTTGAAGGAAGGGCTTAGATGCCCCACCTGACATTGTTAATCCAATTCCCTTTCCCTGTTACCATATACAGATGTAGCACCTATATTAAAGTTACCTTCCTAGACCAATCAAGTTGCCTGCTAAGTTTTGAGAGTTACACATCAGTGATGACGAGTTGTTGGTACAAATATTGTGTTTTTTCTGGAATTAATTGGAGTTAAAGCGAAAAGGAAGAACGAGCAATTGTTGATATTCATTGAACTCCCCATTTTTTGTACTTGTAATTAAACAGACTCCCTTTGCCAAACTATTGAGTTGTAATTATTGATTTGCTGCAAGAGTACGAATCTGCATCCCCATCCATCTCAAGGGTGCTGCTACTCCTCTTAAAGTGCTGTTTGGAAACCCCCAGTCCTATGGGCCAGCTGGAGTCCATCGAGCACACTCTCCTACTATGTAGTGCTTGCTCTGCAGTGGTAGTGGGCAGGTTAAGAGGTCACAGGAGCCCTTTTGACAGCTGCTGTTACAGCCAAGTCACTTCAGCGCAGAAGGTGATTTTAAAGTCTGAACCTCTGTTCCACAACCATTTCTGAATGAGGAATTACTCTTCTGGTGGCAGTTTAATTTTTAAACATAAGTTTAGGATATGGAGAATAATATCAGCTGGGGAATAGTCATATTTATTCTGGTTAAAAACAGCCTGACATTACCAGCCTGAGGGGTTTGGTACTGAAAGACTGTGTTTCTCCTTTGATCCTTTGTGAGTTCTGGTAATACCTCTTTCCAGCAGGTCAGCCTCCTAGCAGAAGCTGTCCATGAAAATAGGAATCAAAGGGAACACTAACCCAAAATACTAGTGAAGGCATTGAAAGCGCCATATTAAGTGGCTTTTAGGCTGTGTTACGCTGTTGGACTTGCTTTCCTGCTGCCTTTGTGTTGAGAGTCGCCGTCCCCCAGAGGAAGTTATCTGCTTTGCTACCCTGCTGTAGCTCGACACTGGACTACAATAACCAAGCAAACGAACTCTATCAGAGACATTTGTTGATAGTAATTATAGCTTCACCTCTCACCGCAGCATTTAATGTATATTTAAGTGGTTACTTTGGTTACTTGCTGCAGTTTACTCTCTTTCTCTGCAGCTTCCCATCTGTTGCTCCACCCCCGCCCGCCTGCCAACATCCGCTTCACATTTCCTATATCTAGTGAGGCGCGCACGCATCGCGTGTGTGCATCGAAAGTGCCATAGTAAGTGGCTGCTAGGCTGTTTGGCGGTGTGGCAGGTGTGCGGTGCCAGCTTTTTGAGTAAGCAGTGTGTCTTCAAATGCATATCTGATCAATACTATGCCTTTAGTTTGCTAAACCGGGGTTGATTGTTTTATTTTGTGACATCTGCTGATTTGAGCCAACAACAAATAATATGACAGCTTCGAGTCTGACAATATTTTGGGTATTTTTATTTTATTTTTATCTCGAGTCAATTTGAGCGTTATCATTGTGTCAGATAATTCTACCACTATTTGGTATAGCTAGAGTGTTCTCTCCAGATATGTGTGGCCGGCAATATGGTGAATGGCTTAAGAAGTGCTAGGAAACTAACGGGAGCGCACAGTCCGGCAATGACTAATGTGGAAATGTTGAATGTAATGTACCCCAATGAAGACTTGGGGATTCAGACCGACCCAGAGAGGGAAGTTGTCAACTTCGAATGTAATGAATTTAGCCCGGTCTCTGTACCTCAGTCCACTGATGTGAATGGTGAGGGAGTAGACACTGTTGCTGTTTGTAATTATGTGAATTTAAAGGGAAGGGCATCTAGAAATTTAGAATCCTCCCCTATTAAGTTCAATGTAAAGGAAGTTAATGACCTAATCATTACCGATGTTACTAACAAGATTGATGTGGAGGATGAGGAGTGGTTATGCAAAAAGGTAGATCAAAGTGGAATTACTCAAACCAAATTTGGAGGGCTAAATGACTGCTCCATACTAGGCCCTGCTATAGAGGCAGAAGTAGGAAAGAGGATGAGATTCTCCTTAAGACCTTCTAGCCCAGTGTCTAAATTACCACTTGGAAGGGAGGATGTACACATGTTTAGTCTTCCCCGCAGCAAAATCGGGGTGCCTATTCATTCTCTTGTGGTATTAATGATTCTGAGTTGCACAAAAATAAATGGCATGGTGAACTAGAAAAAGAGAAGAACCACTATACATATACTAACATTCCACCAGCCCAGAATTATTCATTTACAAATTCTAAAGAACAAATCAATATGTTTGAATTATCGACAGGGATTCTTCCCAGAGAAAGACATCGCAAACCTGTTAACCATGATGAAGAGATTGATCTCCGCGCTCGAGATGTTGCTGGGTTTGGTGCTGATTTCCCGGTTTTATCTAGAATTTTAGATCTTCTAGATAAGGGCCATGAGTTGACATGTTGTGAATTGGGGAACTTAAGATCTACTATGACAGAACTCCTATGTAAAATCAACAAAGTCGAGGGAATGTTATTCACGTGACAAGCTGTGTCTGCACTAGTGCTGGACCACAAGAAGGAAGTCCCTATGTCTGATAATATGACAAAAACCCCAGGTGATGCTAAAATGGTAGATGCGGAAATGAAATTGTTTGCTGAAATGGCAGCCATACCAGTGGTCAACAAGAACCGTTCAGCTATAAAGCCATTAACTTCCGTATTGGACTCGGAAGGTGCTGTTGGTATTGCAATACAGCAAATAAAATCTGATATAAGGCTATCAAGGAAGCTATAATTTCTGGAAAAACTGATCCATTGGAGATTTTAGTATCACCAAGACAGAAACTTGACTCTGTCGGGGGGGGGAGGGCAGTCCTACAGTGTTATTAGACTTGATTGATCTCTCTGAAGGTGATGTGAAAGAATTGTGTGAAACTATGAATGATTCAGCTTCTGAAGAGGAGACTGGCAATCAGAGTGTGGTATTAACACGAAGAGAAAAGAGAATAATTGCTAGAGCACAAAAAAAAAGAAATGCCCGTAACAAAAAGGCCAACAGTGTAAATAACAAAAAGAACAATGATGTAAAGGCCAAATTAGTAAATCTGAAGAATGAATCCGTAGGAAAACAGGATTATGATAACGGCTTTGATCTACACCAACTTGATGAAGAGTCCAAGGTGCATTTGAATCTGTTCTCAGAGGGCACTGGAAACAGATCACAAATGGCAAAAAAGTGTTTACGGAAGTCCAAACATCAATCAGTTACCCCAATCAGGCTGGGGTTTACATGCATGATGAGATTAGTTGTTGTTACGAAGACGCTCTGGACACAGGTAAGTCTTCGTGGTAAGTATTTATTAAGATACAGGATATTAAGGCCCCCACAACACAGAGGACTCCTCTCCTCCCACCAGAGGCTTCAACTGACAAACATAGAATCTTGAACAAAACATAAACACTCACATAGAGTCTGTGACATCATCAGAACCTGAACTAGTAAACATTCCACTACATAGCTTTCCATGCAGCAGTGATCAACATCATAACACATCTCCCTTTTTTCCAAAGTTTTATACATGCGACCCTCGAACCTTACACTTGCCCTCTCTTCACTGTAGCCACCCTACTCTTGTTCCAGACCTGACCTCCTTCCACACGTACCGCTCCCTTCATAACAGCAACCACTCTAACTGGATCTGAGTATAATGCATCACCTTTTCTCTTCACCACACCCTTCTTTATTCTCACCCAATCTCCTCGCTCCACATGCAATTCCTTCCTTCCTCTTCTCTTATTTTCTCGCATAACCCACTCACTCTTCTTTCTCTTGAGCGCATTTCTGACCTCATCAATGACTACATCCGACTCCCTGCTCCTCCCTAACCATGGAGGACACGCCATCGAGGAAGCCTTTCGGCCCCTCATAAGTTCGAATGGACACAATCCAGTAGTTGCATGGGGTGCCATGCGCAATGCCCACAATCTGTTTTGAATCGACACTAATTTATCGAAACCACACTGCTCTCCCATGCGCACACTTTCCATCACACATCTATTTAGTCTTTCCACCACTCCATTGGTCTCAGGATGGTACAAAGATGTCCTCCTGTGACTTACCCCACATTTCTTTAAGTATGCAGGAAATATCCCTCCAGTAAATTGCGTTCCATTGTCAGTAAGGACACTCTCAGGTAATCCTTCATTCGCAACGATCTCCTGCAACACCTTCACCATATTCTCTCCCGATATTTCACGTACCACCTTGAATTCTACCCACCTGGAGAATAAATCAACCACCAGTACTACATACCTTCCTCTGCCATACCCTAGGTCAACTGGACCCAAAATATCCATTGCTATATCGCACCAGATTTTTGATGGGACTCCTACATCAATAAGGGGCTGCTTCCTAGCCTCCTCTCCCTTCCCACTCCTGATGCAAAAATGGCATCGTGCAAGGTGATTTTCAACTTCCTTGTCGAATCCCGGCCACCAATAATCTGATCTTAATACTCCCTTGGTCTTGGTAATACCAATGTGGCCACTATGAGCCAAATCGATAATTCTTTTTCGAATACCTGGCGGAGCGACTGCTCTCTCCCACCTGAACAACACGCCATCAATGACAGATAGCTCATCCTTAACTTCCCAATATGGTCTCTCACCCTCGACCAACTCAGATTTGTTGGGCCAAGAAGACGTCGATACATACGTGATCACCTTATTAATTATCGGGTCTCTCGCAATCTCCACCAGCCACTCTTCTCTGGACACAATTCCCTCTGTGTTAACAAACACCATTTCCATTTCCATCTCCTCACCTAACCCTTCCTCAGTTGCAACCCTTACTCTTGAAAGATTGTCGGCTAGCTTGTTCTCCTTCCCAGGTATAACTTCCATGGAAAATTTGTGCGCCTGCATTCTGGTAACCCATCCGGCCACTCTGCGCGAAACCTTATCCAAACCCTTACTCTCAAAGATAACCTTTAATGGTTTGTGGTTAGTACGCAAGACAAATTCCATACCCCACACAAAGTTTCTAAACCGCTCAACCGCCCAATAACAAGCTAAGGCTTCCTTCTCAAGAACGGAATATCTCAACTCTGCACCCTTCAAAGCACGTGACGCATGTGCTATCACCTCCTCTGAACCATCGTCTTGTCTCTGCGAAAGTACTGCACCCAGCCCTCCTTCGCTGGCATCCACAGTAATTATAGAACATTTCCTTGTGTCAAAACAACCCAATGGGCGGGCCATGTCAATTTCTTGTTTAATCTTTGTAAATTCCATGTCACACTTTTTGTTCCATATGAACTCGACCCCCTTTTTTAGAATCTTCCTCATTTCCAAAACTTTGGATGCATAATTCATCACAAATTTTTGATAAAATTCTGTCATCCCTAAAAATGAACGTAGTTCACTTTTGTTAGCTGGCTTCTCAATTACCTTTATCGAATTTACAATGCCCTCTTTGGGTTTTACCCCTTCATGAGAAACTTCGTGGCCTAAGTAATCTACCTTTGAAAGGGCGAATTCACACTTTTCCTGCCTTAATGTGATTCCCCTTTCCTCAAAAATTCTCAAAACTTCGAATAATCCATTGTCGTGTTCTTCAAGTGTTTCTCCACAGACCAACACATCATCCTGGAAACAAAACACCCCTTTCACACATCTGAGTAAACGGTCCATTACCTTTTGAAATACCGACGAGGCCGATGCCAAACCAAAAGGCATCCTTCTGAATTGAAAAACTCCCTCGTGAGTAATGAAAGCAGTGAGCTTCCTACACCCCTCCTCCAACTCAATCTGGTGATAGGCTGACGCCATATCCAATTTTGAGAAAAACTTCCCTCGCCCGACCCTGGTCAACATCTCACACATGTTGGGCAATGGGTGCCTATCAACCATGATACATTTATTGAGCTCACGCATGTCTATGCACATCCTTAGATCTCCTGAACTCTTTTTAACAACCACTACCGGGGACACCCATTCAACCCCACCTGCCTTTTCAATCACACCCGACTGTAATAATTTCATCAACTCCTTCTTGACCCCTTCCCTCAAGGACAAAGGTACGGGCCTAAGCTTCGCAACTACAGGTGTGCTATTTCTTTTCAAAATGATTTGGTGAATAAAACCTTTCACTTTTCCCATGCCTCCATTAAACACTCCACTGTGTTCTACCACATACTTACACGACCCTACACCTGATCCTGATACCTGATAAACCTGCTCCTCTTTGTTTGGATCCAGTTTTATGGCTAGATTTTTCTGTTCCCTCCATCCCAACAGGGATTGTCCCTTTTTTGTTATGTATACCTTGCCGTCGCATTTCCGGCCCTTGAACTCAAACTCACTCCACACATATCCCAATAGGTCAATTTTGTCCTGATTGTAGCCACCTGGATTTATATCAGGTTTAGATAGACCGGATACTTCCCCTTGCATCTCCTTCTCAAACACACTTCTTGACACTAACGTGATCTTGGACCCAGAGTCTGCCATCATTGATACCTCATGGCCATTGACTTTCACCACAGCATACGGACGCTCACAATCATCCACATTTTCATCCTCCATGACAACATTAACAGTGTTAACAACAATATTCTGCATTTGAAGTGTCATCTCCTCCTCAGACGACCTTTCATCTTCTTCTTCGTTCACAATTAGGACCTTCTTTTGAGCATTTTGTCCAAATTGAAAGTTTTTGCAACAATTTGCGTAATGCCCTTTTCTTCTACACTTAGCACATGTAGCCCTGCGTCCCGGGCACACAACCGAAGCTGCAAAGTGTGTATTGCTCGCACATCGGAAACATAGCCTCTCATCCTTCTTCTCCCCCTTCTGCGGAGGTTCTTGGCTTCTTTTCTCTTCCACAGTTCCCCGACTTGCTTGCCGATTCCTGAATTTTCTCTTCCCCTTCCCGTCTGTTACACTTAAGACTTCAGTTCTGCTCTCCTTTGGCTCTGCTACTTCGTTTCTGGATAATTTGGCAACACACGCTAATGAATGTTCCACCCTCCTTGCGATGTCTAGCACGTCATCCAGATTCGGCTCATCTCTTAGCCATAGCTCCTCTCGTATTTTGTTGGCCCTGCAATGTGTCATAAATTGATCACGTATGTGTTCGTCAAAACCATCTTGGAATTTGCAGGACAGGGCAAGGTGTCTCAACGCCGTCACGTATTCCTCCACAGATTCTCCAGAAGCCTGCACACGCATGCGGAAATTGTACCGCTCCAATATCGTGCTGGTCTTGGGATTAAAGTGCTTATCCAACTTCATCAGAGCCAAATCAAATTCGGTCATGTCATCACCTCCACCATCCCCAAGTGGTTGTGGAAGCGTTTCGTATATTCTCTGGCCCTCATATCCCAAGAAATGCAGCAACAACGCCAGTTTCCTCTCGCTGGAGTAAGAAGTCCCACCAGCTGCCTTCATGTAGTGTAAGAAACCCTTGCGCCATTGAGCCCACAAGATTTTTGCCGGTCCCGGTACTGGCATAAAAATTGGCGGTCCTGCGATACCTGGTAAACCTGCCATAATGTCTAGAGTGTGTGCTGCTGGTCTATAACCTCCTAAACCGTGGTTGAATTTCACGTGCCTTCCGATGCTGTGCTAGCTGTCGTCAGATGGAGCCTTGCAAGGTTGAAATGTTTCTTCTGCTGCAGCCTATTTCATTCAAAAATGCAATGACAAGATCCTCGCTTCCTCTATTTGGCACACCTCCTACCACACTGCGGAGGTGCGGTCTATGCTGCTCATCCACTACGAATCCCTATCAGCACAGCGCTAACTTCCCCACTTGCGCGCCTACTACTGTCTTCACGGTGAAGTCCTCCGCCCGCGCGCCTCCTACTGAACTTACGGTGGTGCTCTGCGCCGCCGCCCCGGCCTCTCACTGGTTTCCCAAACTTCGTGCTTCCAGTGCTCTAGAGAGGAAGGTCTTCTCTGGGTGAAGGCAGGTCAGAGCTGCCCACCTTTTCTTCTTGATGTGCTCCGCTCTCCCCGATCCTCGGCGATATCCCAAGTACCGTCTCTGGGCCACCCTCCGGTCGCGGCGATCCCGCCTGTAGGAGGAGGGTTGCTTCGGGGCTGAATCGCGCAACTACGGCGCCACCGAAGAGGACAGCGGGACAACCAACTAGTCGCTCGTCAGTGTATACGGGCAGCGCAGCACTTACTTGGAAGCAGCACTCACTGGATACGAGGATATCCGCCTTGTTGATCCGAGGGCCGCTACAACGCTGGGGAAGGCGGAGCGGCCCCGAGCAGGGACAAAGCAGCTTGCGGCGGGGCGGCCAAGTTTCGGTGGTTGCTTCTACGCTTTCGGGCAGCGGAGCAACGTGCAGGGCGGCTTGTTGCTGGGGCCTATTGACATCCCATCCTCGTCGCCATTGTTACGAAGACGCTCTGGACACAGGTAAGTCTTCGTGGTAAGTATTTATTAAGATACAGGATATTAAGGCCCCCACAACACAGAGGACTCCTCTCCTCCCACCAGAGGCTTCAACTGACAAACATAGAATCTTGAACAAAACATAAACACTCACATAGAGTCTGTGACATCATCAGAACCTGAACTAGTAAACATTCCACTACATAGCTTTCCATGCAGCAGTGATCAACATCATAACAGTTGTCAATCCCAGAAGATGGGCGAATTGAACCTATAGGAGCATGGTCTTTGTGAGTCCAAACGGCTCTATCACAATTTTACCCAGTGAAAAATAAAACAATCGCTAAGAATAGCAGGAATCCCCCTAAATGTGTTGATATTAGAAGCCCTATTAGTTCACTGGATGTGCAGAAGGGGGGATCTCAGATGATTGCATTGGTTGGAAGTGTTAAATCAGGAATGGAAGAAGTGGTGAAAGGTAGCGATGGAGAAGAGGAGATATTTCAGGATGCTGGTCCCCAATCCTCTAGACAAACGCATAATACCCCGTCCTGTAGTAATCTTGATTAAAACCCTATCTTAATGGGCAACAAAGAAAAGGCACCGAAAGAAGTGAGTAAGGAAAAGAGTAAAGTGGAGTTAGAAACTGAGAATTCAATCTTTGTGTAAAACCTAGCCTCATGGATTCCTATAATTATGGGATGGGAAAGCGATGTTGCAATCAACGATAGGACCAGTCTCAATAGGACATTTATGTTAAAATCCTTCCAAGCGATTCCCCCGTAAGAACCCTATGCTCTGATGATATAGAATGGATTTGTTTGGCTACAAACTACAATTATTGTATGATATGTAGTTTCCAATCTATGATCATCACGAGGATGGTTTGGGATCAGAGGGAGAATTTTGCTGCGATAGGCCTTGTACCCTTCATATTCCAGAACGAAAAGGATGCTGAGATGTTTTTGGTAACACCTCTTATAAAGGAGGGCGTAAACAGTGAGATACAGCTGAATGGTCTCCACATTATCCTCAATGAGGACACAATAAAGCAAATAGCGCACTAGCAGCTTGTCTAAGCAGTATTACCTCTGTAGCAAATACCACCGAAATGCCATCTGTAAAAGTGAAATCAGGAAGACATTAGCGTAACAAGAAACACTTTTTTTATAATGTCATGGAACAGCTGTGGTCTGGCTAATTATTTACGGTGGTTTGGTAAGAATGATGAAACAAACCGTCCAGAGATAATCCTCTTCAAGAGACCATGCATACTGCTCCCTTTGATGTTGCAGGTTATGGTTGCTACACCTATCCCGCCTCTAAAGGATTAAAGGGGCGACCCTCTGGAGGCCTAGCTGTGATGGTCAAAAATACATGCAAATTTGATACTGAAGTACTCCATGCGGATGTGGCTGTGTTGGCACTTCAACTTAACCCTCATGAACCAACAGACATAGGCCCTCATTACGACCCTTGCGGAAATCAACCGACCGGACCGCCATAGCGTAAATAGCGTTTTCGCCATTGCACGATGGAGCAAAGTGCGGCTCATTCCGACCCATCGGGCACGAGCACCACGCCATGGCGGAAGTGCAAAGTCCGCGATGGCGGAAATGACCCCAAAACGGCCCACACCGCCGCCGTACGGCGCCCTAGGTGCAATACCGCCACCCATCTCAGCGGACACCGCAGTGAGCGCCAACCGGAAAGTACGGTGACCGTAAATATACGGAAACGGAAGTAAAAGCATGGTCCCGGAACGGGAAACATCCCGCCGTACACCTATAAAACCACAAATTCCACACAACCATTAAAAATACTACCCTGAGACACATCCCAACCCGTCATCCACCCTAGTGAAACCAAGAAAAATGGGAAAAGTAGCGAAGAAAGCGTGCGACCGCAAGCGGCAGGTCCACTTCTCCCGTGAGGAACTCACCGTGCTCACGGAGACCCTCCAGGAGAATGCTGCCGCCGTCTTCTCCACGCAAATGACCAGGACGGCACTTGCGAACAAGAAGGCCATATGGGCCCTGGTGGCACAGCGGGTAAGTGCGGTGGGGACCGCACCCCGCAACCCACAGCAATGCAGAAAGCGATGGGACGACCTGCGGATACGCGTCCGTAGCATACTTTCTGCCAACCGCAACATTGCCACAGCTACCGGGGGAGGATCGGAATCACCCATCAAGTTGACCCCCTGGGAAGAAATCTGTGCCTCCACCATTGGAATGGAGAGTATAGAGGGAGTCGGAGGGATGGAGAAAGGAGTGCAGACATCCGAAGAATCAGGTAGGTGGGCCAAATAAAACAATGCTAAATCCACAATGTCCAATCATGTGAAGTACCATGTGTCCACATAGTGCAACAGTAACACATGTCCAGGAGAACGTCCACATACATTGGCCTGATAGCGCACTTTAAAACTCACATTAAATACATAAATAATTAAAAACCCTAAAAACACCCTCTACACGTGCAGCAGGCACACCCTAACTGCAGGCTGCCAAACAACTGCACCCTCACTCCACACACAAATGAAACCACCTCCAAGGCCCCGACCCAAATCACCCTCAGGTACCACCCCAATGCATGTGATACATTGCCATTCCAATTCCCACAGACCCATTAATAACGCTCGCCCTCCTTTACTCCACCACAGGGTCCGATCCAAACAACGAGCTCCAGGACACCCCTACCAGCACACCTGCAAAGAGGGCCAAGACCAACGGCCAAAGACCCTCCACCTCAGCTGCACGCATCAAGACACGGCAGCAGCACAAATCAAGTGACAGCACACAGGAGGGAACTCCAACAGGCACCCCAGCAGCCAGCATGCCCACAACACCACCACCACAGGTCCCCCCAATGGATGCCACAGTAGGCACTGCTTCTGGTGGCAGCAGCACCATAGGTGATACTGCATTAATGGCCGCATGCTCCGACACAGAAAACGGGGATGTCGAAGTTAGATCCATCCATGACCTGTCTCAATCCCCCTGTCTGTTCCATCCCGTACACCATGAGGATACCACGCAGGGGCACCCACAAGACGACGACTGGCCATCCCCCACAAGCCCTGTGGCAAGGCAACATGAGGTGATCAGCCCCTCTGTGACACCACCGCAAATGGCCATGGCCCAGCAGAGGCAACAGTCCCTCGACCAGGTAATCGTGCAACAGCAGCAACTGGCCACGCTCCTCAAGGACCATGCCGATGAATGTGGGGGCACTAAGGCAGACATAGAAACATCAACTGAGACACTTAGGGCAGAAATGGAGAGAAGTACAGAGACACTAAGGGCACAAATGGAGAGTAGCACCGAGAGCCTGAGAGTACAAATGGAGAGAAGCACCGAGAGCCTGAGAGTACAAATGGAGAGAAGCACCGAGAGCCTGAGGGGGGAACTGCATGCGACGTCCAAAGACGTATGTGCCGAACTTGCCGCAGTGCGCCGTGTGCTCACTGAGCTCTCACAAACCCTTAGGGACATGCATGGACGTGAGCAGGCAGAGACATCATCCGTTGCAAGTTCCGTCCAGGGCAGCCCCCAACGTAGATCTGGGAGGAACCTGCGCTCCACAGGCAGGGGTGCCCCTGATACCCGCAGAGGGGGCTTGCAATAGCGACAGCCCACTGACAATGAGCATCTTTGGACACTGGTGTTCGGGGGGGAGGTAGGAGGGTGGAGGGGGTGTGTTGGGCTCACTTGGGTGGCGGGTCGATAGGGTGTGTAACATGATATCACATATGCCATAAACAATGCACGATCATGCAATGAGATGTGTGGACATTGATCTTTGTGTACGAGGCCATTATAGGCGTACAGTCCATATTGTGCATGTTCCAGACACACACAGTGCCACGAGTCCCGTGTCCATGTATCAGCCACCAGGCGTGAGTGCTAGAAGCATGCATCTATGAGATGCTGACGAATGTCACGGCCCTCCTGTGCCTCGCAGACTCCTTGAGGTGCTGCCACATCCCCACCCTCATCATGACCATCATCAGGTGCTTGCAGTTCTGCGTCAGGGGGCATGGGCACATTTCTACGTACGCACATGTTGTGGAGCATGACACATGCCATGACCATCTTTGCAACCTTCACATGGCGGTACAGGAGTGCCCCGCCAGACCTGCTGAGGCAGCGGAAACGAGTCTTCAGTAGGCCGAATGCCTGTTCTATGACTACACGGGTACGTGAGTGGGCATGGTTGTAGTCCTCCTCATGCTGGTCCCGTGGGTTCCGGACTGGTGTGAGGAGCCATCTCTTCAGTGGATACCCGGCATCACCTGTATGTGGACAAGAAAGGAATTTTGAGGAATGCCATTGCTACGTACGCACCCCCCCCCTTCCTGCCAGGTCATTGCCGCATCACATACCCCACATCATCATGCATGAAATGAGACTCACCGAGTAGCCAGGATCTGTTCCCTGCGTGTCGCTCCATGTAGCGTGGTATAGTATAGTTCCTCAAGACCATAGAATCATGGGTTGATCCAGGAAATCGGGCACAACAATGTGTAATGATCCTGTTGGATTCACACACCATTTGTACATTCAGAGAATGAAATTGTTTTCGGTTGCGGTACTGGGCCTCCATGGCATGTGGGACGACCAATTCCACATGGGTGCAGTCGATGGCACCAATGCAACCCGGTATGCCGGCAAGTGCATGGAATCCCACTTTTGTGTTGGTAATTTCCTGCTCCGAGCGTGGTAGAGAGATGTAGTCGTCTGCGTGCTTCAGGAGGGTATCGAGCACTTGCAATAGTGTCCGTGACAACAGTGGCTGTGATATGCCATGCAACTGTCCGACTGTGTGCTGGTAGGTGCCTGTGGCCAGGAAGTGGAGTACAGACACCACCTTCAGTAGGGGTGGGATGGCGGTTGGGCTATCTATCATGCTGACAAGGTCAGCCTGTGTCATGTACACAATGGCGGTTATGGTGTCCCGGTCCAAACGGTAGAGGGTGTGGATCTGCTCATCAGTGAGGTTGAACGGATGTGCTCGGAGGCGTGGGATTGCGGGCTGCCTGCGTGGTGGTAGTGGCTGTGCTGGCGGCCCTTGCTGGCCCTGCCTTGCCCTCCTCCTCCTCCTGCGTCTCCGCCGTGCGGCCGGTTGTAGTTGGTGTTCGTCTTCTTCTTGAAGTTGGAGTACTTGCAGTGCTATCAGGTCCCCCAGGGCCAACATAGCTAGTCCTGCCGGTAGCATTTCGGAGTGGGTGTGGTTGTGGGAGGAGACTGGGTGTGCAATTTATGTGTTTTCAGGCTGTATGGCCTCCACCTGTGGTGATTCATTCCACCTGTGCAAGCTGCACTCCCCTTTGGGCGAGCACGTCCCGCACACAACGCTGCAATTCGACGAATGGCATCTTGCTATTGCAATCATGTATTTGTACCCGATGGCAGTGTAACATTGGTTGATATGTTCATTCGGCTATGGTCCCATTGTTTCACATACTATCTTTGCAGTCGCGAACAGACTTGTGAAGGGTCAGTGGAACGTAGTACTCGAGTAACGGTGGACCCTCATGCAACACTGTACCGAGCTTCACCGACGGGCGGGGCGTCCCATTTGTGAGTGAAGGCGGTTGCCATTTTCACACACAGCCGCACTAGATGGATTAATTTGTGATTTCAAGCGGCCACAGATGCCTTTTCGACGTGATGTTGCAAATGAGGAATTCGAAGGGCGGCGCTTTCGGTTTTCAGCTAGCGGCGAGGAGATGCCCACAGGTCTGACTGCAAATATAACGTTCTATTGTTCAATGTCCTTGGGACAGGGGCCATGGCGAGGATGCAATGATTGATATGAATAGTTTGGGATGCGCAATAGCGACGTGGGCGATGAGGCCGGACGTTCCCAAATACATGTTACTTCACAACACTGGAATTACGGGCTGGGGCACAGTGGATTTTGCAGGCTGCATAACGCACAGACTCAATGGAAATTTCACATGTTATGTGAGTATGGAAACAGGCGTTTTCATTACGGGATGAGGGAATGATGTATGGATGCATGGACAGATGATTTGATACAGAGTTTGCCATGTACAGGGCTTCTTGGAATCTATCCGCCTCCCCTGCGCTATGTGATGCAGGGCTGCCATAGTGGGACCATCGTCTATCTGGCCTTGTTGAGCCCTCCCTGTCTCGACGCGCCTTCAGACACTTGTGTCTATGCACGTTACCAATCCCATCTGATGGATTCTGTTTTAACAGACGCATGCACAGGTACACTCGTTTGTGATAGTGTTTTCACCTCGATATAGATAGTTATGATTCGCAAGTGGTTTTTGGGTGGTGATGATCCTTTGGAGTGGGCTAGCATGCATATGGCTGTGGATTTGGTGTGATCATTGAAGTGAGTAATTCAAATGTAGTTCTGATGGCCATACTATTCTTTTTCATTTCATTTGGTTGACAGGTATCTCCTCCCCTTTTGCCACTGCCATCTGTATGCCACTCCTGCAGATGGATTTTACTCCCGACACCTGCTGCTTCGTGTTAATCAGTGGAGCAGCATTACGATCTTATGGGACGATCGCCAATGGGCCACATGCCCTTACGCAGTACTAGTGGCTAGGAGCAACATTTCGGCCTTTCAGCTGGACTAGTGCCTCCCTATTGGGACGGCCCTGCGGTTCTAGGCGCTTCCATGTTGCCTTTTCGTACGGGAATGTAGCCCCTGTGTACCATGAAGGAACAGGGCGTCACACAAGAAGTAGCTGGTCATTTATTGCGGATGCAGCCCACAATAATGAAATATATTTTGGAGTTCATGGCCTAATGGCTGTATGGGCTTGGAGAATTTGTTGTGCATTAAATTTCTATTCTGATATGAACCGTGTAGCGTTCTTCTTTGCAAGTGATGTGGCATATTACTATTTGGGGAGCGATGTATTGTGAGGAGATCTGCATTGGGTTCCAGCTTCGGGGTATAGTTGCGTGGTACTGTGCTGGGCGCGTTTGCCTACGAAGCCCAGTGAGGTCAGGGATGAGGGCTGCCATTATGACTGTTTTGATGATGTCATGCTCAGGGGCGGGGGATTAGCTTTTGTGTAACAGATGCCGGTCAGCCAGTTGGATAGGTGGAATGATGTGATTATCAGAATATTGCTGGTCACAGGTGCCTGTGTTTGCGTGCGTTTCTTGGTGGGAGACTGAGGTCATGTCCATTTGTATGGCTTCTGTATTCGTGCCATCTGTGCCCTGCAGCTCCCATTGAGCCCTCTTGAGATTCATTTGTTCGTTGGCAGGCATGGATGACTAGTACATTTCACTGGTTGCATTGTGTGACTTCATTGCACCTACGGGGGGTTGTACAATGTGGCCAGGGAGCGGTGTACAAGCACTCAGTAGGGCCGTTTACGGTTGGTTCGCGATGCCGTACTTCTCACCATGGCGGAATGGTACTTTCCGCCGTGCTTGATGGCGTTAGGTGCATGTCCGCTAGGGTCGGAATTCGCGTACCGTTGCGCCATGGTGCTAATTACGGTTTGGCATGGCGCGCGCGCGCGTACTTGGTGCAGTTAGCGTTGGCGTTCACTACGGTGTCGCTAATGGCATCGTACTTTGCGGTGACGGGTCATGATCGCACCGAGCGCTATTCGATGGCGGTATTGCATTTCCGCCATCGTTTTTCGATTTCCGCAAGGGTCGTAATGAGGGCCATAGTCATTGTTATTCTATGCATATACTGGAATTGGTCAACTACTTCTTGGGAACAAATATAAAACACATTAGATGTAATTCTTGAAGGTATATTTGTTAAAAACAATAATGTGGTGATTGTAATAGGAGGGGATTTTAACTCCACCTGTTTTATTACTAAGGCACATAATGGGAGTATGAACAAAAATAAGCTTTCTTCCTCAAATAAGAATGGACAGAAATGGATGAGTTATATTTTGGGATTGGATATTCAACTGGTTCCCCCTCAATTGGGCTTAAATCCCTCTACCTGGAGGTGAGGGGATCTCAGTTCTTATATAGATCACTTTTTTATTTCAACATCCATACTTAAGGGTTGTCAGTTGGTACAAATTACCGACCTAGGTTTTGGTGACCACTCTGCGATCTCTATAGGACTAAGTATTTCCAACTGGCTTTATACATCAGACTCAACGATACAACTTATAGAGATCGACAGACACGGTATATCCATTAGATGGAATCCGCTCACTTGAAGGAAACTACTCAAATATATTAGAGAGGATCGACTTTTTATTACCTATAGGCAATACTGTACTGGTGTGGATATAGAGATGGAGAGGAAACTGAATAGCTGTATTCAATAGCATCTAACTACTATTGCTCTGAGTGTAAACCTGGCTCGCACCCCTATGGAGCACAGACATGCCTTCAATTTACAAATGCATCAATTAAAAATAAACCAAAATGCTAAGCTATGACATTTGTCTAAACTAGAGTTAGGTTCTAACCAACATAAAATTGAAAAAAAAACACATTATTTTGCTATACAAAAATGTATTTAGAAATTTAAAACATGATATTGCTTTAAAAGATAATCAATGCATGATGCACAATATCTTTACACATGACACATGCAAGATCAGATCTGGACTCTTCTTAGAACTCTTAATACCCCTACCCAGTATTCTCATGAACCAGCTATATTAGCCTCTACTTGGGTAGACTATCTCACAGAGAAATTTGAACTACCATTAACTTTTCGAACAAAATGCCATCAGGTTTTTTCTGTATTTACCCTTGAGTGTTGCCCTTGGTCTATGGGGGACATTGTTGAAGCTATAGGGAAATTAAAGGACTCAAAAGCATCAGGCCCGGATGCGATCCCGCCCTGCTTAATAAAAACGGACCCGCACTTATGTGCACTTATCCTAAAGAACATATTTGATAATATATTTGCAACTAAGCAGATTCCTGATTCTTGGTGCTCAGCAATAATTGTTCCAGTTTACAAAAAAGGTAGTACTAACGAGCCTTCAAACTAGAGACCAATTGCGCTTACAGATGCATCTTCTAAGGTATTCTCCCAACTAATCCTTAAAGATTGACAGGACTTTTTATATAAGAACAATACTCTTTCAAAATTCCAAATAGGGTTTAGGAAGTCTATGGGTTGCTCACTTAATGCTACAATCGTGTCTCTCTTGCAGTGTCAAACTAAGTACAAACATACAGGGTCAATTTATGTGGCTGCACTCGATTTGATTTGAGTGCAGCATTTGATACTGTGATCAGAGAAAAGTTGTGGGAAAAAATTATCCTTTTAGGAATTCTGGTTCACATTGTTTCACTTATTGCACTTTTGCATACTAGGACCACTTATAGGGTCCGTTTGAATAAACTTGGCATGCTTACTGAACCCATAGAAACTGAAGTTGGGCTTAAACAGGGCTGCTCTTTAGCAGCAGTTTTATTCAATTTGTATCTCTCAGATTTGGATTGGTATTGGAAGGATTAAACCAGCTATTCTGCATGTTTAGATCACTTAAAATAAACTGCATCAGTTTTGCAGATGATATACTTTTGCTAGACAGAACTCCATTTGAGTTGCAGAATAAATTGAATTTCTTTTTTGAGTTTGCTCAATCCCTCAATCTGAAGGTTAATCAGACAACATCTCAGATCATAATCTTTTCCAGTGGGAAGATAAAAATACAAAGATTTAACTGGTCCATTGGTATGGTCAACCTTCAAGAGATGAAGAGAGTTAGATACTTGGGATACTCCCTAACGGATCAGAATTCAATTAAATGTTGGAAAGAGCTGCTATGTGACAAGCTAAAGCCACTAACTGCTCAGATGTGTATTATTTATAGAAAATATCGCACCTTTTCCATACTCCTACTTATTCAATTTTACTTGTTAAAAATTGAACCAGTTATTCTCTACTGTTTTGGTATCTGGACTGTCAAGATTGATGAGCTGTTAGATACTGCATCAGCCAAAAGGAACTGGAGATTGTTGAATAATTATAGAAAGATGTTATCTCCCTGAAAAATTTGCTTTATGAGGACCTAAACAACATGATTTCCTCAGGGTCATTAACGTCCCTATCTTAATTTGCAAAAAAAATGGACGTAATCCTGGAACTCATTATTATGTCAAAGAAAGATCTTATAGCATGTTTACCATCTAACAAGCAGAAATTCCAACTATTGAGTTGGTGCCTGCAGTCAGATCGGATTGGGAATTACAAAGCCTACAAAGAATATGCACTTTTTAGAAGGAAATTGGGTGATCTATCAACTTACAACATCATATTCCCGGGTTTGGCCGCAAGGGACCTGTATATGCGCTTTAGATTAAACCAATTCCTCACCCTTGACCGTGTGCAAAATTGGGTCTCCTATAGGGAAAAGTTTGTTATTAGAAGTGGGGAATGTTATTTTTGTTGTGTTCAAAATTCGGTCTAGACCCTAAAACATTTGGTAATATTTTGCACTAGTTTTGAATTGCTGAGAATAAACGAATTTGGGAGTCATTGGTAGTTAGGATCGTATACTTCCAGGAGCACATTATGGAACAAATGTATGTGGGTAAAAGTACTAATTTAGTTATTAGTTTAAATAATATTCTTGAGGAACATTTATTATTAGTCGGTATATTAATGAATGAAGAAGATCTATTGAGGTTATGCTGTAATTCCAAGTCGATAACGAAACAAATATGTAATCGAGGAAATGTTTGCTTTGTCCGAAACCTAACCATATATTATTTTTGTACCTGAAAGAGTTGTTTTATAATCATTTGGCTTTAAAAAAAAGTTTTACATGTTTAATTTGTTTTTATGAAGAATTTGTATATGAAAATGGAATATTCTTGTATCTGAATTAGTTGTTTTAGCATAATTTGTTTTATAAGAAACGATTCACATGCTTAAACTTTGTTTTTATGAAGTAATTGTGTATGAAAAATTTAATGTGATATTATATTTTCTTATCTCATGTATTAAAATTGTAAAGGTTATTTGATAAACCAAATACAATAAAAAAAAAATATATACTAGTGTCACAGCAGGGAGTTGCATATCACAGGTCATTTTATGCTGTGGGTCTGAGAAGGCAGGGTTAATGTAGAAAGAGGGAGCTTAGCACAAGTGGGACAGGGTTCCACCATCTTGATCTGATTTGTACCTTTCTTTCCGTCCTGTCCACTCCCCTTCTTTTAGTACAAAGCAGTTTCAATCTTATTCACTATGAATTGTCTCAAGGACAGGGATTGACCATGTAAAGCAGGCTTGATTTTGGCCAATAACCTGTAGACTTTTCCTATAAAGGGGTGGGATTCCCACATTGTCTTTGATTCACTTTTGAACCATCCAGGCCGAAAGCAGAATTCATGTTTTTGGCAAGTTGACTTTCCAAAGCCCTCTGCCAGTAAGAGGAAGGATGAGTGTCCAATGACTCCCCTTTCCAACAACACCTAATTTAAAACATTTCTGGGCATGGGTCAGGCGCAGATCGCTCAATCCATGCCCAGCAATGCCACTAGACCACCATAGATCTGTTTGTGAAGTGAGAGGGTGAGGGGGACACCCCGGCCTCCAAAGCATGGGGCAGCCCGTTTTGCCCACCCTGGGTGCAGATGGGCACATTAATGTGCCCATCTGCCTCTAGGAAAGTGGGCAACAAAATTAAAATAATAACTTGTTTTGGGTGGGGGTCGGGGGACACTAAACCACCAGTGATTGTATGTAATGGAAAGTGGGATGGCCCTCTCCCCCTCACCCCAAGTGGATGGGGGCACCTCATGTAGCCCTCCCTGGGGGCAGATGTCTGCCCCTAAGAAGGGGTACATGAGATGCCCCCCATTCATTTGGGGTCGGGGGAGAAGGCCACCACAAATCTTGCCACAGCCCCCCCCCCAATCCTGGGGCAGTACTTTTTCCCCACCCAGGGGGCAGATGGGCACACTAATGTGCTCATCTTCCCCTAGGAAAAAGGCAACAACAAATTATAATAACTTGTTTTGGGTGGGGGGGACATTAAACCACCATAGATATATGTAATGAAAAGGAGGGTGGCCCTCTCCCCACCCCAAATGGATGGGGGCATCTCATGTAGCCCACCCTGGGGGCAGAAATCTTCCCCCATCTGGCTCCAGGTAGGGCTACATGAGATGCCCCCATCCATTTGTGGTGGGGGAGAGGGCTACCAGAAATCTTAGCACAGCCCCCCAAGCATTGGGCAGTACGTTTTGACCATCCTGGGGGCAGATGGGCACAGTGATGTGGCCATCTGACCCTAGGGTAGGGGCAAAACAAGAACAAAAACAATGGGTGGGGTTATCCTAAACAACCAATGACTTATGAAATGGAAAGGGGGGTCCGACCCCTGAACCCTCACCCAAAATGGTGGGGGGTTCTCATTTAGACCTCCCTGGGGGCAGATTGCTAGGGCAAACTGGCAATCTGCCTCTAGGAAGGGGTAAATGTGTTTTTACTGGGGGGCAAGGGTCAGTAGACCACCAGGGATGGCTTGAAAGGGGAGTCGTGATCAGAGAGTAGTTGTTAGGATTTTTTTTTGCTGGGCTGACCATAGGTAACAAATATTTTTTGTTTCATTTACAGCTTTTTCTATGTGAGCAGCGGCAAGTACTGATTTTTATTATTCTATGGTTTTGGCCTATTGTCAGTGGGGTGGGTGGGACTGGGGATGGATTGTTGGTGGTGTGGGTGGGAGTGGGCTATTTGGGGAGTTATGTTGGTGGTCTGGGACAAAATTTCAGGGTCAGGCCACACATTGCCCCCCTGCCAGCATAATATTGGTGTTTCCCTGGGAGTGGGTGTCTCCCATGTGGGTTGACCATCCGCAAGCCCAGGCTGCACGTCTGGCTGTGCTTTGTTACAGATGTCACCACTGGGGAGGAATGGGATAATGCCGGGCTCCCCGGAACTGCTGCTGGACGGGGGACGGTCAGCCCACATGGGAGACAAGGCGCCCAAGTCTGGGAACATAACCCCCCAGCTATCCTGGAGTTCTGGCTGGCCTGCGTTACAGCTTTTCCCTCTAGGAAAGGGCAGGGACCCTGCCGGACTCCCTGGAACTGCTGCTGGGCTTGGGGACTGTCAACCGATGTGGGAGACAGCCGTCCAAGTCGGGCACTTAACCCCCTGACTATCCTGGAGCTCTGGCTGCACTGCATTACAGCCTTTCCCTCTAGGAAAGGGCAGAACCCTGCCAGGTTCTCTGGAACTGCCCCTGGGCTTGGGGATGGTCAACCCAGATGGGAGTCAGCCGTCCAAGTCAGGCACATAACTCCCCCACTATCCTGGAGATCTAGAAGGACTGTGGCACAGCTTCTCACTCCGGGAAATGATGGGGACACTGCTGGGGCTCCTTGGAACTACCGCTGTGATTGGGGACGGTAGACCCATATGGGAGATGGCCGCTCAAGGCCAGGGACATTACCCCCGACAAATCCTGGAGCTCTGGCTCAGCTGTGTTACAGAATTTCCCTCTGATAAAGGTCAGGGATACTGCCGGGGCTCCCTGGTACCGCTGCTGGGCTTGGGGATGGTCAAACCACATGGGAGACAGCTGCCCAATGCCAGGGACATCACCCCCGACCATTCTGGAAGGCTGGCTGGGCTATGTTACAGAATTTCCATCAGTCGAGGGAAGGGACCCTGTCGGGGATCCCTGGAGATGCTGCTGTGCTTGGGGACGGTACACCCACATGTTAAAAGGATGTTCAAGACCAGGGTCATCATCTCCAACTGCCCTGGAGTTCTGGCTGGGTTGCTTTATGACTAAGCATTGCTTTCTCTCCAAGACTCTGGGCCAAACAACCCCTGATGAATTTCCGTAAAACAGACTTAATTGAATATGGAAAGAAACATGTTGTGTCTTGTTGTTTCTACTATGAATAATGATGAAACATTTTTATTAGGAAGTGATTATGTAGCCTAGTCAGTTCAACAATTACATTTAACTGTTTTTGTGTTTTTTGGACCATTGTATTTACTTTTTGACATATTAGTATTTATTACTTGTTTCAGTGTTCATATATTTTTGCTTTACACTGGGTTCCTGTTTCTGTACTTGATCTGATTTGTGATAGTAGTATGGTCTAAGTGTATGAGTACAGTATGGTTTGAGTGTGCTTTGAGGCGACTGCAGTTCGTTTTTGGGTTGATGTACACGTTTAAGCTAGGAATGATTTGTTTCTGTTCTATATTTAATTCTGATATTTTACAATCCATTTTGGGATTTTTTATGATCTAATACATTTATAACAGTAAACTTTATCTTTTTTGAGCTGAATTGAATTCTTTCACAGCTCATTTTTTTGCATTTTGGCAATGTAATGTCTCTGTGATGATGTTTTAGTGAGTTTTGCTACCTTGGATTTCTCCTCACAGAAGCATACATACTCCGACCTTAGAGTTTCCCTAAATATAGGTGTTTTCCAGGATTGTCCAGAGTACAGATATATCTGGTGTCTCTGTCTTTTTTTCTTTACACCCACATGGTAAACTGTTGTACAAGGCCGGGGACATTACCTCCAACCTTCCTGGAGTTCTGGATGGGCTGCATTACAGCTTTTCCCTTCGGGGAGGTATTGGCAGAATACCGGGACGCCGTGGTGGGGAAAAGCTGTAACACAGGCTAGCAAAACTCCAGGATGGTTGGTGGTGATGTACCCGGCCATGGGCATCCCTTTCCCATGTGGGAGTACCGTCCCCAAGCCCAGCAGCAGTGCCAGGCTGCCCCAGGCAGGGTCCCCATCCCTCCCCAGGGGGAAATTCTTATCTACTACAAACAGGATGAAACTTTTTCCTGAAGATGTGGGAGGGTCAAGGGGACCAACAATGTCGATGCTCACCCTCTCAAAAGGAACTCCCACCACTGGGAGAGGCACCAGGGGTGCCACATTCTTGGCTCCACTCTTGCCAGAGGTTTGGCAAGTGTGACAGCTCCTACAGAATTTGTCAACTTCTGAACCCATCTTAGGCCCATAGAAGTAGAGGGAGAACCTTTCCTTGGTCTTTATGAAACTCAAATGACCAACCAACTGGGCCAACTGTAGGAACTGGAGTCTATTTGCTAGGGGCACTACAATTCTTTTTCAGTCCCCAGGGATAGACTCAGTCAGTTCACTGTAGAAGAGGCCATCTTCCCAGTTTAACCTATGCTTTCCAACTTCTTGCCCATCAAGTTGAGAAGCAGTCTGTTTTCAAAGACCTTTGAGAGTAGGACACTCCCTCTATCCTCTGCCGAAGTCTGCCCTGTTGGGTCCACCTTCTGCCAGTAAAGACTGCAGCTCAGGATGGTCAACAGGGTCAAGATCTACAACTAAGACAGTGTCTTCCTCCAGATCTGACTCTTCAGAGACTGGATCAATCACACAGAGTTCTACCTAACACTCTGCCTCAGCATGTGGAGGAGTCACAGGTGTGACCTTGGACAATCTTGGGGATGTCCTTGTTGGTAGCACAGGGGTGCTGTATGTCTTTTTCCTTGAGGTCTTGGGTTTCCCATGTTCCTCTTTCTTTCCAGAAATAGCAATGAGCAACTCCTGTGGAGTGGGAGTGGTGGTTTTCTCTATCAAATCCTCTGGATAGCCTCTCAAGGTCCTCTCCCTTGCAGGCCTAGTGAACTCCTGTCTGCTTTTAATGGGAGGCCTGGGGGTACTTGACACAACTCCAAGAGTTTTCAGGTCATTACCTAACAGGACTCTCCCAGGCACTTCACTCTGCACACTAACAGGTTGTCTGACAGTTATATCATTACATTGGATGAGAGCTGGTAACTGGGGAAGCATTTGCACAGGACCTCCAGCTAACTTGGTGAGGCGTTCGGGTGCCTTAGCAACATCCTCCATCTTGAAAAATGATTCACCCACCACAGTTATGCTGGCTCCAGTGTCTCTGATGGCAGGGGTCTCCTGGCCATTCACAATAACACTATCTTTATAATAATCTTTAGTATTATCTGGGATGGAATTATAGACATCAAAATTCTGTTGTTCCCACAAGCCCAGGGACACTAAAGAAAACTAGCTGAAACTCTCATGGGTTCATCAGCCAGTAGGTGAAAGTTTCCACTTGCCATAGGTACTTCTTCCTCTGGGGAGAAGGCTAAGGAGACAGTGTGGCCCCCTGAAGGTTTACCCTTACATCTGGGATCCCCTTTCAGTTGACCCACAAACATATTTCCCAAATGTCTTGATGAATGGGGGTTAGTTCTGACCTCCATCTGGTTTGGGTCCAGATGGTGCACTAGCCTGATTCGGTTTCCCTAGTGGTTTAACCTTATGTTGCTGTTTGTGGCCCTCTTTTGGATTGGAGGTATTAGAATTTTCCTTGTTATCTTTCTGTGGCTGCTTTCCCTCATCCTTCTTCTGAGTTGCCCCAGAATCCTTGGGAGTAGCCCTGTTGGCAACCCACAAGTCAGCAGCTTTAGCTAATTTCTTAGGATAAGTGCTGTCTGAGCTCAGGAGAGCAGGCATCATAAATTGACTCCAACATAACAAGATTTCTCATACCTTCATAAGGGTTTACTCCTGTAACCCTTAACCCAACCATCTAAGTTCTTCAAACATACACATACCCAGGTAGCCCAAGGGGTATCATCATGCTTTTTGAGGGTCCTAAACCTCTTAAGGTACTGGGAAGGGATCTTCCCAAATCTAGCAATTAAAGCTAGCTTCACATTCATAATCCATCCTATCCAAATCCCCCAACTCCATCACAACATCAGATGCAACAGTGGGTAGCCTAGAGAAGAGCCAAGGAAGCAACTGATTCCCTTTAATGTCATGAATCCCATGGTTTAATTCAAACATTGCCAACCAATCCAAAATATCAAGCTTAGCCTCATACATACCCACAACATCTTTAGTCATACAGGATCTCTTAGGACTGGAAGACCTAGAAGACTCTGGGCGAGAAGCATTTTCAATAGACAACTTTTTCATTTCTAAGGCATGTTCATCTCCATTTCTCTGAGCTTAAGTTCTTGATGCTTTTGTTCAGTTTGATCATTTAAACGTTTAAATTCCAATTCAAGCCTCATCTTTTCTAGAGCAATGAATTCAGGACTGAGTGTAAGACCTGTAGGGGTCCCAGTGGACAAAGGTTGAGGTTGCTGAGCAGGTAAAGCAGCAGTGAGGCCTACATTGTTGGACACACCTGTTTCATCTAACTCATCAATAATAGACACATTACCATCCTCATCATTTTCCACATTTGCTGGGGTGTTAGGTATTTCAGACCCACCCTCCAGACTTTGTTTCGCCAACAACCTTTCAATCAATTCAGACGTTTTGCCTTTAATAGAGAGATTCCTTTCTCTACACAGATTTTTCAGATAATCCACAGTGTAACTAAGGAGGGTCTCCTGACTGTAGCTTTCCATATCAGGCATGATTAATATTGCTTTTTAGTGATGTTTAGCCTTGTGGTTAGTTGATCCAAGGCAATAGCAGCATTCTAAGTGTAATCAATCACTATACTTGATCCTCACCTCTGTACACCAGTATTAGGCAGAATTATATGCAGTACCCTTTGGGAACACCACACACAATTAAGACAACAAGTGACAGTATAATTCACCTTTGGTACAAGCCTGTACTACACAGTAAAGTGGTAGCGATGGCTGAACAGCCAGAATTATCTCAAGAGTAAAGTGAGCAGTATCAATAGTTACACAAAGGACAACAATTACTATGATTCAAACAAACCCTGACTCAAGGTTTCTGAGTAAAAGAATATCGTGTCTTCAGGACACATTTTCTTTCATGTCACGCAACCATGCTATGCGTGTTGCATACTACGAGCGAGGTATTCCCCCACAGATCTACAAAATTAAAAAAGACAGACATACATATAAATATCTTATGTGAACTTTGTGTAATGCATCAACAAGGCAAAAATGTCAAATACATGTTCTAACTCATCTTTTTAAAAAATAACCCAAGGAACGTGTCCCTGACTACAATTTCATCAGGGTACTCTCTTCAACAACCTCTTTTATGTTGAATATATACCTTTGCCATACTTATTTAGAACATCAACCAATTTTTCTTTTTACTCAATACTATGTTAAAAATATCTTTTTTCTCATGGTGCATTTGTCATCATCAGAACTTCTAATACAACAACCCCGAGTTTCTATTTCTACTGGGCTGATCTCAAATACCTCTTCTTTACACTTTTCCATTGAAGAAATTCTTCTCAATTTCAGGGATCTGTCAGTTCAGCGAATACTCAGGACTGCTGTCTATCTACAAAAAACACACTATGCCACAAACAAGTTATAAACCCGTCTCTTTTTAAATCGTCTGCCTTGTCCCTTCATCACTCTGTCTTAACAAAAAACTCTAGGCAAGGCGAGTGCAGCGCAGCACATGTTCATGATTTTCTGTATTCAATCGTGTTTCTTAATGGCCATCGGTCATCACAAAGGAGATCCCAGATAGTTAAACCTATAACAACAACATTTCTAATGTGAACAACACCCCTCACTCTGCCTTCTTTTGTATGTTGAAAAATCCTTTCATTTACCTTTTCTTTTGCCGCAAGTTAATTCCGTCTTGTTTACCTGCGTGCGAGTGTTCGTCTGCACAGGGCAATCGTATCAGCCGGTGTCACATGATTGTTATCTGCCCTATTCGCATGATGACGTCATGGCGCTGCCTTGTGCATAGGATTGAGTAAAAAGAAAAATTGGTTGATTTTCTAAATAAGTATGGCAAAGGTATATATTGAACATAAAAGAGGTTGTTGAAGAGAGTACTCTGATGAAATTGTAGTCAGGGACAAGTTCCTTGGGTTTTTTTGAAAAAGATGAGCTAGAACATGTATTTGACATTTTTGCCTTGTTGATGTATTACACAAAGTTCACACAAGATATTTATATGTATGTCTGTCTTTTTTAATTTTGTAGATCTGTGGGGGAATACCTCGCTCGTAGCATGCAACACGCACAGCATGGTTGTGTGACATGAAAGAAAATGTGTCCTGAAGACAGAATCTATGGCCCTCATTACAACCCAGGCGTTAAGGGGTTAACAGCGCCGTAAAAGGTGGCGGCGCCATTAAACCCTTAACGCCTGATTACGAGGTCCCTTTTCGGGTGGCACTTTAACGCCTGCTTTTAGCAGGCGTTAAAAAACCAACCCGCAAAGGGACCTTGCTGCTAAGCACGGTGCCGCAATTTGCGGCACCGTACTTAGCGCCTTCCCCATTGAGCCCTATGGGGCAAAAATGGGAATGGGGAAGGGCCATGGCGGCATGGGGAATTACTGCCCCGCCAACCTCGGAATGGGGCGGTAATTCCCCATTCCGCCATGGCGGAGTCGGGTAGTTACCGGCATGGACCATGGTGCTATTAGCACCATGGTCCAACGCCTGGGTCGTAATGAGGGCCAATGAAAATACAAAAGACAATTGGTTTGAATTGTATTTGAAGAACTGTATAGATTCCAGAAACACATGTTGAGTGTTGACACACTGGGTTCCTTACAAAAGGGGAACATTATATCTTGTACATATCACCGGTTTGTGGGTGTTTGCAGGAGTCGTGTATAAGAACACGGCAGAATGTGTTTAAAAGCATACTGACTGCAATGAAATGGTGTGTATTAGAGACAAACACAACACTTGTTTTTACAAATGTATGATCTTTTTATTGATTGTTTTAAATGCAATGTGATAGACATTAAAATATGTATATTTTTTAAAAAACCTTGTGTGCCTACCTGAAGTTAGAAAGGGTGGATTGTGTATGTGTCAGGCTGATGTCATAGACAGCTCTATACCCTAAAGCAAGGAAGCCGTTTATATAGGTTGCATTTTTTGTGATAGATTGTAGTCCTTTCCCATACGGCCCCTAAAAAGAGGACAATACAGCTCTGCTTAGCTGATGAGTAAAAGAATATACATTTATATACACATCAGTTATTAAACATTTCACTATTATCAAGCAGTTGAAAAATTGTGTTTCTAATACACTACACCACACCCAATAGATTCTGGACAAGTTAGGCTCAAAATGAAGTGTGATCAAAATGGCACTCCAGCAATTTAAAAGGGAGGGAAAGACAAAGTTAGACAGAAGTTAAGCAGCACCAACAAGTAAGTAAGCAAGGCAATCTAGAAAAAGGAACTACAGTGACAAAATCAAATCAAGAGGCCAGGGCCAAAGTCAATGGACCAAAGTGTTTGCAGAGGATCACACATTTCGTGGTAGTTCGCGGTGACGTCTTTGTCAAGAGTTCAGAACGAAGTTGGTCGGATGAAAAGTTACTTTAAACAATAGAGAAGCACAAGCCCTCGGATTGGCGAAAGATTTCACACACTTTCACAGCGGCTGGAGGAAACGAACAACCGGGTTAGCACAGTACCTTTAAAGCAGAACAATGCTGTAGCTGCGGCAGACATTCCTAGCAGGTTCTGCAGGCTCACGGTTACTGAAGCGAGTGTTGGACTGACAAGAAGGAGGAAGACTGGAGGGTCCTGTACTGCCCAGGGTAGAAACCAGCAACGGAGCAAAGCGATGAATAAAAGGTGCACTCCTTAAAATGCAAGCAGGGTCCGTTCCTCCTGGCTATCTGGTTCACTGTAGCTGTGCACAGCAAATTTGACCAGAGGAGGGAGGCCTGGCTAGCAGTTTGGCAAACTGGTTGTTCCCACCAGCTCAAGGGGAGAAGATTCCTTGCAGATCTTCCCTGTCGTCGAAGTTTGAAGATTCGGATCCGCAACAGGGCTTCAGCGGGTGGTTCAGTCGTGGTAGAGGTCCTTTTCTGTCAGCTTCTCTTCGGTTCTCTCAATCCAGTGGCGACTCTGCCCTCTCAGTCCCAGAGACCTGCTTTTTATGCAGTGTTCCATCATTCACACAGCCTGGCTGTCAATCACACAGCAGGGTGGCATTCCTGGTGGGACAGTCAGCTAGCCAATCAAACAGGAGTGTGACTTTGGTTTACCAGGGGATCCAATGGCACTGATCCTAAAACCCCTCCCTCACATCGTGCCTACCCAGACTTTCAGGCGCCTAAGGATGTCTTTTGTGCAGAAGCCCGCCAAAGGTCGGCGAACAAAGGGACCAAACTTGGTTTAATGCGCAGAGTAAAACATGAGAAAGACTTTTACAAAAAGAAATGGCGAATAAAGCCAGCCAGAACCGAATAAAAATGTATATGGTCTAGTGGGTTTAAGTTCGAGGCTACCAAGATAGCCTAAAACAATACCAAGGCTATTTAAGATAACCACGGTCGGATAAATAGGGTAGATACCACGGCCATCAGCCAAGTCTTAATGAAAAGGGAACGAAACAACTTTTCATGAGAGACAGACAAAAAGGGATAACTATTTACCCTTTCCAGTGCTCTATGTAAGATAGTTTGTACTGGGTCTGTGGTTTTAAAAAGACTAATAAAGTCAATGGCAACTTTACATGTTCTGGGAGACAGTAGTCAGGCCCAGAAAATGGAGTCTGAGTTTGGGAAGTCTAAAAAGACAACCCTGTGTCACTGCACTGAAGGTGCTGTGTAACACACAGTAAAAGGATGATGCCTATGGAGTAGTTGAGGCTCCACAGTCTATGACCACAAAAATGTTAAACGCACACAGCAAAACACATGTAAGAGTGGGGAAAAAAGGCTCACACTCTTACCAGGTGAAATAAATAAACCCCAGAAATCCAGCAAAGCTGCTGAGGGACTCAGTAGTTAAGGGAAATTAGCCATTTTGGAAATTTCTCCCTAACAGTGGGTCAATCCCTGTTTTTGAAAGAAGGGACCTTTTCCCTTCTGACGTCACACTGAAAGTGTTTTGCTCTAGAGGAAGTGGAGAGGACAGTAAAGAGAGAGAGGTAAATGGAGACAGGATGGTGGAATCATTCCCCAACTATACAGCACTCTCCCTGTCTATACTAACCATCCCTTTCTCTTAAAAATAGGATTAAAGGCTTTTAGATATGCAGCACCCTGGTGTGAGGCTACACCCTTTTAAGATGTGTGCTCTTTTTATGTCTAAGCAGCCTATTGAGTGGCAATTTCCATGGGTGAGGGATGCTCACCCCCACAAAGAGATGAAAGAAGAGGCATGGCCATATTTTGTATTTTTATTTTATTATATTTTCTGTATCGCTTTTTACCAAAGTGCTTCACAGAGAACAGTCAGCAGTACATTAAAAACAGCAATAGAAGGTGGTGTTCAAAATCAACCAGTAATAATCAAACAGATGACTGACGTAAATGAGTTTTTAAGGAAGAGTGAAACAGAGAATAGGAGGAAATGGAGCAGAGAGATAGAGGAAGGAGGTTCCAGTGAAGGAGGGTGCGAAGTTGGAAAGATCGAAAGCGTGATTATGCACAGGGGGCAAGAGGAACACTAAGTCATAATAGTCCAGCAGAACGGAGAGGCTGAGGGGGAGAGCACAATGAGAGAAGAGAAGCAAGATACTCGCGGGCAAGACCATAGAGAGATTTGAATACTAAACAGAGGAAGTTTTATTTAAGTTTAGAATGAAAAGAGAGCCATCCGAGAGAGTCAAGGGAAGAGGAAATTGAGTCTCGGTAAGAGAGCAGACAAAGTGAGTGAATAGAAGAGTGATGATTGATTTAAGAGGGGCAAGACGGGAACAGGGAAGACCAAAGAATAGAACAGAACATTAGAAGAGTCGAGAACAGACTGATGAGGAAACCAGAAGCTTAGCGGCATGAAAAGTGAGAAAAAGGTGAATTTTGCGTAAATTGTAGAGATGAAAATGACCGGCGCGTGAGGTCAGAGAGATATGATGGGAAAAGGAAAGATTAGAGTCAAAGTAAAGACCAATATTGTGAGCAATGGGGGAGATAGAGATAGAAGGAGGTAAGGGGATAGAAGGAGGAGGAGACTGGGATGGAAGAACATTAGCGGGAAAGAAAAGGACTTCAGTCTTACCAGCATTTGGGGTTAGAAAATGAGAAGTCATCCACGACTTGATGGCAGTAAGGCAAGATGAGAGGGTGATTAGGATGTTAGGTGTGAAAGATGAGAAAAAAAAAGAGCTGAGTATCCTCAGCATAAAAGTGATGTGATACTCCGAAGGAAGAGATAATTGGAGTGAGAACAGAGCCTTGTGGGACTCTGTGATCGAGAGAAAGAGAAGGAGAGGTATTGCCGCCCCAGGATACAGCGAAAGTTTGATTAAATAAGAAAGAAGGGAACCAGGATAGAACAGAACCACGGAAACCAAAAGAGGAAAGAGAGTCAAGAAGCAAAGAGTGGTCCACCGTGTCGAAAGCAGCAGAAAGGTCAAGAAGAATAAGGACATAAGAATGTTTCGAGTAACGAGCAGTGAGAAGAGAATTGAGTACAGAGGTCAGAGCTGTCCGGTCACTTGGCAGGATTAGCCTGTCTGGCCAGAATACACATAACATATAACCTTTCAGAGCAGAGCTAGCTCACAGGACTTGAAACTTGTGCAATTTCAAACTGGGTATTAGTGCAATTATTATCAGCAGTGCCATACACCATGCCCTAACTCAAGCCTGTCTTATATTTAGAGTTTACTCTGCCACCAGCGTTGACTACTTATAATGATCAGTTTTTGTATATTAGTTCTTATCTGAAATGCAGCCCAAGCATTCCAGAGACTTGTCGGTCACTGCAACTATCAAATGGGCACCTGTGACTCCTGAACCTGTCCTGTTCCACTGATAGAGCACACGTTTCAGATCAGGATACATATGCAGCAGGGCCCAGGTACACACTATACTTTCGGCATGGAGTTCATGAAAGGGAGAGATGGAATTACCTGTATCATTGTAATAATTAATAAAAAACAAGCCAGGGTTTTTACACCGTTGCCAGAAGGCAATTCCTTACATGATGGATTTAATTTTACTTGAACAACGCTTGTGTTTTTCTTGTTGTGAAAAGCACTCCAAAGCAATTCAGTTTGCAGATAACATGTTATACATGTCAGAGAAATTATAGAAAGATGTAGTTACATTGTGTGTATTATTAAATGTTTATCTGGGGTAGAATAATGCCTTTTCTCAGACTGCAACCAAGAATTGGAATATCGTTGTGACTTTAAAGAAGGTGTTGTTTACTGTTTACTTTTTGTAGCATGACTTACCTCACGTCATTGGGGGGTGAATAGGTCGCACATGCAGAAGAGGAAACTAAACTATCACCTTCAGAATATTTTACTATGGGCCTCATCACGAGTTTGGCGGTAACCCTTAAATGTGGCGGTAGCGCTATTACCGCCGCATTTAAGGGTCCGCCAGATCATGAACTTGGCAGATTTCCCCCCAGCTCTGAGCTGGGCGAAAATCCGCGGCAAATTTGCAGATTTTTGGCACGTTTACCACTGGCGGGAAATCCGCCAGTGGGATAGCGCAAATTTTCCCCATTGGGCCCAATGGGGAATGAGGAATTCCCAAATGGGCCCAATGGGGAATGGGCAATAACCGTTCCGCCAAACCCGTGATCCACCGCTAATAGCGCCTGGATGTTTGGCGGTAGGGCTATTAACGCTGGCGCTAATAGCGCCGGTATTACCAGCCAACTCGTGATGAGGCCCTATGTCTTACAATTTCTTTTTATCTTATATGTGTGCCTTTCAATATAAAATAAGTCACAGTAGAAAGCAGCATGGCATTTTTTCATACTCTAAATATCCCTCGTATTAGAGTAGTACAACATCTTTTTTTATTCATTATACGCGCGAAAATTCTCAATGGATGATGGGATAGAAATGACCTCTGTCAAGATGTTGTGCTTAAATAATTAAGGCGAATATTCAATTGTCTCTTGTAAAACACCTTTGGTTGAAGGGCACGCCAGTGATTTAGAAAAGGACTTTGGTGCGTAAGACTTCCAGAGCCAAAACAACAATACAAGGGAGCGCCAGTTCTAAATTAAGGTCAGTCCTCAAGGGTATTCAGGTCCTGCAGAATTGTTAAACTTGAAAAATAACCAGGGATGTAACTACATGTAGATTAATGTGGAAAAGCAGAAAAAAAAACGCGTGTATCAAAAATGAGACAGTGATTTTGAAAGATGTGAAAGAATGCCTCAGGGGCAGCACACAAAGCGGCGGTACACTGAGCAGGATCAAAGCAGATAATCTTAAACACATGTAACCTTTGAGAAATGCAGGAAATAATGGCATACATGAAAACTGAGAAAGCAATTTGGGATCATCAGTCACTTGGATTGGAATCATTGTTATGAAATGATTTCAGGAATGGAGGCGTAAGAGCCTTTGTTCAGTTTGGGGTTTGACAGTAGGAAGAAAAATAGCAACAAAATCTCATAACAGTCGTTGTGAGGAATGCATGCCGGTGCGTTTGTGTAATATAATTTTACACTCGTCAGAAATAGATGATTGCAGAGTTCAGGTGGATAATCACTGTTTAACTGCTGTTTTACAAGGGTAAAGACAAAATACCCAAACTCGTAGCAGCTACTTTCAGGGCTAACTTGCGTCTATTATATTTGGTCATTATTGACTGTGCACTGGGACATGAAATGCTCTCTTATGCATTCAAACGATATTTTAATTGTCATCAAGAGTACGTTATATATGAAAACACGATTCCAAAAAAGACCCAAGGTTACTCTTTTAAAAAGTAAAGTCTACACATTTTGTATTCCCATTTTTATTAATGTATTTACAATAATTTACAAATTGAAGTTTAACCCTCACTTCAACTAAAGTATGCATGTAACCTGTCTAATATTTGAAGCGGTTGCTAATAAGCAGGAAACCAATCATGTCACTGCAAAATAATCTCACAGAAAAAAAAATATATATATATATATATATAATAAAATGTCTGCTAAAATACAGTAAACAGCATGCCGTTTCTCACCAAGGCCCTAAATATCACACTGCCCATTGGCCAAGTCCAGTGGGCAACATTCTAATGAGGATTCAATGAAAACAGTTTTTTAAAATGTCGGCTTGAATAATGTAAATAGCACAGACATGTTTGACGCACGGCCTAAAACTGTGGCAATCGTGGAAGGAGTCATGGTCTTGTAATGGGCGAAAAAATCCATGTTGCATAGCTTAGAAACGCATGAAAAATATACTACTAGAGTTTGAGAGGGATATAGCAAAAGAAAAGCCTCAACATGCAGGGTAAATCTTTAATTAAGGGAGAGTTACATCAAAACCCTTCGATGCAACAAAATCCTTGAAATGTATTATAAAAAAAAACAACGTTATTTGAAGTGACATTAGGGTGATGATTGTACGCAACAAATCCCTTGAAATTCGGCAAGTGTTGGGAACAACACCCCCAGAAGTTTGAGCCCATCCCCCATTTCACAGCCCAAGAGCACAAGGAGGACATTACCATGGCATGAGCGTCCTCTTTGCACATGGCCCTATGCCCAGCACGTGGCTTATTTGTATATTAAAGTTATGGCCATACAGCCCTTTCTTAAATCCTGAATGTGAGCACATCATTTCCGTGGCCCATTATGTGGGATGGGGAAGACGTTACCTCATTTGCAAGAGGAGCCTTCCCATTCAAGTGAATACAACGGACCTGCTTCAAGGTTCAAAGCCAATAGGTACCATAACAATCATGCTGCACATCCTCAGAGCGCTCGCTGCATGTGTGCCCTTGAGTGGCCTTTGGTTCACAGACAACCCTGTATAATTTCTGAGCTGAACTAACTGACATTTAAATAGATGCACACGCACTGACGGTGAACGTTCAGATCACCCACCCAAAAGTTCACATTTCAACATCTTCTCCAGTTGTACGGACCGCTTCAAGGGTATCCACATACCCTGCCATCATTTATACATTTGAAACTGTACAGTAAGTTAGTTCTCTCCAAATCAGGGTGTTTGCATACTTAAACTTATTTCTTTGTTGTACCCCCATTGTAATGCACCATAATATTCCAAACCCCTAGTTCATTTTGTGCCCACACTTACTCTGGCTCTTCTATATCTTCATCCTCTGTTTGGCATGCATTCTTTACTGACATATTAAACCAGCCCTCTTGTGCCTTTTCTGCACCACTGTACAAAACAATACAGAATCTTCTATTTGTTTGCCTTGCATGGACGCATTTATTCAATACTTTTCTCTGTCATTTGTTATAAACCCGGAAAGTCTTTATTTTGTGTTTACTCCACAGTTCTTGTTTACTTAATGTTCATGCAGTTCTGTCTGTACTAGCATAATAAAAGACGATGAACACTTAACCGTAACCATAACAATAACTGGGCCCTCCACTGTGAGATTAAATGTGCCTGCAAATGAAATTCTTATTTAAACAATCAGTGTTTAATAGACAGGAACGGCAGTGTTGCATCAGAGGACATATTACTCAGAGGGCCCGCAGCCATCACATGTATGAAACGCAGGAATTCGATTGTTCTCATTCTCTAAAATGTATCATTTCCTGGTATGTATTTTTATAAGGTGATTCAAAATGTAACAACATATCATGTAGTACTTTTACAGGGGGCCCTTTTCTATGCATATGAACCTATCAATAGAGGTGACCTTCATCACAGATGTGACTAGCTCACTGCAAAATGAAAACATTTGTAGACAGCTGGACAATTACCCTGCTGAGAAGAGACCCATATCCTAAGCTGTAATAATCAGAGTCAAATACAATCAAAGAGGCACGTGTCCTCCCACAAACAAGAGAGAGGTCGGGAGACTTGAAGGACAGAGAGTATAAAACAATAATGTACTCTCAACAAATCTGCTATTGACTTGCGTACAGACAATGTTATGAATGGTTTCCTGGATCTCCACTAGAATAATAGATTAGTGCAAATTTCCTTTTGTCTTTAAATGCCATGCATTGTTGTTAGAAACTGAAGATTATTTACACCATGCCCGTTTATTTCAAGTAAAACTGATTTGCAGATACTTAGCACAGGAACGCGGCCGTATTTGTTCCAGCATTGCTCTAATTCCCAGGTCTGCAACAGATGGCTCTCCAGAGGATTTGGACTACGATTCCCATGATCGTTCACTATTAACACAGCTGGTTAGGGCTGATGGGACTTGTAGTCCAGAACATCTGGAGAGCCAAAGGTTGTAGACACCTGATCTAGAGAAAAAACGTATTCACAATGTGAGATTAAAAGGCTGTGACATCTCTATGAATTCTGCTGGAAATAAGAAAGGACAAGCAAAGCGATTGTCACATTTTGTGACCATCATCAATGATAGACAGGTCCACTCATTTACAAAAGGACCCTCAGCGCAGAAGCAATGATGGGCTGAGGGGCAAATGTCTCAAAACCAGTGCAACGTTGCTTAAAAAAGTAGAATATGTGCCTTAGAATTAGATAAACCCAAATGCAACCATATGGATGACGGCTGGGACCCACCCATCTCGATAGAGGGTGAGGATTTTGGAGTATAGCACCCATTACAAGCAATTCATATTCCGAATTCATCTACAGTTTTGGGGGTGAACAGGACATGTTAAAATATAATCTAAATATTGCTGTCTACTCACATGCCCATTTTATGACAATACTAGATAGTCTGTGGCAAAGACCTCTGTGTGCATTGCACAGTCCCCTGTGGTTAGCCTTTGACTTGGAATAAGAGGCATAGGGAAAGTAATGCAGGGGGACCCATCCCAGAGTTCATTCCTTTCTGAAATAAAGATATGCTCTGTCATGCACTTTTCGGAACCTGGGGAACCCACCGTATATAAGGTTGCATGAGGTAAATACTGCATGGGCAAAGCCCTCTGTAGATGCAGCTTTCGTTCAGTTGTTAAAGCCATGCTCTCTATTTGTACAAGCAGTTGTAGCACACAATTAAGCAACTGATTCTATGATTTATGTCCAACAAGAATCGATTCCAACCATTTTGTTTTGTTTTGAGTTTCTTTAGACTGTTCCAACTGACAAGGCATAGACCGATGCTGACTTTTTAAGTTCTTTGCTTGGGCAGATGATAATCCAGTGACCTTTCTGAACCATGTAACCTTTCAGTGATGACCTGATGGCAGCATTGTCATTCCAGTAACTGTTGGAATATGTATATGGCACAGGCACAGCCATGTTAAAGCTCCCCTAAAGACATCATCACGAAGAGACAAAATGTGAATATGTTTTCTGGCACTTCAATAACAGGGAATAATGTCTCCTATTTCATATTCTCAGGTAGTGTCAATGAACATCGGGGTCATGTTGGAGCTGGTTACTTTCACCAAGAAAATCAGTGCTGCCTTATTACGGAATTCATTCATCCTCATCCAGCACAGAGGCCCCTCTACCTCACTGGTAGAAAGAGACTCTGATACATGGTTTCACACAGCCAGTTCTCCATCGGGTCATCTCTGCTCTTGAAAATGAAAATGTACACAAAAAAATAGAAAGTTACCCTGTTTTAGAAAGGCTTACGTTCTCTGATTGGCTCATTGGCCTCCCTTTTCAAGTCTTGTGCCTCATGACTCAGACCCCATCTTTAAAACTGAAATGCGGTCCAACCAGCTAGACCACTGCAACCCAATGGCCACTAGAAAATATGTAGCAGGGACCTGCCACGAGCTGTACACATTTATGAATCTACATAGACACATCCTCTTGAACCACAAAACAGAAAAAAATAGGTGGGTCATCGCATCACATAGTTTGAAGAGACACTGCAGTGATGTTTCCCAAGATGACCTCTTAATTGCCACACACCAAAGGATGTGGGAGCTCAAGTACCTGAAAGTGCATAGCATAAAAGACAGAGGTATACACACGGATATGGAGATATAGATTGTATGACACAGTACGGCCAACTTTGAACCCTGTAATAGCAAAGCAATCACCTCAACAAAGCCAGAAGAAAATCCTCCTGGTGGACATTATTGTTGTGCTGTAGACCCTGATTCAGTGAGGACATAGCCAGCATAGATTTTGTGTTCCTAAACTGAAACAGTTTGCACCCACTATCGAGCTTGAGTCACACTGAGGTAGCAGCTGATATAGCAACATTCAAAAATGTATTTGAAAAATTGTGTGCCAGCCAGGACGCCATTTTGAAGCTTCTGGTATGATAGGGTAACATTGGAGATAAACCAGTTTAACCTTGAGAATAGATTTTGAAGTTTCAGCTTATATACAATTCAGTAAACCCAAGCAGCTGTACTGAAAACCACTACATGCTTCTAGAGACAGAAAAACACACTTTTAGACTATGTGTGAGAGAAATACGTCTGTATTTATTTAAATATTTCACTTCTGTCTGCTTCTAAAAGAAATTCAGTCGTTTTAGAAAAAATACTGGGGCCTGTGTTACGACTTTCTGTGCCTAACTTTGAGAACATAGTATATGACATGTGAATATGTATTTTATTCTCAAAATGCAACCATCAGCCAGAAATGTATATTATTTTCGGAATTAACGTTTGTTCTTTCCAGTGCCGAGAGGTTTTATAGTCCTTTAGATAAGACAGCCCTTCCAGACCTGCATGCCATGCCTACTATTCCTTCACCTAATAGAGTTTATACTGAAAATGCTCTTTCTTTCTTTGTTTCTTTGAGAATGAACTGACAATTTGATGTTTCTTTTCCAGCCATGTTGGTATCCAGTGAAAATGTGGGCAACAATACATGTAGTCAGTGAAAGAGATGTGGTGAAAATACCACTGCAAGTGAAAACGTTGCTAAACTAAAAGAAGTCAAAATTGCAACTGAAAAGTAGCCAAACATGTAGTGCTGCTAGGGTCATTGTTAGGGCCAAGCAGAGTTTAGTGGGCTTGCGAGTGCCTGGTTTAGGGCTAGGATAGGGGTTGGGGTATGACAATGTGTTAGAGTAAAGAAGCTTTAGTTTGGTTAGTCATTAGGGTAGATTAAGTGTCAGGGTTAGTGTTAGGGTAGGGGTTATTTTAAAGCAAGGTCTAATAGAGTAACAGTTGTGGTAAGTGTTAAAGAAAGGGATAAAGACGTTGCAGAGGGCTGGAGATGTTGGTGTATGATAGCAGTTAGTATAAACCTAGTGGTAAGGGTAAAGTAAACCTTAAGGTAAGTGGTAGAGTTGCTGTTGGGTAAGACTAAGATTAGCATTAGAGCAAGGGTTTGGATTTAGGCAAGGGCTGTGTACTTTGCAATGACCTGGAGATGGGGGTGGAGACAGATTCACTGGTCATTTTCTATTTATTTTACATAGAGTCACAAGCAAATAGAATGCTTTAACATGCTGAAGGGTAAGTGTTCTGTAAGAGTTCAGGATAGAATAAGGGTTGTCATTCTAGTTACGGGAAGGTTTAAAAATGGAGTTAGAGTGATTGAGCAGGTTTGGTTTTGTAAGAGGTTTGGGTCATATTTAGGGTTACAGCCTTGTACTTTGGTGCATATGTTTACCACTGTTTCTTGAATGTTTGCTAAGGTGGCAATTCAGGCGATGATGTGCTAGCTGTGCACTATTCCCCTCACTTATGATGTTGTTTGTGGGAAATGTGTGTTGGTGGTTCATCTCACTGTTTGCTGCTGTGATGCGGGTGGAGGGCCAAATTTGGGGTTGAACATTTCTCGAAAGGTTATGCTCAGTATGACCAGGCACAATACCTAGTACATGATGGGTTTCTGCACAACCTTATTATTCAATGCTATTGACACCTAAGGCCTGCATGGTTTCTTATTCCATGGCTAAACTATGACAGGTGACTGAACTACTATGACTTGGAACATCTGGGGAATGGGGAATCCAATCAAAATTTGACATCTCTTGGCACATATTGAATGTCACAAGGTACAGTTGTTGTTCCTCCAGGAAACACATGCCACAGATGGTCTTGCTACCTGTTTTGCCTGCTCTTGGAGGACAATAGGTTTTACACAACATACTCAACACAATCTAAAGGGGTCTTCATCCTGATACACCGTAGGGACTGCTTCACTTGTATTAATAAATTAGTAGACCCAAATGGACGATATGTTTCAGTATATGGGAAAATGGACAGAAGGGAAGTTCTGTTGCTAAATACATATGGACTAAACACCAGCGATCCATACTTTTATGCTGATCTTATTTGCATATTGAAGTAGTTTCCTCTAGTGCTCAGGGGGACTTCAATACGATCTTAGACACTACTTCGGATAGGTTGGGAGTCACACCATGCAGAATCTTGTGCACTGCAACAGAGCTCTCTGCAGGCATGCTCTCCCTGGAGTTGATAGAAGCATGGAGGGCTGTTCACCCTACTGAGCGTACATAGACATTCTACTCCACAGTGCATGATTACTACTCCAGATGTAATCTCTGACTCTTGTCACCAGCGCATATGGGACTGGTATCCATGGTCACAATACTCCAACAGTCTTTCTCCCATATTGTTGTAAATACACTTGTGGGATATTCCAACCCATGCCAATGCCCCCTACTACACCCCTTTGCCAATGGGGAAAAGAAACTGCCAAAAATGCAGGCAATAACACCAAATCTAAAAAACTGCACATGGTTCATAAATCACAAAAGGCTGCACACCCTGCCACACACAGGCAAAGTTGATGTCAAAACAGAACTCTCTGCAGGAGAATGCGAGGGGGTGCAGTTACCTGTCACATGAACAAGGCCACAAAAGTGGGCTAAAATCTGAAAATGCCTTTAAATGCAGCTTCCCAACCAATGACAACCTTCAAAGTGCTATGTTGGCGCTAATTTCAGTAAAACTCCCAGTGAGCTATTGAAATGAAAAGTGGGCTGAAATCTCAAATTTTCCAGGTGGCTCAGAGAAAGCCGGGCCTCACTGCCAGACAGCTTTATAAGAAATCTAGATGTCAAACCCAGTTTAAAAGTGTTTCTTTTTCCTGAAGAAGTGCAAAATTCACCTGTTTAAGGCATTTTTCTGTGAAGGGTTTAATTCCTTTAAAATGTCAAAATCCATTATAAACTCAGTTCATTTTATATCTTTTAAATACAAGATTGTAGGTGAATCTGAGAGTAACCCAGTGGAAGTAACTGCAAAATTCTGATTGGACAGTGCCTAGCCTGGGAATGCTTGACACTTCAGTTGGCACTCCCTTGATACAGGAAGCTTTAATCGTTCCCGCATGTGGCGCACAATAGACTTCATTAGACATTTGTCTTTTGGCTGAGCCAAGAACAAAGGACAGGCTGAGCATGGACCTCTGCTGGGGATGGGCAGGATGTTTCCCTCTACACCCCACATTGACCAAAGGGATCTGACAGCTGTTGTTTGTTGAAAGGAGAGAAAAAAACAACTGCTGGTACTTTTTCGATGGTTCAAACTTTATTTGTGATTAAATGTTAAACTCTTTAACTGTGCAAGCGGAAGAAGGATAAGTCTGAAAATCGGTAGATGTTAACCTAATTTTAGGCTTTTGCTCTGATGACATTGATGAAACCTGTATCACCTAAGGAACCAAAGTTACAGGGAAAACCTCATTGTAGCAGAACTATTAATGTTGCAATCATAAGATTGTATATACATGATCCATTGATAATCTCCCAGATCTGTACTGAATTAGAAGTTATTAGACCAGACTGATATGATTAAAATGGAGAAAATTCTATAAAATGACAAAGAGAGCTGGCACAGAGATGGGGATTGAACATGAACATAACCCATCAGATATATAATGTATGTGTCTGATTTTGTTAGGGGACATGATTTTAGAAATGTACATTTATGCAAAGTTAAGTTTTGGTCAAAATCAATGTGGGGGTTCCTAAATCCCATCGTAAAGATGACAGCTCTGTTCTGACTGCCAACCAGGACAAGGCAAGTGCCCGTGGCCACTCACATCCAGGGGGTGTGTTTTGAAATTCTGCTCACACCATATACTTGGTGATGTCATTTGGTAGGATAAATAAAGGAGCTTCACGACACATAGACACACACTGCTTCAAGAACACATCCAGATTTCTGCAAAGCATCTTGTTCCTGACTTCTCCATCCTATCCAGAACTCTTCACCTTGCAGCTGATTCCAGATTTATTTGCAGAATCCAGGCCTTAGCAGTGCTGAACTCTTTTTAGCTAGGCCCAAATTCTACCATTATAAACCTCAAAAGAATCATTCTGATTCAGTGTGGCTTGCTACCATTAAGGCGTGCCCACTGAAACTTGCATCCTGCTATCTACCGTGTCCAGTGACCAGAAGGGCCCATCCAAATCCAGTCTGAGGTGCAGTCAAAAATTTACCAGAACTGCGCCGCTGATCCAATCCTGCCAGAAGTGCCCTGCTGCTGGTAGACCTGACCCGATCCATGACCAGAACTTTGACGGTCCAATTTTAATTACAAGGGACCGTAAGTATTAATAGGAAGAACAGTGACCCATAGTATATTTGCATTGTCTTGTCCTGTTCTCAACCCGTTCCATCTTTAACTTCAGAATCCTAGTATTGTCAGGCCCTTCTGGCGCTGATTTTTCTCTCATTTGTTTTACAAAACCATAAGTCATTAGTGATTTTGAGTAACTTAATTAAGTCCCAGAAAGAAAACAGAGTATCCATCAGAGGAAGGGGGATGCTGGCCATGTAACTGTGGAGATTCCGGGGTGGCATCCTCTTTTTCATAGTCATTAATATAGTGGAATAAACCAATCTGTCATTTTTAAAACCAAATTTATGTTTTCATTTTCGCGCCTATTTTGCAAAAAAACCTCTATAATTTCTTCCATTTTAAAGATAGAAACAACATTTTAACTCTCACTGATACCTAAGACCCTTAGCTACATCGCGGAACAGTGTATTTGACCCGTTTTTATCCAAAATTGCATAGTGAAATTTTGCTGCAAATTTGCAGTTTTAAAAGTTACATGTGTCTTTTTCCCATTCAAGTGCTATTTCAATTTCATTCTGATCTAAAGGGTGTACTGTTGTTTATCTTGTAGCTCATGTGTGTTAGGACCTGTTTAGTGTTGCTTTCCTAATAATTCTTTCTCCATTTAAGCATTTTGCAACATTTTGCATTGTTCCACAAAGCCATTTTCACCTGTCATTTTAAAAGTGTCCATTTCCAAAAACGGTTTTCTCTCTTGTTTGGGGAGGGAAGTTTGCATTTAAACTCTAGAAATTGACTTTCATTCCTGAATACCTGCTAATTACTGACATCTGTGTAGAATTGCTCATTTGTACCTTCAGTACTTTGCAGGGGAAATATTAACCTAAACACTATCTGTTCACCAACCAAAACTGTTCTTTTCCTGTGTTTTCTAGTATACATTATTATAAGTGAATTCAATTGCTTTACTTATTTTCTGAATTGTAATGTCACCCTTGGTGATTGCTGCCCCATATAGGTATATATATATATTGACATTTATGTGAGATTAGAATATTAAATAAATAAATAAATATTTACCTTTACAAACTAGCCTGATTCCTGGCCCAGTGTGACCTGGGGGGTATTTTGAGAAGGGTGTGATATGAGTGGTATATCATTCAGAATATTGAACTCATAGACACAAATAAATTAAGAATTACATTGTGCACTACATGCTAGGCAAGACCTGGGTGTGTGCCTGATTGAAATCCTTAACAGTTTAGGGGCACGTCCGGGATTTACTTTTTGAAATACCACCCATGACAGTCTAACACAACATACTAGCCTGCAGGGTACAGATACCTTGCTGGGTTGGGGTACTGTGCTTCACTGTACAAACACCTCTCAAAAGAAATACTCAAAAAATCAGGCCTGTTTGTAAAAGTAAATTAACCCTGAAATAAGTCATCAGGAAATTGATATTTCCAAAATGGTGATCCCAGTAGAAATTAATATTGCTAAGGAACACTTCCTGCACCAACTGTTTGTCCGGGGTGAATGGCCCGAACAGGATGAACAGGTATGGCTGCAGGAAATAAAAGAACAGGTCACTGCCATAGACCTAGATACATGACAGGACAAGGGCCCATTACACCAAGCGCTTAGTGAACTGTTTATGGCCCCAAAAATTAAATAAGAGCAGTGTAAAATTGCCAAAATAGCAGCCTACCTGTACCTCCACATAGGAATCATAAAGGAAAAGTAAGCAGAAAACATAGTTCTGGCAATGAAGCAAGGGGAATCACTACAGAAAATCCAAACTAATCTGGACTATGCAGAGCAAAGGCTCCAAAAGAGCCAAGAATCAGAGACATATGCTAGGCAGTACTTCACAAAACTAAAGGAAGATCTGGCTCTCTTACAGCAAGAGAGGACAGAGCAAGATACCCAAGTACAGACACTGCAAAAGGAGTATCAGGAAAGGGTTGACTCTTTACAACAGAGTCAACAAAAGCTGGCGCACCTATTACATTTTAATAGAGTCTGCACGGACCAGATGGTCGTCTTACAAGACCAATTAAAAGAGGAAAACAATACATTAATTATTAAAGACCTAGAATCTCAAGAAGAATTTGATGAGGAGCGCCAGAAATCCCATGCATTTAAAAGACAAAGGACGACCTGGCTGAACAGAGGGGCACTCTAAGTGAGGACAGGGACGCCTTAGGCCAGGAAGTCAGCCAATTAAAAAAGAAGTTAGAGGAAAGAAAGCTGGCCCTCCAGGAGCTTAGTGAAGTTAAAACTGAATATGAGAAGCTACTAGAGAACACCAGGCGGGTGGAGGATGCTCTGGAAAAGAACACTCACACCAATAATGACAAAACTCAGGAGATGAGTCTCCTGCAGCAAAAAATGGCCCAGTATTTCCAATCCAGGCAGGAAGCACAGAGAGACAATGAGGCTCTCTGTGAAAATAATGATAGGCTCCATAAACAGATATCCATGCAAGAGCAAATCATTGAGACCAGTAAGGCCTTAATAGAGGAGCAAAAGAGTCAGATTTTGGCATGTCACCAGGGAATAGGGGTTGAAAGAGAAGAGGTAGGAAGGGACAGAGAAACCTCTGAGCATAACATCAGGACCCCTGTCATCAGGGACTATAACCCCTTCAGTGCCATGGACTCTCTCACCCTCATGTCCACTGGCTCATATGAAACAAGGGCCATGGGTATGGTAGACTTCAGCAGAATGGGCAAAATGGGACTGACAGATCAGCGCTTCCCAGAAATGGATGGGCAGGCATCTCTGTACAGATTCCCAAATGTTAGGGCTAGCCTCTCTGATCAGGAAGACTCCTGTGAGGGGAGAATCAGGGAAATGGATCCTCAAAAATACACCCTACCAAAGGATCAGTCTGTAAAATGTGGGGGAACTCCAGGAAGGTAGGCCCACAAAGAGTATCTTAAATACCTCCTCCCAGCTAGTACAGTGGGTGGGGGGGGTACTCAGTCAATCCTGGGAGCAAGTGAGAGTCAGAAGATTATTCTGAGCACCACAGACATCAAGAAACTAGGCCACCACAGTCTGCCAGCCATTTTCAAGTTCACTGAATCAGGGAGAGCCTAGAGGATCAGATAGCCACCTCCTGTAGCAGTGCTTCTGAGTCAGAGGATGAGTGGACACGGGTGACTAAGACTAAAAAGGCCAACAAAATTATGAGGGCTCTACTAAAAGATCTCCTGAAACAGATCAAGGCCATTAGGAGCATCATAACTCCCTATCACAAAAATGCCAAGTATTTAGTTTTGGAGTACCTTGAGTTATAAGCGCAAATGATGGATAATTTCCATCCGAAAGATGGCCAGGGTTGCATCCAATATGTCAAATGGAAATTTTCCCCTGAATACTCCAGCTTCTTTGCGGGGCTGGAGGATCAGAACCACTCAAGATGGTCCACCTATAGGGTGGCCATCTTAAAAAAAATTGTCTGTACTTAGGAACCCACAAGAGGCCCACAAGGCGGCCTACAATCTGCAGTGTGGGGAAGACCAGGCCCCACAAGAATTTGTGAAAGAACTAAAATGTGCCTTCGCACAAACCACCAGGAGGGTGCACACAGACAGTAGGGTTTTCATTAATACCTTCTTTCATGCACTCCCTAAATACATCATGACCCAGCTGGTGAGGGACTTTCACGAGAAAAGATCACTAGACTGGGTCATTGAATAGGCGACTCGTATTTATAAAGTACAGAAACCGGTAGAGAATAAAAATACAAATGAAATCCCCAAACCAGCCAACACCCCTGCTGCTGCTAAGGTGGAGTAGGTGAAGGTTGCCCCCATTTTAGATCTGGAGATGGGGGGGACTAAAAATATTCCTGTGCAAAATCCTTCTAACTAAAGAACCAAAAGGCTGTCATGCCAATCGCAAACAGGTAGTCAGGGAGGTAATCCCACAAATGGGACCCCTAACTCTCCAGATTATATCAGCCCCCGTTACAAGGTCAACGGACCCATCCTGGGGTATGTGTGGACTCCCCCAGCCCAAGAAGGGGGATCCAAACAGGTAGCAACCAACCCAGGAAACTTCCCTCCTAATGTTCCCCAGGAGGGCAGTAACCCCCCAAATACCGGGTTGAGCTTCTTCCACCAGTAGCCGCCAAACTTCAACCCCCAAAACAACCCTCCTTTCTTTCCCCACTTTCCTGAGCCCAGACAACTCAATCCGGGAGAGGAGATGCCAAGGGTGGAGGGTTACCAGAACTATCCCAAACAAGGATGGAACAGAGATCCCCGTACCAGCCAGAGTGGGTGTCCCAACTGGAGCACCAGGTCCAGAACTTGTCACAGGATCTGGGTCGTATGATGAGGGCTCAGCCAAACCCTCAGATGAGCATGCCGGCTCAGAACTCCACAAATCAAGGGTCTGGTACTCCAGAGGAGGCTCAGGGGGAAGGGGGGTGCAAGGCCTTAGAGGAAGCCTCCTTCCCCACTTTTGAAAAGCCCCCGGAAACCCAGGAACTGGAACCAGAATCTCCTGCCCCCGAAAGTCTGCAGCAACCTAAGGAACAGAGGGTGGGTAGGAGAAATAATGGACCTAAAAAGCCCCATTTTGTGGAGGAGGTCAGTGTCTTCCAATTTGAAGGAGAGGGGTGCTCAGAGGATTCTGGGAAAAGGATATTCTCCTTCAGGGATAGGGGAACTCCTCCCAAAGAAAAATGGGTCCCAAGAGATCATAATCAAGACTGGGTAAATGTGGGGACCGAGGTAGAACCGCCCATCATTGAACCCCAGAATGATTGCTTGGAAAGCCACTTTGCCCAAACATATTCTGGGGACTGACTCCAAAAAGGGGGTGGGGGTGTAGCCCAGAATCAGAACCAGGACATCCCCCAAAATCCCCCAAAATCCAACTGCCACATTTTTCTTACAGATCCCAAGGTTCCAACACAGAATTCGGCTCAAACTACCCCTGTGTCAGCGTCAAGAGTAAAGAAATTAACCCACCAATTGGCCCAAAATGCACATTATCTTTGCCCCCTTGAGGAGAAGGAGGGAAGATTTCATGCCTCGGTCCAAATACAAGTGCAATGTACATTTTTGGTACTGGTGCACGCTGCATCCCACGCCATCCTTCTCTCAAAGAGGGCCTTTGATCAGCTGAATTCAGGAAGGGGGGGGATACAAGATTCCTCTCACCCCTCTTCCTGGTCAACTTCAGAACTTCGATGGGAATTAAATTCCAGTTGAGGGGAATGCTTATTTGGAAATTAAAATTGGGCGACACAAGGTGAAGCACCGGGTCATAGTTGTGACTCCAGAGGGTACACCATGTTTACTGGGGAATGACATCCTGCATAGATTGTCTCCCCTAATAGATTGTGTAAACAAGGTCCTCTGGACCCAGACTAACTGACCAATAAAATTAAAACATAGCGTCAACCATGTTAGTCTAAATGGCACATGCCACATGGTTGAACAAAAACAATATCACATTGAATTCCATTTTCAGACAACAAAATCCCTGACGTAACAGTAATTGCAGTAGGACAACAAACTGGTGATGGGAAGTCCTCTCTATTTCTAAAAATCAACTGTCCTTCCAGTATAAAGTGGCATTCCACACTGGAAGGAAATACTCTGAAATTCTGTACCAATTCACAGTCAGAAAATCTCACTTCCATAGTCCAAAATGATGAGAAACCAGCTCAAAGCCTGGCTGACATTCAGAAGATTGGAGAACAGTTGTTCAACCCTATTCAGTTAATTGAGGGGAAGGACTCTGTTCTCGCCCGAGTGTGCGTGTACAATGATAGGAGTTTCATCACCGAAGCCATGTTCCGAAAACTCCCAAAAGATCCAGCCATTCCCACATTTAAATTGATAGACATATGGGAAATGGACATGGAAACACCCAATTCCAAACATCTCCTGCCTAGCAGATGTATGCTCAAGATTTCCATAGGCAACAAGAGCATGGTCCATAATTGTTGGGTCGTGCGTGATGTCCCTGCTGCATTTTATCAAGGCAGTGACATTCTCAATCTCTTTGCCATTAGTTTGGACATAATAAACTTCAAAGCCTGGTCCTGATTAGCAGGTAATCCCATGGACTTTGATGATCCAGAGAAAGCATTTCGGTCAACTCAAATGCTGCCATAGTTCAGATTGGAGAGAAGTCACCATTCCAGAAAGGACCCGACTATTCCCACTTGAAGTAAAAATTAAAAGAGGACAGAAACTGCAAAATCCTGATGCATATGTTCACCTCAATGCCCATTTCCAGCAGCTAGGGTTGGGGGTTAAACCCAACCCCACTAGTCAATACAGTACACAACACCATTCCAATAGTGGTTTATAACAGCAACCTTAGGAGTATCACTCTTGGTGCAGGCACCATTATTGGAATGGCGGTTGATGACCAACATTTTTCCATACATTTAGGTAATGAACTGATAGGACCAATATCCAATGACTGTTTTGACAGTGATAGCGACAATGACACAACACCAGACAGGATCTTCACCCGGCATCAGGGGAATTTCCTGGTGTACTCCTACTGCCCTAATGGTAAGGAGGAGGTGACATGCGACTTCAGGAGGGATGAAGGGATTTTCATGTCCACCAGTACTACCTTCCCCACCTGAAGCCATCAGTACAAGTCAATACTTTAACAGGGGACTTCTCCGCCCAGCTGGAAGAATCCGCTGAGATAGCCAAACCAGAAGTCTTTCCGGGCTTCAGGCAGATGGTTTAAGAGAGAGTCACCCTAGCGGATGCCCGTAACGCTCTGGAACAAAATTAAACATTTTCTTAGATTTTCAGGATCTCTTTGTGGTAGACTCATATGACTGTGGTCACACCGAAATACATACAACCACTATTCCCCCCACTATTCCCAGAGACCCTGGTATGACTCCAGTTTTGTGAAGCAATACCGCTTGCCTCTCGCATCGATGGAGTCCCTTACTGAAATAATTAAAAACCTTGAGTCCTGTGAGATAATTCGTCCAGTCCACAGCACCTTCAATAATCCGGTGCTGGGGATTTTGAAAACAAACGGCCAGTGAAGACTCTGTGTTGACCTAAGGGAGCTAGACAAATGGGTCCACACTTCCCGATGGCCTCTTCCATACATTGACCAAGGGCTGGCCCAGATCCATGGGTCAAAAGTATACACTGCCATTGATCTGACCAATGGGTACTGGACCGTACCTGTCAGTAGAGAGGACCAATACAAGGTGGCCTTTACCTTCCAGGGCAGCAGTACACTTGGACCCAGACTCCCTTCGGATAAATCAACTCCGGCAATGAATGTAATATCTTATTGCACAAGGCCATGCCTGACTTGGGTGAAAGGGGTACCTGGCCTATGTAGATGATGTCCTAATCAAAAGCTCAACTGTGGAGGAACACATAGTGGAGATCTGTTATGTTCTGACACAGTTGAAGGCTGCCAGAGCAAAACTATCTTTCCAAAAGGGACAGTGGTGCAGGACCTGTGTCAATTTCTTGGGGCATGAGATAACTCCTGGGGCATGAGATAACTCTGTCCCCAGGAAAAGAAAATAGAAGCACTCTTGAAACTAAAAGACCCCACAACTCTGCAGGAGCTAAAGAGCCTCCTTGGACTGACTAATTACAGTAGAAAGTTCATTGAGGAATATGCAGAGATCACAAGACCCCTGTTCCATCTGTTGAAGGGGGGTCAAGTGGGAGTGGGGTCCAGAACAAGCCGAGGCACTAAGACAACTCAAAAGAAGCCTCTCACAAGCACCTTGCCTAGATACCCTCAAATATATGCTTGACTGCAATATTATACCAAAAGCATGAAAAGGTCAAGAAAGTCATCTCCTATGCGAGTAAGACTTAATCTGTGGAGGAAAAATTCAACAATTGTGAGAAGACACTCCTGGCAATGGTGTAGGCATTGAATAATTACCGCCCGTTCATCCAGGGGGAACACATCATAGTGGAGACCCCAAAACCGCCTCTGCAATATCTTCAAAGTGACAGAATCAGGGCCGGAAATGTGAGTAATTCCCATATTACTTTCTGGATCCTGTCAATACAAGGCTTTCCTGTGGAGGTCAGATATGGCAAAAACAAGAAGAGTCCCCTGGCGCAAGTTCTGGCTGACTTGCATGATTGTGCCAGAGAAAACTGTCTCGAGGACGAAAGTCTTAAAATCAAGGACAACATGGAGGCATACCTCAATTGCCCCCACAAAGTCTATGAAGAAGACAAGTGTGAGGGAATGCCCACTGTCTATGTGGATGGGTGCTCCTAACATGTTGTCAAAAATGGAGAAAAGGAACTTGTGGCTGGCGTGGGGAATGCATGGGTGAATGATGCCCCACAACCCTCTGCAGGGTACAAAATCAGTCCCCGTAGTAGTCAAGTGGCAGAGCTGATGGCTGTGCATCAAGCTATGCTCACTGCTGTCCAACACCAACTCCACAAACTGGTCATAATCACTGATTCAGATTATGTCCGGAACAGGTTCGTGGAGCACCTGGTTAATTGGAAAACCAGAAGCATGCTATGTGCTAACAATAAACCACTAAAACATGGAAACTAATACAGAATATTGATGATCTGGTCACCTCTAGTGGGATGACCATCTACTGGAAAAAGATCAAGGGTCATTCTAAAGTAGAGGGAGCAGACAACTCTGGAAATGACTAAGCTGATCAGCTGGCCCAAACCGGAGTCATCCAAGGGGATCTACTTGAGATCGAGTCGCTGTTGGGGAAACCCAGGTCACTGCTATCACTAGGTTCCAGACAAATGCTCACAATGAACTCTCAACTGCCCAGGGGAGTAAGGAAAGCACAGATGCTGATTTGATTCCGGCTCAAAAAGGGGATCCAATAATTGGTACATTTTATCAACACATTGAGGACCCTGAGAACTTTCCTCTGATGGATACCGATTGCATTGGGAAAGAGGACCTCAGAGTGTTGATGAAATGACCAAAAATGTTCAGAATCTAAGACGGTTTGTTGGTGAGGAGATCCATAGCTGGCTGTGACCAGAAGGTGGTCCCTACCTCATTCCGAAGCCTGATGCTAAGTCATGCCCATGATGCAGCCACAGCCGGTCATTGGGGTTTCATACGACATTAGAAATCTTGCGAGAGGTTGCATACTGGCCACACATGGGGCAGGACCTTGACCAATACTTGAAGGGGTGACTTGTATGTGCACAATTTCAGCCAACATCACTCACGCATTGTGCTCCCCTCCAAAAGAGGGGGATAACCCTGCCTTGGTCAGATTTGCAAGTCGATTTCATCGGGCCTGATATTCGCTCCACTAGGGGGAACAGTACATGTTAACCGTAACATGCTTGTTTACTAAGTGGGTGGAATGTCTCCCAGCCCCAAATTGCAAGGCAGAAAAGCAGCTGCCCTGATGATCAATCACATCTTCTCGCTTTTTGACTACCCTAAAGGATTGAGTCAGACCGGGGTAGTCACTTCACCAGCGAAGTGATGACAGAGATGTGGGAGATACTTGGGGTAAAAAGGAAACTACACATTGCATACCGGTGACCTTTAATGGTTCAGTTGAGAGGTACAATAAAACCATTGTGAGCATATTAAAAACGTTTGTGGCAGATTCTGGGCCAAGTTTGGATATTCGATTACCCCTTGACCTGATGGCAATCACATCTACCCCTTCTTCTGCAACCAAAATCTCTCCATTTGAGCTGATGACTGGATGAAGGATGGTGCTACCCCAGCATCTGCTCTACAGAACCCAAGAGCAGATCTTGATAAACGCCCCCACAACTCATGAGTATGTTGAGAATCTGAGAAACACCTTCATCATGCTTTTGCGTATGCTGAGAGGAATCTAGAAAGATCTGCAGACAGTATGAAGACCCACTATGAACTTAAGACAACTAAAAATGAATATCAAGTAGGAGACAGGGTCTACTTGTACAACTTCCAATGGAACCAAGCCAAAGAGCGCAAATTTAAGTAGGCGGTGTCCATTTGAAATTGTGGACAGAATCTCACCAGTCGCCTACAGAATCTGCATCCCAAAGGAAATTTGACAGAAGGGGAAGACAAGTGGGTCCACATAAACCAGCTAAAGAGTTGCCATCCCAGGCATACTTTGCGGCAAATAGAAGAGCCTACCGGAAACCGAGATTATGTGCGAGGAAAGCATTAAGACTATCACGGAATATAGGCAGTGAATAGTGTCAATTGTTATTAAATGCATGCATCCGCACCACTATACCCCTCGGAAACAGTAATGGAGAAATTTCCATAACCGTGCCATGTTCTGTTTTCTAGTACAGGATCTAAATCCACCTAATCACCAAGGAGGACCTCCTCGGGGACCGGGAGAAAAACCCCAAGAGATCCAGAGTGTTGCACTTCTAACCAGAACCAGCGAGGAGAGCATGTCACATTCATCGCTGATTGGAGAAGCAACTGGTTTTCTTCACATGGACTGAATGAAAAAAAAATCCCACGTGCCCGACTCCCCCACGACTGGACATCATGCTGAAGTCGGGGGGGGTGTGGGATATTTCAACCCATGCCAATTCACCCTACTACACCCCTTTGCCAATGGGGGAAAAAATGGCCAAAAATGGAGGCGATAACCCCTGTGTGCTCCAAATCTGCAAAACTGTGCATGGCTCATGAATCACAAAAGGCTGAACACTCTGCCACACACAGGCAAAGTTGATGTCAAAACAGAACTCCCTGCAGGAAAATGCCAGGGGGTGCGGTTACCTGTCACATGAAGCAAGGCCACAAAAGTGGGCTAAAATCCGAAAATGCCTTTAAATACAGCTTCCCAACCAATGGCAACATTCAAAGTTCTGTTTTGGCACTAATTTCAGTCATTTTCCCAGTGAGCTATTGTAATGAAAAGTGGGCTGAAATCACAAATTTTTGAGGTGGCTCAGAGAAAGCCGGGCCTCACTGCCCTACAGCTGCATAAGAAAACTTGATGTCAAACCCAGTTTAAACGTGTTTCTTTTTCCTGAAGAAGTGCAAAATTCACCTGTTTAAAGCATTTTTCTGTGAAGGGCTTAATTCCTTTAAAATGTCAAAATCCATTATAAATTCTGTTCATTTTAGATCTTTTAAATCAAAGATTGTTGGTGAATCTTACAGTAACCCAGTGGAATTAGCTGCTTTATTCTGATTGGACAGTGCCTAGCCTGGTAAGGCTTGACACTTCAGTTGGCACTCCCTTGATACAGGAAGCCTTAATGGTTCCCGCTTATGGAGCACAATAGACTTCATTAGACATTTGTCTTTTGTCTGAGTCAAGAACAAAGGACAGGCTGAACATGGACCTCTGCTGTGGATGGGCAGGATGCTTCCTTCTACACCCCACCCTGATCAAAGGGATCTGACAGCTGTTGTTTGTTGAAAGGAGAGAAAAAAAAAACTGCTGGAACTTTTCGATGTTTAAAATGTTATTTGTGATTAAATGTGAAACTCTTTAACTGTGCAAGCGGAAGAAGGATAAGTCTGAAAATTGCTAGATGTTAACCTAATTTTAGGCTTTTGCTCTGAAGACATTGATGAAACCGGTATCACCTAAGGGACCAAAGTTACAGGGAAACCCTCATTGTAGCAGAACTATTAATGTTGCAATCCTAAGATTGTATATACATGATCCAGTGATAATTGCCCAGATCTGTACTGAATTAGAAGTTATTAGACCAGACTGATATGATTCAAATTGAGAACATTCTATAAAATGACAAAGAGAGCTGGCAGAGAGATGGGGATAGAATGTGAACATAACCCATAAGATATATAATGTATGTGTCCGATTTTATTAGGGGACATGATTTTAGAAATGTACATTTATGCAAAGTTAAGTTTTGGTCGAAATCAATCCCATCGTAAAGACGACAGCTCTGTCCTGACTACCTGTCATGATGCCTACCCCCGGGTACCCAGACCAAGTCCAGCAACCCCGGAAGCAGGCATCAGGTCATTCCAAGAAAGCCCGACAACCCCTGCTAGGGAATATTTGGGTGCAGTCCTGGCGTCGATGGCACCAGGTTCATAGGGAGAGTCAGTCCTGGTGCCATAGGCACCAGGTTCATAGATTAAAACTTACCTGATGCAGACCATGCTGCAAACTTACCTGATGCAGAGCATGCTGCAAGAGCTCCAAGCCAAAAGAGGCTTGGAAGGGACTACTTTACTTAGTGACTATTTTTTACTCCAGTGGGGCTGGGGAGGAATACTTACCGGGGACTACTTTGGAGGCTATTTAAACCACGCCCGAAGAGCAGCACACGCTTCGCGTTATTCTGCATCCAGCAGCGTAACGCTCACCGTGCCTGCAAGTCTGCATCCAGTCTTCTGCCACACCTGCCTCTAGTCCGGAGCTCCTAGAGAAAGGGAGAAAGAAGGAGAAAAGGTTAGAACAAGAGCAATACCTTTGATCCTTACCTGAATTCCCAATCCATCGCGCCTTCGAGCTGGAAGAAAGAAGTTATTTTACGCGTGTCGCCTCACCTGCTGCAGCGCCGCGCTGAACTCACCGGCCTTCGCAGCATCTTCACATTTCACCACATCCTTCTGCATATTCCCGCCACACTCCGGCACCTAAGGGGAAGACAAGAACAGCAAGGTGAGCCAAGGGAATACACAGAGGCAATATTAGTTACCCCCCATAGACTTACCTGATTTTACCACTAGGGGTACTATTCCTCTTCACGGGTCAGCGCAGCTTCCATTGCATTTTCGTCGAACCCCGGCACCTAAGGGGAAACAAAAGGACAGCAAGGTGAAGCAAAAGGACAAACAAGGGAAACCTCATCACCACAATAGACTTACCTGATTTTACCACCGGAGGCATTATTCCCTGAGACTTCATACTTTCTCTCAGCACCTGAATAAGGGAGAAAGCAACAGGTCACATATTGACATTATTTTATCGAACTGTGTTCGATAATACAAATCCTTACCTGAATATTACCGGCTGCCACGAGGAACTCTTCGCTAGGGTCAAGCTGCAACCTGCAAGGAATCGGATAGAGTGAAAGTCAGACATTTGAACTCCTACGAACTACATACTTACGGCGTCTTGCCGGGAATCTCGGAGTCAATATTGTGCAGGAACTCACCGATTCCTTCGAGCCAGTGAAGCAACTGCTTATCTACGCGCCCCTGCTCTCAATGCAGGATGGAGAGCTCATCTTTTCAAACCATCAGGTGAGACTATAAGAGGGGACATGAAAGCTGATCATTGGGGATATCAGCGGGAGTGGGGGGGGGTTAACACTGAACTCCACGGGTGGTTAATTCCCTTTCTCAATTTGCAGAAGAATATTTCTACGGGCCAAGCAAACAAAGCCAGGTGGGCCAGTCCAGTCCTTCATCATGGCACTACGCGTCACATTGGTGAAGACCACAGCTATCCAGTTCAGATCGACGCCCCTGTGTGAGCCAGGTGAGCGTAACACTGCCAACCAGGACAAAGCAAGTGTCTGTGGCCACTCACAGCCAGGGGGTGTGTTTTGAAATTCTGCTCACACCATATACTTGGTGATGTCATTTGGTAGGATAATTATCGGAGCTTCATGACACATAGACACACACTGCTTCCAGAACACATCCAGATTTTTGCACAGCATCTTGTTCCTGACTTCTCCATCCTATCCAGAACTCTTCACCTTGCAGCTGATTCTAGATTTCCTTGCAGAATCCAGGCCTTAGCAGTGCTGAACTCTTTTTAGCTAGGCCCAAATTCAACCATCCCAAACCTTAAAAGAATAATTCTGATTCAGTGTGGCTTGCTACCACTAAGGCTTGCCTGCTGAAACTTGCATCCGGCTATCTACCATGTCTAGTGACCAGAAGGGCCCATCCAAATCTAGTCTGATGTGCAGTCCACAAATTTACCAGAACCGCGCCACTGATCCAATCCTGCTAGAAGTGCCCTGCTGCCGGTAGACCTGACCCGATCCATGACCAGAACTTTGACGGTCCAATTTTAATTACAAGGGACTGTAAGTATTAATCGGGAGAACAGTGACCCATAGTATATTTGCATTGGCTTATCCCGATCTCAACCCATTCCATCTTTAACCTCAGAATCCTAGTATTGCCAGGCCCTTCTGGTGCTGATTTTTCTCTCATTTGTTTTACAAAACCATAAGTCATTAGTGATTTTGAGTAACTAAAGTAAATCCCAGAAAGAAAACAGAGTATCCATCACAGGAAGGGGTAAGCTGGCAACGTAACTGCGGCGATTCCCGGGTGGCATCCTCTTTTTCATAGTCATTAATATAGGGGAATAAACCAACCTGTCATTTTTAAAACCAAATTTATGTTTTCATTTTCGCGCCTGTTTTGCAAAAACACCTCTGTAATTTCTTCAATTTTAAAGATAGAAACAAGATGTTAACTCTCACTGATACCTAAGACCCTTAGCTACATCGCAGAAGAGTGTATTTGACCCGTTTTTATCCAAAATCGCATAGTGACATTTTTGCCGCGAATTTGCAGTTTTCAAAAGTTACATGTGTCTTTTTCCCATTCAAGTGCTTCTTCAATTCCATTCTGATCTAACGTGTGTACTGGTGTTTATCTTGTAGCTCATGTGCGTTAGGACCTGTTTATTGTTGCTTTCCTAATAATTCTTTCTCCATTTAAGCATTTTGGAACATTTTGCATTGTTTCACAAAGCCATTTTCACCTGTCATTTTAAAAGTGTCCATTTCCAAAAACGGTTTTCTCTCTTGTTTGGGGAGGGAAGATTGCATTTAAACTCTAGACATTGACTTTCATTCCTAAATTCCTGCTGAATACTGACATCTGTGTAGGATTGTTCATTTGTACCTACAGTACTTTGCACAGGAAATATTAACCTAAACGCTATCTGTTCACCAACCAAAACTGTTCTTTTCCTGTGTTTTCTAGTCTACATTATTATAAGTGAATTCAATTGCTTTAATTATTTTCTGAATTGTAATGTCACCCTTGGTGATTGCTGCCCCATATAGGTATATATATATTGAAATTTAAGTGAGATTTGAATATTAAATAAATGAATAAATATTTACCTTTACAAACTAGCCTGATTCCTGGCCCAGTGTAACCTGGGGGGTATTTTGAGAAGGGTGTGATATGAGTGGTATATAATTCAGAATATTGAACTTATAGACACAAATAAAATAAGAATTTCATTGTGCACTACATGCTAGGCAAGACCTGGGTGTGTGCCTGATTGAAATCCTTAACAGCTTGGGGGCAAGTCCGGGATTTACTTTTTGAAATGCCACCCATGACAGTCTAACACAGCATACTAGTCTGCAGGGTACAGATATCTTGCTGGGTTGGGGTACTGTGCTACACTGTACAAACACCTCTCAAAAGAAATACTCCAAAATTCAGGCCTGTTTGTAAAAGTAAATTAACCCTGAAATAAGTCATAAGGAAATTGATATTTCCAAAATGGTGATCCCAGTAGAAATTAATATTGCTAAGGAACACTCCCTGCACCAACTGTTTGTCAGGGGTGAGTGGCCCGAACAGGATGAACAGGTATGGCTGCAGGAAATAAAAGAACAGGTCACTGCCATACACCTAGATACATTGCAGGACAAGGGCCCATTACACCAAGCGCTTAGTGAACTGTATATGGCCCCAAAAATAAAAGAGGAGCCGTGTAAAATTGCCAAAATAGCGGCCTACCTGTACCTCCACATATGAATCATACAGGTAAAGCATGCAGAAAACATAGTTCTGGCAAAGAAGCAAGGGGAATCACTACAGAAAATCCAAACTAATCTGGACTCTTCAGAGCAAAGGCTCCAAAAGAGCCAAGAATCAGAGACATAAGCTAGGCAGTACTTGACAAAACTAAAGGAAGATCTGGCTCTCTTACAGCAAGAGAAGGCAGAGCAATATACCCAAGTACAGACACTGCAAAAGGATTATCAGGAAAGTGTTGACTCTTTACAACAGAGTCAACAAAAGCTGGCACAACTATTAACTTATAATAGAGTCTGCAAAGACCAGATGGTCGTCTTACAAGACCAGATAGACCAATTAAAAGAGGAAAACAATACATTAATTATTAAAGACCTAGAATCTCAAGAAGAATTTGATGAGGAGCACCAGAAATCCCATGCATTTAAAAGACAAAGGACGACCTGGCTGAACAGAGGGGCACTCTAAGTCAGGAGAGGGACGCCTTAGGCCAAGAAGTCAGCCAATTAAAACCAATTTAGAGGAAAGAAAGCTGGCCCTACAGGAGCTTAGTGAAGTTAAAACTCAACATGAGAAGCTACTAGAGCACACCAGACGGGTGGAGGATGCTCTGGAAAAGAACACTCAGACCAATAATGACAAAACTCAGGAGGTGAGTCTCCTGCAGCAAACATTGGCCCAGTATTTCCAATCCAGGCAGGAAGCACAGAGAGACAATGAGGCTCTCTGTAAAAAAAAAAAAAATGATAGGCTCCATAAACAGACATCCATGCAAGAGCAAATCATTCAGACCAGCAAGGCCTTAATAGAGGAGCAAAAGAGTAAGATTTTGGCATGTCACCAGGGAATAGAGGCTAAAAGAGAAGAGGTAGGAAGGGACAGAGAAACCTCTGAGCAAAACATCAGGACCCCTGTCATCAGGGGCTATAACCCCTTCAGTACCATGGACTCTGCCACCCTCATGCCCACTGGCTCATATGAACCAAGGGCCAGGGGTATGGTAGACTTCAGCAGAATGGGCAACATGGGACTGACAGATCAGCGCCTCCCAGAAATGGATGGGCAGGCATCTCTGTACAGATTCCCAAATGTTAGGGCTAGCCTATCTGATCAGGAAGACTCCTGTGAGCGGAGAATCAGGGAAATTGATCCTCAAAAATACTTCCTACCAAAGGATCAGTCTGAAAAATGTGGGGGGTACTCCAGCAAAGTAGGCCCACAAAGGGTATCTTAAATACCTCCTCCCAGCTAGGGTGGGGGGGGTACTCAGCAGGGCTTTAAGTGGGCCGGGGCCTGCCAGGGCTGGGCCCCGGCAGGCTCCAAAATTTCGTTTTGAGGCAGGGCCCTGCCGGGGCCCACTAATCTCCCCTGGCAGCCCCGGCCACAACACAAAAAAAGGCATTTTTTTCTACAGCTTGAAGCTCTCGCTCGTGTGCGAGAGCTTCAGGCTTCAGAAAAAAATGCCTTTCAGCCATAATGGTGGCGCCGCACCTGCGAGGCATCCCTTTAATCAAGTGATGCACGTGGGCCGGTGCCAACATTATGGAGAAAACATGAGGCCGCTGGAAGCAGAGGCCTGCTTTCTAAATACTGAAGCTCCCGCGGATTCGCAGGAGTTTCAGTCTTTAGGAAAAAGGCCTCTGCTTCCAGTGGCCTCACCCTTTCAGCCTTATTGGTGACGCTGCCCCTCCCCAGCTGGCGAGGGGCAGCACCACCATTAAGGCTGAATAGGCAAGGCGCAGTCCCCTGCCAGGCAAGCCTATACAAAATAAATGCAGAGATCAGCACCCTGTCCCGAATAGGGGAGAGGGTGCTAATCTCTACAAAAGGCTGCCTGGCAGGGGTGCCAGTAGCCCATTGAGCCGGGGCTCGTCAAGGGGGCGTGGCCTAACGGGCCATCAAGACCCCCGTTGTGAGGCCACGTCCCCTCGATGAGCCCCGGCTCGATTTGTAGTGCCACTTAAGGCACTGGTACTCACCCAAACCTGGGAGCAAGAGAGAGTCAGAAAATTTTTCTGAGCGCCACAGGCATCAAGAAACTAGGCCCCCAAATTCTGCCAGCCATTCTCAAGTTCACAGAATCAGGAAGAACCTAGAGAATCAGATAGCCACCTCCTGTAGCAGTGCTTCTGAGTCAGAGAATGAGTGGACACGGGTAACTAAGACTAAAAAGGCTAACAAAATTATGAGGGCTCTACTAAAAGATCCCCTGAAACAGATCAAGGCCATTAGGAGCGTCATAACTCCCTATCACAAAAATGCCAAGTATTTAGTTTGGGAGCACCTTGAGTTATAAGAGCAAATGATGGATACTTTCCATCCGAAAGATAGCCAGAGTTGCATCCAATATGTCCAATGGACATTTTCCCCTGAATCCTCCAGTTTCTTTGTGGGGCTGGAGGATCAGAACCACTCAGGATGATCCACCTATAGGGTGGCCATCTTAAAAAAACAAATTCTGTACATAGAAACTCACAAGAGGCCTGGAAGGCGGCCTACAATATGCAGTGTGGGGAAGACCAGGCCCCACAAGAATGTGTGCAAGAACTAAAATGTGTCTTCGCACAAACCACCAGGAGGGTGCACACAGACTGTACGGAGTTCATTAATACCTTCTTTCATGCACTCCCTAAATACATCATGACCCAGCTGGTGAGGGACTTTCACGAGAAGAGATCACTAGACAGGCGACTGGTATTTATGAAGTGCAGAAACAGGTAGAGAATAAAAATGCAAATAAAAACCCCAAACCATGCCAATCGCAAACAGGTAGTCAGGGAGGTAATCCCACAAATGGGACCCCTAACTCTCCGGATTATATCAGCCCCTGTTACAAGGGCAACAGACCCATCCGGGGGTATGTGTGGACTCCCCCAGCCCAAGGAGGGGGATCCAATCAGGTAGAAACCAACCCAGGAAACGTCCCTCCTAATTTTCCCCAGGAGGGCAGTAACCCCCCAAATACCGGGTTGAGCTTCTTCCCCCAGTAGCCGCCAAACTTCAACCCCCAAAACAACCCTCCTTTCTTTCCCCACTTTCCTGAGCCCAGACAACTCATCCGAGAGGGGAGGCCAAGGGTGGAGGGTTACCAGAACTATCCCAAATAAGGAAGGAACAGACATTCCCATTCCAGCCCGAGCGGGCGTCCCAACTGGAGCACCAGGTCCAGAACTTGTCACAGGATCTGGGTTGTATAATGAGGGCTCAGCCGAACCATCAGATGAGCATGCCGGCCTTGAACTCCACAAATCAAGGGTCTGGTACTCCAGAGGAGGCACAGGGGGAAGGGGGGTGCAAAGCCTTAGAGGAAGCTTCCTTTCCCACTTTTGAAAAGCCCCTGGAAACCCAGGAGCCGGAACCAGAATCTCCTGCCCCTGAAAGTCTGCAGCAACCTAAGGAACAGAGGGTGGGTAGGAGAAATAATGGACCTAAAAAGAACAATTGTGTGGAGGAGGTCAGTGTCTTCCAATTTGAAGGAGAGGGGTCCTCAGAGGACTCTGGGAAAAGGATTTTCTCCTTCAGGGATGGGGGAACTCCTGCCAAAGAATAATGGGTCCCAAGAGATCCTAATCAAGACTGGGTAAATGTGGGGACAGCGGTAGAACCGCCCATCATTGAACCCAGAATGATTGCTTGGAAAGCCACTTTGCCCGAACATATTCTAGGGACTGCCTCCAAAAATGGGGGGGGGGGGGGCAGCCCAGAATCAGAGCCAGGGGACCCAAACCTCCCCCAATATCCAAATGCCACATTTTTCTTACAGATCCCAATGTTCCCACACAGAACTCTGCCCAAACTACCCCTGTGTCAGAATCAAGAGTAAAGAAATTAACCCACCAATTGGCCCATAATGTACATTATCTTTGCCCCCTTGAGGAGAAGGAGGGAAGATGTTATGCCCCGGTCCAAATACAAGGGCAATGTACATTTTTGGCACTGGTGCACACTACATCCCAAGCCATCCTTCTGTCAAAGAGGGCCTTTAATCAGCTGAATTCAGGAAGGGGGGAGAGATACAAGATTCCTCTCACCCCTCTTCCTGGACATTTTCAGAACTTCGATGGGAATTAAATTCCAGTTGAGGGGACTGCGGATTAGGAAATTAAAATTGGCCGACACAAGGTGAAGCACCCGGTCATAGTTGTGACTACAGAGGGCACACCATGTTTACTGGGGAATGACATCCTGTGTAGATTGTCTCCCCTAACAGATTGTGTAAACAAGCTCCTCTGGACCCAGACTAACCGGCCAATAAAATTAAAACATAGCGTCTACCATGTTAGTCTAAATGGCACATGCCACATGGTTGAACAAAAACAATATCACATTGAATTCCATTTTCAGAACAACAAAATAACTGACGTAACAGTAATTGCAGTAGGACAACAAACTGGTAATGGGAAGTACTCTCTATTTCTGAAAATCAACCTTCCTTCCAGTCTAAAGTGGCATTCCACACTGGAAAGAAATACTCTGAAATTCTATACCAATTCACAGTCAGAAAATCCCACTTCCATAGTCCAAAATGATGAGAAACCAGCTCAAAGCTTGGCTGACATTCAGAAGATTGGAGAACAGTTGTTCAACCCTATTCAGTTAAATGAAGATAAGGACTCTGTTCTCGCCCGAGTGTGCCTGTACAATGATAGGAGTTTCATCACCGAAGCCATGTTCTGAAAACTCCCAAAAGATCCAGCCATTCCCACATTTAAATTGATAGACAAATGGGAAATGGACCTGGAAACACCCAATTCCAAACATCTCCTGCCTAGCAGATGTATGATCAAGTTTTCCATAGGCAACAAGTGCATGGTCCATAATTGTTGGGTCGTGCGAGATGTCCCTGCTGCATTTTATCTAGGCAGTGACATTCTCAATCTCTTTGCCATTAGTTTGGACATAATAAACTTCAAAGCCTGGTCCCGATTAGCAGTTAATCCCATGGACTTTCATGATCCAGAGAAAGCATTTCGGTCAGCTCAAATGCTGCCATAGTTCAGATTGGAAAGAAGTCACCATTCTAGAACGGATCTGACTATTTCCACTTGAAGTAAAAATTAAAAGAGGACAGAAACTGCAAAATCCTGACGCATATATTCACCTCAATTCCCATTTCCAACAGCAAGCGTTGTGGGTTAAACCCAACCCCACTAGTCAATACAGTACACAACACCATTCCAATAGTGGTGGATAACAGCGACCTTAGGAGTATCACTCTGGGTGCAGGCACCATTATTGGAATGGCGGTTGATGACCAACATTTTTCCATACATTTAGGTAATGAACTGATAGGACCAATCCCCAATGACTGTTTTGACAGCAATAGCGACAATGACACAACACCAGACAGGATCTTCACCCGGCATCAGGGGAATTTCCTGGTGTACTCCTCCTGCCCTTATAGTAAGGAGGAGGTGACCTCTGACTTCAGATGGGATGAAGTGATCTTTCAAGTCCACCAGTACTACCTTCCCCACCTGAAGCCATCAGTCCAAGTCAGTACTTTAACCAGGGACTTCTCCGCCCAGCTGGAGGAAGCCGCTGAGATAGCCAAACCAGAATTCTTTCCGTGCTTCAGGCAGATGGTTTAGAAGAGAGTCAACCTAGCTGATGCCTGTGAGACTCTGGAGCAAAAGTAAACATTATCTTAGATTTTCAGGATCTCTTTGCGTAGACTCAAATGACTGTGGTTGCACCGAAATCCATACAACCACTATTCTCACCACTATTCCCATGGACCCTGGTATGACTCCAGTGTTTGTGAAGCAATACCGCTTGCCTCTTCCATCGATGGCAACCCTTACTGAAATAATTAAAAACCTTGAGTCCTGTGGGATAATTCGTCCAGTCCACAGCACCTTCAATAATCTGGTGCAGGGGTTTTGAAACCAAACGGTCAGTGGAGACTCTGTGCTCACCTAAGTGAGCTAAACAAATGGGTCCACACTTCCTGATGGCCTCTTCCCTACATTGACCGAGGGCTGGCCCAGATCCAGGGGTCAAAGGTATACACTGCCATTGACCTGACCAATGGGTACTGGACCGTACCTGTCAGTAGAGAGGACCAATACAATCTGGCCTTTACCTTCTGCCGGCAGCAGTACACTTGCACCCGGACTCCCTTCGGATAAATCAACTCCGGCAATGAATTTAATATCTTATTGCATAAGGCCATGCCTGTCTTGGGTGAAAGGGGTACCTGGCCTATGTAGATGATGTCCTAATCAAAAGCTCAGCTGTGGAGGAACACATAGTAGAGATCTGTTATGTTCTGACACAGTTGAAGGCTGCCAGAGCAAAACTATCTTTCCAAAAGGGACAGTGGTGCAGGACCTGTGTCAATTTCTTGGGGCATGAGATAACTCCTGGGGCATGAGATAACTCTGTCCCCAGGAAAAGAAAGCACTCTTGAAACTAAAAGACCCCACAACTCTGCAGGAGCTAAAGAGCCTCCTTGGACTGACTAATTACAGTAGAAAGTTCATTGAGGAATATGCAGAGATCACAAGACCCCTATTCCATCTGTTGAAGGGGGGTCATGTGGGAGTGGGGTCCAGAACAAGCCGAGGCACTAAGACAACTCAAAAGAAGCCTCTCACAAGCACCTTGCCTAGATACCCTCAAATATGTGCTTGACTGCAATATTATACCAAAAGCATGAAAAGGTCAATAAAGTCATCTCCTATGCGGGTAAGACTTAATCATCTGTGGAGGAAAAATTCAACAATTGTGAGAAGACACTCCTGCCAATGGTGTGAGCATTGAAGAATTACCGCCCGTTCATCCAGGGGGAACACATCGTAGTGGAGACTCCCAGCCTCTGCAATATCTTCAAAGTGACAGAATCCGGGCCGGAAATGTGAGTAATTCCCAAATTACTTCCTCGGTCCTGTCAATACAAGGCTTTCCTGTGGAGGTCAGATATGGCCAAAACAAGAAGAGTCCCCTCGCGCAAGGTCTGGCTGACTTGCATGATTGTGCCAGAGAAAACTGTCTCGAGGACGAAAGTCTTAAAATCAAGGACAACATGGAGGCATACCTCAATTCCCCATAGAAAGTCTATGAAGAAGAGAAGTGTGAGGGAATGCCCACTGTCTATGTGGATGGGTGCTCCTACTATGTTGACAACAACGGGGAAAAGGAACTTGTGGCCGACTTGGGGAATGCATGGGTGAATGATGCTCCAGAACCCTCCACTGGGTACAAAATCAGTCCCCGTAGTAGTCAAGTGGCAGAGCTGATGGCTGTGCATCAAGCCATCCTCACTGCTGTCCAACACCAACTCCACAAACTGGTCATAATCACTGATTCAGATTATGTCCGGAACGAGTTCTTGGAGCACCTGGTTAATTGGAAAACCAGAAGCATGCTATGTGCTAACAATAAACCACTAAAACATGGAAAACTAATACAGAATATTGATGATCTGGTCACCTCTAGTGGGATGACCATCTACTTGAAAAAGATCAAGGGTCATTCTAAAGTAGAGGGACCAGACAAAACTGGAAATTACTTAGCTGATCAGCTGGCCAAAACTGGAGTCATCCAAGGGGATCTACTTGAGATCGAGTTCCTGTTGGGGAAATCTAGGTCACTGCTATCACTAGGTCCCAGACAAATGCTCACAATGAACTCTCAACTGCCCAGGGGAGTAAGGAAACCCCAGATGCTGATTTGATTACGGCTCAAAAAGGGGATCCAATAATTGGTCAATTTTATCAACACATTGAGGACCCTGAGAACATTTCCTTTGATGGATACCGATTGCATTGGGGAAGAGGACCTTAGAGCGTTGATGAAATGTCCAAAAATGTTCAGAATCCAAGATGGTTTGTTGGTGAGGAGATCCATAGCTGGCTGTGACCAGTAGGTGGTCATTCCGAGGGCTGATGCTAAGTCATGCCCATGATGTGGACACAGCTGGTCATCAGGGTTTCATACGACATTAGACATCTTGCGAGAGGTTGCATACTGGCCACACATGGGGCAGGACCTCTACCAATACTTGAAGGGGTGTCTTATATTTGCACAATTTCAGCCAACATCACTCACAAATTGTGCTCCCCTCCAAAAGAGGGGGATAGCACTGCCTTGGCCAGATTTGCAAGTCGATTTCATCGGGCCAGTGATTTGCTCCACTAGGGGGAACAAGTACATGTTAACCGTAACATGCTTGTTTACTAAGTGGTTGGAATGTCTCCCAGCCCCAAATTGCAAGGCAGAAAAGCAGCTGCCCTGATGATCAATCACATCTTCTCGTGTTTTCGACTACCCCAAAGGATTGAGTCAGACCGGTGTAGTCACTTCACCAGCGAAGTGATGACAAAGATGTGGGATATACTTGGGGTAAAAAGGAAACTACACATTGCATACCGGAGACCTTTAGTGGTGCAGTTGAGAGGTACAATAAAACCATTTTGAGCATATTAAAAAAGTTTGTGGCAGATTCTGGGCCAAGTTGGGATATTCGATTACCCCTTGTCCTGATGGCCATCAGATATACCCCTTCTTCTGCAACCAAAATGTCTCCAGTTGAGCTGATGACTGGATGAAGGATAGTGCTACCCCAGCATGTGCTCTACAGCACCCAAAAGTAGACATTTGATAAATGCCCCCACAACTCATGAGTATGTTGAGAATCTGAGAAAACACCTTCAACATGCTTTTGCATATGCTTAGCGGAATCTAGAAAGATCTGCAGACAGTTTGAAGACCCACTATGAACTTAAGGCAACTAAAAAGGAATATCAAGTAGGAGACAGTGTCTACTTGTACAATTTGCAAAGGAACCAAGCCAAAGAGCGCAAATTTCTCCCAAGTTGGCGGGGTCCTTTTGAAATTGTGGACAGAATCTCACCAGTCACCTACAGAATCCGCATCCCCAAGGGAAATTTGACAGAAGGGGAAGACAAGTGGGTCCACATAAACCAGCTGAAGAGTTGACATCCCAGGCATACTTTGCGGCAAATAGAAGAGCCTACCGGGAATCCAGATTATGTGCGAGGAAAGTGATAAGACTATCACTGAATATAGGCAGGGAATAGTGTCAATTGTTATTAAATGCATGCATCCATACCACTATACCCCTCAGGGAACAGTAGTGGGAAATTTCCATAACCGTGCCATGTTCTGTTTTCAAGCACTGGAACTAAATCCACCTAATCACCAAGGAGGACCTCCTCGGGGACCGGGAGAAAAACCCCAAGAGATCTGGAGTGTCGCTCCACACTTCCAACAAGAACCAGTGAGGAGAGCGTGTCACATTCATCGCTGATGGGAGAAGCAACTGGATTTCTTCACATAGACTGAAGGAAAAAAAAATCCCACTTGCCCTACTCCCCCACGACAGGACATCATGCTGAAGTCGGGGGGGGTTGAGATATTTCAACCCATGCCAATGCACTCTACTACACCCCTTTGCCAATGGGGGAAAAAACTGCAATAACCCCTGTGCGCGTCAAATCTGCAAAACTATGCATGGTTCATAAATCACAAAAGGCTGCACACCCTGACACACAGAGGCAAAGTTGATGTCAAAACAGAACTCCTTGCAGGAGGATGCCAGGGGGTGCGGTTACCTGTCACATGAAGCAAGGCCACAAAAGTGGACTAACATCTGAAAATGCCTTTAAATACAGCTTCCCAACCAATGGCAACATTTAAAGTGCTGTTTTGGCACTAATTTCAGTCATTTTCCCAGTGAGCTATTGAAATGAAAAGTGGCCTGAAATCACACATTCTCCAGGTGGCTCACCTCACTGCTGACAGCTGCATAAGAAAACTAGATGTGAAACCCAGTTTAAACTTGTTTCTTTTTCCTGAAGAAGTGCAACATTCACCTGTTTAAAGCATTTTTCTGTGAAGGGCTTAGTTCCTTTAAAATGTCAAAATCCGTTATAAATTCTGTTCATTTTATATCTTTTAAATCAAAGATTGTAGGTGAATCTTACAGTAAACCAGTGGAATTACCTGCTTTATTCTGATTGCACAGTGCCTAGCCTGGGAGGCTTGACACTTCAGTTGGCAATCCCTTGATACAGGAAGCCTTAATGGTTCCCGCATATGGAGCACATTCGTCTTTTGGCTGAGCCATGAACAAAGGACAGGCTGAGCATGGACCTCTGCTGGGGATGGGCAGGATGCTTCCCTCTACACCCCACCCTGATCAAAGGGATCAGACAGCTGTTGTTTGTTGAAATGAGAGAAGAAAAAACTGCTGGAACTTTTTGATGTTTAAAACTTTATTTGTGATTAAATGTGAAACTCTTTACCTGTGCAAGCGGAAGAAGGATAAGTCTGAAAATTGGTAAATGTTAACCTAATTTTAGGCTTTTGCTCTGAAGACATTGAGGAAGCCTGTATCACCTAAGGAACCAAAGTTACAGGGAAACCCTCATTGTAGCAGAACTATTAATGTTGCAAGCCTAAGACTGTATATACATGATCCAGTGATAATCGCCCAGATCTGTACTGAATTAGAAGTTATTAGTCCAGACTGTTATGATTAAAATTGAGAAAAATCTCTAAAATGACAAAGACAGCTTGCACAGAGATGGGGATTGAATGTGAATATAACCCATCAAATATGTAATGTATGTTTCCGATTTTATTAGGGGACATGATTTTTGAAATGTACATTTATGCAAAAGTTAAGTTTTGGTCAAAATCAATGTGGGAGTTCCTAAATCCCATCGTAAAGATGACCGCTATGTTCTGACTGCCAACTACAACAAGGCAAGTGCCTGTGGCCACTTACAGCCAGAAGGTGTGTTTTAAAACTCTGCTCACACCATAAACTTGGTGATGTCATTTGGTAGGATAAATATAGGAGCTTCACGACACATAGACACACACTGCTTCCAGAATACATCCAGATTTCCGTGCAGCGTCTTGTTCCTGACTTCTCCATCCTATCCAGAACTCTTCACCTTGCAGCTGATTCCAGATTTCTTTGCAAAATCCAGGCCTTATCAGCGCTGAACTCTTTTTAGCTAGGCCCAAATTCAACCATCCCAAAACTTAAAAGAATTATTCTGATTCAGTCTGGCTTGCTACCATTAAGGCTTGCCTGCTGAAACTTGCATCCTGCTATCTACCGTGTCCAGTGACCAGAAGGGCCCTTCCAAATCCAGTCTGAGGTGCAGTCCAAAATATACCAGAACTGTGCCACTTATCCAATCCCACCAGAAGTGCCCTGCTGCCGGTAGACCTGACCCAATCCATGACCAGAACTTTGACGGCCCAATTTTAATTACAAGGGACTGTAAGTATTAATAGGAAGAACAGTGACCCATAGTATATTTGCATTGTCATATCCCAATCTCAACCTATCCTATCTTTAACTTCAGAATCCTAATATTGACAGAACCTTCTGGTGCTGATTTTTCTTTCATTTGTTTCACAAAACCATAAGGTATTAGTTATTTTGAGTAACTTAAGTAAATCCTTATAAGAAAACAGAGTATCCACCACAGGAAGTGTTACACTGGTCAAGTAACTGTGGAGATTCCCAGGTGGCATCCTCTTTTTCATAGTCAATAATATAGTGTAATAAACCAATCTGTCACTTTTAAAACCAAATTTCTGTTTTCATTTTTGCGCCTATTTTGCAAAAATCCCTCTTACTAAAACCTCTATAACTTCTTCAATTTTAAAGATAGAAACGAAATTCCAACTCTCACTGATACCTAAGACCCTTAGCTACATCGTGGAACAGTGTATTTGACCCGTTTTTATCCAAATTTGCATAGTGAAATTTTGCCACAAATTTGCAGTTTTCAAAAGTTGCATGTGTCTTTTTCCCATTCAAGTGCTTCTTCAATTCCATTTTGATCTAGTGTGTACTGTTGTTTATCTTGTAGCTCATGTGTGTTAGGACCTGTTTAGTGTTGCTTTCCTAAGAATTTTTTCTCCATTTAAGCATTTTGCAACCTTTTGCATTGTTTCACAAAGCCATTTTCACCTGTCATTTTAAAAGTGTCCTTTTCCAAAAACAGTTTTCTATCTTGTTTGAGGATGGAAGATTGCATTTAACCTCTAGACACTGGGCCTCATTTACGAGTCTGGCGGCAACCAGCCGATTTTTCCGGCTTGGTTACCGCCGGACTCGTATTACCATTCCGCCTCCGTGACTCCCGGAATTACCAGGGCATTACGACCCTGGTGTCCCAGGATTCCAGAGGCGGAATTCGGTAAATCCCAATTCCCATTGAGTCCCATAGGTCTCAATGGGAATGGGGAAGTGGAAACACCGGCAACATCTCGTGATGGTGCTGGTGTTTCCACGTCTGCCTGCAGGCAGGCGGTGTTAAACCCGCCAGGTCAGACCAGGTGGGAACGCCACCCCCCACCTGCTGGACTCGGGATCGGGCAGTCCGGAATTAACAGTGGCGGTGGGTTTACCGCCACTGTTATTTCCAGACCGCCCGACCCGTAATGAGGCCAAATGTCTTTAATTTCTGAATACCCGCCGATTACTGAGATCTGTGTAGGATTGCTCATTTGTACCTTCAGTACTTTGCACTGGAAATATTAACCTAAATGCTATCTGTTAACCAACCAAACCTGTTCTTTCCTGTGTTTTCTATTCTACATTATTATAAGTGAATTCAATTGCTGAACTTACAGACACAAATAAAATAAGAATTTCATTGCGTACTGCATGCTAGTCCAGACCTGGGTGTTGCCTGATTGAAATCCTTAACACACCTTACACAATTGCAAGCACCCCCTTCCTCCAGGAGGTTTAATCCTCTGTATTACTAGACATAGCCTATGAAGGACAGTACAAAGGTTTCTTTAGCACAAACACTGGTACAGTAAGCAGGGTAGGCACACTCTGGGAGGCCTTTAAGGTATATATCAGGGTGGTAGATTCAATCTCTGCAGGGTATTTTCATTGACGGCTCATCTGGATCCCACAGTAGAAGCAGTACTGGCACCGTTAGACACCCAGAAGGCCTTTGATTCAGTGTCCTGGCTGTATATGTATAAAGTGTTGGCATATTGTGGGTTTGGCCTCACTATGTGCGTTTACTATACATACACCCTACTGATAGGGTGTGTGTCAATGGCATGTTGTCTGAGGTTATAAATATTGTGAGGAGTACCTGTCTAAGTTGTCTGTTGTCATCTCTCATATTTTCCTTCAGATAGGAGGGGGTCATAAATTGTATTTCAATGTATGTGAACAATGTATTGCTTTATGTTTTCAACCCTGGGGAAAATCTGGAGCCCATCTCGACCTTCTGAGGATATTCAACCAGCGACACCCTGATTTTGAGTGTGCACTCAGAAGTCCTTCTTTTCCAATACCATTGATATGCCAGGTGCCCCCCCCACATTTACAGTTGCCCATTCAGTGAACATAGACTTAGCAGGGGAGGAGGCTTCTCAGTGGCGCTGGCATGAAAAGGCACCCATTTGGTTAAGGAGCTTCAGGAGGATGGGCTCAGCCTCTGCAACTGTACTTCTGCAGAAACTGGGTGTAATCTGATTTGATACAGATGTATCAAATTCCATTGTAATGAGCGGGCATACATTCTGTTCTTGCTCCTGATCGATGGAGTCGGAAGAGGGCTGCTGTTGAAAGCTTCCCAAGACCTGTGAAGGCACATACATCTGGACTCCCTGCCTCAGAGCTGCCAGTGTCCCTTACTATATTATTGATACAATGTATGGCTATCATCATTGAGACCATTAATATGGTAATTGATGCTGAGCACCCTTTAATTACACCTGCTCATCTGCCCCCCTCTGATACCTGATGTTCCTCTAGGTTGGACTTAGCCAGATGACACTCAGACACACTGAGGACAATGTGATTATGACCGGAGTAACGACATTGTGGATGAGGTTGCTCCTCACTTGCTCCATAATGTTTATGTATGCGTTAATAGGCTGACCCCACCCCATAGAATGTCCCTGATACCTACATTTGTTATTCTCCATTCCCTAAGACTGTCCTGCAGAGTATCTTGGATGTCATCCACAGAGCCTAACAAGAGCTCAAGACATTTCCAAAGTGGTGGTCTGGTCCAAACCATTCCCACTACAGGGGTTAGGTCAGGTATTCCCTGATGTGCTTCAGGTTGATTCCATTCAGCTGTTTTTTGCTGGGCATACCTGCATAGCTAACAAAACTGCAGCATCCTCTGGCCTGTTGGATGAATGGATGGAGATGACCCAAAGAGATATTATGGCGCGCACTGTGGAAGTGCTCTAGGATGAGCAAATTTGGCAGTGTAGGGATGTACAATGACATCCTCTCGGCACTGCTGGTATTCACGCCTGTGCAAAATCCGATGAGGACAGCATTGGCAATGCCTCTGCCCCCTAACCCATTACAGATCTCACTATGTTGGGATTGGAATGTGGAGGGCAGGTACTGCTCCTTCTAGAATCCAGCCAGTCCCTTTCAGGGTTGGGGGGGCACACAATGGTGTGCAGAGTGATACTGTGGTGCCTGCTGTGTTGGCTAGGGTGTTGGATACATCATTCTTGGATACTCCACCCACCTTTCTTGATGGGAAGATTTCCCTAATGGCTCTCTCATAGCAGGTTAATGACCAGACGGGGAAGGAGGAAGATTGAGTCTCATCTCCCAGGCACCGTCTGTTGGGGAGCTGCGAGGAGGGTGATAATTGGATCAATCTAATGATCCTGAATGAAGTGGTGGAATAGACTATTTTCTTGAGATCAATCCTGTCCGCATTACTGAACATCCGAATTCTGTAGGGATGTGGCCATGTAGGGGTCTCCACCCACGTGTGTCATGTGCTGAAGATATCTCTCTTGAGGGTCGACGTAGAGGGAACATGGCATTATCTCCCAAGTATGTAGTGGAAAATAGTCCATCAATCGCAACTATAGCCATTTCATCCCCTGAGGATGGCGAAGAGGTAGAAGTAGTGATTATAGAGTTAGAGGAGAAGGGAATCTCAACTAGTGTCGAGAAGATTCTGTTGCCTACTCACGCTCTGCCAAGAAAGGATAAGAACAAAAAAAAGAAACACAAACCTCAAATTAAGAAAGGGGAAAATAGGCCCTCGCGCAGATCTTGGAAAATATGATACGGGAAGAGTTGTCTTCTACTCAGGCACTGGAAGCGGGTGGGAACTAGCGGGGGCAGTAGTGGATCCACCTGGATCTAACATGACTGGACCCCAGGGTTGGTATGGTCCTGCCTCTGGTTTCTAAAAATAATTAAGTTATGGAATGGCAATATAGAACAAGGAGGGGTTTCCACTAGCTCTAAGAGGCGGGCTGAAGTGTACCATCTGTTTACCAAAAAATGTTGAGAGAATGAAAATCCTAGCTAACTCCTCTCATTCAAATCTGAAGTCAGTAAAGACTGACCCTCTGGGTGCCGACCAACCACCTGGGACGGAAGAACCTCATATTCATTCATTATCTAATATAGAGGATGTTGCAAATGTAGCAACCCCCTGTTAGGCTCCACAGTAGATTGTGTATGTCATCACTTGTTGATGTTCCGGACCCTCAAGAGAAAGAGGAGGTAGGACTAATTGAGAACATCCTAAAGACAAATAGGGAGAGTCCCCTCTGTAGTCAGGATGTGGGAATTTTGGTTAGACACATGTTGCTTAACCTGCTGAAAATCCCTCCTCAGGCAGCAACACCTGATTATCACCAGGTGTCTAATGGTCTTCCGATTACTAAAGAGGGGGTGGGAGCAGAACTATTGATTGCCACTCCAGCTTGGAAGCCAGTTCCTGTTACGCCTCGGCAGGCCCGGAAGAAGATTATTGCCCTCCGTAAGGGTATGCGTCACATTGCAAACCCATTCTACGCCCACTGGCAACTGCCCTGGAAAATAGTGGCTTCGGCTCACTCCGCAGCACTCTGCGGCAAATTGGACTACGATTCCCAGCCTTCCGCCTCCCGCTGTCAGCGGTAAGGCGATGATGCGTGAACCTCGGTTTCGTCCAGTTCCGCCTTCTCCTTCCTGATTTAAACCTCAGAACCGGGCGAAACGCTGCTTCTGATTAAAGTTGCATCCCGGTGTTTAGAAGTTCCGTCTTCGATCCCACTTTACTTACCTGTGTACCAGACCTGTTTCCTCCTTCACGGACTGCTTTTGCCTGCCGCTTTTGGAAAACCACTTACCTGTGTACCAGACCTGTTTCCTCCTTCACGGACTGCTTTTGCCTGCCGCTTTTGGAAAACCACTTACCCGTGTACCAGACCTGTTTCCTCCTTCACGGACTGCTTATGCCTGCCGCTTTTGGAAACTCGTGATCACGGTATCGGTAAGACTCTTCTTTTTCACCACTTGTTAACAAGCATCTCCTGTACTCATTGTACCTTGCCGCTGAACTACATCACCTGCAATACTCCAACTCAATTGTGTCTCCTATTGTTGCTGTACCATCCTCTCCACAATCAGACTTCCATTGGACATTCTTCAGTAGTGCACAGAGACACCTTGCAGATAGTGCACCTACCCGACTCTAGCGCGGCCCTCGTTCCGCCCGGGTTCAGTTCCCTAACTAACCTACCCGTTTGTTATTTTGCACCTCCGTTTTATGAACTCTTTGGGACAACACAGACTCAACAGCACATCAGTGGTAAGGGTTTTCTATTTATATGATTCCATATTCCTTAGCTAATCGACCACTATAGTTAGTATAGGTTACATTCTCCTCTCTTCCTTGTAGGTTATTCCGGTTGCCTTGAAACAAGGGGAGGGCATAGTTCAGGTACTACTAGAAAGAGGTATCGAGGGAAAGGGATCTATCTTAAATTTCCAATTGCTCATCTCTTGTTTTTCCTTTACAGCTGGGTTCTTGGCGGCGTGTCCTCCCCGCCCTTTTGAGCGATCAGTCCCTCTGCCTGGTCCTACCCAGCAGAGGGTCACATCGTTAAAAAGGTCTTGTGCCCTCACAGAGAGGAGGCTAGGTTGGAGGCCCCGACCTAGCTCTTCAATCAATAGTTCAATCCTGTGTCTTCCGGCCACCGATTTGGTTTACTTCCCGTCCGGTGAGTAACAAAATCAGAAGCCATGGAAGAAGCGGATCCGTTGGCCACTCTAGTTCATTTGTTATCCGAACTACGGGCAGACATGACTGCCACACATGATGCCTTACACCAGCGGATTGACAACATGAGGCCCTTTCCTGCACCCCAGACTTTGGGGATTGATCCGTCCGGTGCTACTGCCTCAGGTTCTGGAGCTCATTCAGCCTCCGCCTCTGGGTTCGCCTCGGGCCCCGTTCTGATGGCCACCCAATTCCCATTGGCTCCTCCGGAACGTTTTTCTGGTGATCCAAAGCAGTACCGGACATTTATCAACAAATGCAAATTGCATTTTCTTTGTCGCCCTTCTGCCTTTCCCAATCCCACCACAAAGGCGGCCTTTGTCCTTTCGCATCTTGGAGGGACGGCGGCAGCCTGGGCTAATCCCTTGCTTGAATCCAATAGCTATGTTTTGTATGACTGTGACGCTCTTATTACAGCCATGAATAGGGTGTTTGATACCCGGTACAAGTCACAGGCCACGGATCTAGAATTCTTAAATTTACGTCAGGGTACGTCTTCCTTGTTTGCATACCTCACTAGGTTCAATCAGTTGGCAGCCGAGACGGATTGGCCCGAAGAGAAGAAGTCTGCGCTATTCTACAAAGGATTGTCTGAGGAGTTAAAAGACATCCTTGCTACTGTGCCATTGATTCCTACCACATTGGGGGAGTTGCTTGATTTGGTGTTACAAATAGATGCTAGAAGATCTGAAAGGAAGGGAGAACGGAAGAATGTGACTCCAGTACCCCTTTCCCTTGATTCCGTTAATCCTCCTTCCTCTGCTTCTTCTGAACCTATGCAGATAGGGGCAGTGCGTGGTCCGTTGTCTCCTGCACAACGTGAACATCGTCGATCCAACAATTTATGTATGTACTGTGGTTCGTCTGAGCACCAACTCAAGGATTGTCCAAAAAGACCCGTTAAGAAGGCGGGAAACACCAGAACCCGGCGATAGCAGGAGTCCCTTCACCGGGGGTATTATCTTTGGACTCGAATGTGGCAATTACCATACCTGTTAGTCTGCCAGTGGTATTTACCACTACAACTGACTGTTCTTTCTCTTCTCAGGCTATAATTGATTCCGGTGCTACTGGGAATTACATGGATTATGACTATGCCATGAGCAATAACGTTCCTGTGGTTTCTAAACCACAACCTGAAGCCGTACATGCGGTAGACGGCTCTTCTCTGGTCTCGGGTCTGGTTACTCAAAGCACGTCTCTCGTCCGTATGCAGACGGACGATGGACATACCGAAACACTTGCATTTGATCTAATTAAGGCCCCCCAGCTTCGTGTAATTTTGGGCATTCCGTGGTTACAACACCACAATCCTGACATCGACTGGGCCAGGAAGGTGGTACAATTTCCTTCCTCTGTCTGTAACGAAAGGTGTTTTAAGACTAGTAGCATCTCCGGTACTTCCTGTCAAGCCCTGGTGGCCTCAATGGCCTTGATAGGTGCCATTACCAATGCCATTGAACCTCGCATCCATGGGGAATACGCTTCTTTTCGGGACGTCTTCGATAAAGGTGGAGCAGATCAGTTGCCCCCACATAGGCCATATGATTGTCCTATCGACCTGGTACCGGGGGCTAAAATAGCTGCTGGCAGGGTTTATTCGCTCACACTGCCAGAAGACAAAGTGCTAAAAGAATACATTGATAAGGCATTGGCTACAGGGTTCATCAGACCATCGAGATCACCTGCAGCGTCTCCTCTGTTTTTTGTTCCTAAAAAAGAAGGTGACTTTCGCCCTTGCATTGATTACTGGGCATTAAACGCAATCACAGTTAAGAACCAGTACCCTCTACCTCTGATCTCTGTACTGTTGGATCAGTTAGGATCCTCTATAATATTTACCAAACTTGACCTGCGGGGTGCTTACAACCTGGTTCGCATAAGAGAAGGGGACGAGTGGAAAACCGCCTTCAAGACCCGGTACGGGTTATTTGAATACCTGGTGATGCCCTTCGGGTTGTGTAACGCCCCGGCCACCTTTCAGGCCTTCATGAACGATGTCTTTCACGATTGTCTGGACCGGTTTGTTGTGGTCTATCTAGACGATATATTGATTTACTCCTCCTCCAAGAGTGAACACACTGAACATGTGAGATTCGTCTTACAAAGGCTGAGAGAGAACCGTCTCTTCGTCAAAGCCGAGAAGTGTATCTTCAATTCATCGGAGGTTGAATTTCTAGGTTATGACCTTACCAATCGGGGTATCCGGATGAGCCAGTCCAAGGTTAAGGCCGTTTTGGAATGGCCTGTTCCTACTACAACCAAAGCCCTACAGTCATTCCTGGGGTTCTCGAATTTTTACAGGTGCTTTATCTTTTCATTTTCTACCATATCGGCTCCTTTGACAGCTTTAACTAGCTCACAACAGCCATACCGATGGACACCAGAAGCGCAATCTGCCTTCGAGGCCTTAAAAGCGGCTTTTTCTTCAGCCCCAGTGCTGCAACATCCCGATCCGCTCCTACCCTTTTTTGTGGAAGCTGATGCTTCTGGGATGGCCATCGGGGCTATACTGTCGCAACCCTGTCAGGATTCGGGTGAGATTCATCCGGTTGCGTTCTTTTCGAGGAAGCTGACACCATACGAACGCAACTATCCTATCACGGAAAGAGAATTGCTGGCAGTCAAGGACGCTTTCTCTGAATGGCGTCATCACCTATTGGGGGCCCGTCATCCGGTTACTGTCTTCTCTGACCATCGAAGTCTATTGGCATTCAAATCAATGAAGTGTCTCACTGCCCGGCAGGCCCGCTGGCACCTTTTCTTTTCTCAGTTCAACTTCACCATCACGTATAGGCCAGCCCGTCTCAACATTTGTGCAGGTGCCCTGTCTTGCCTGCCCTCTCACTCGAAGCAAAGCAAACCCGATTGCCCTCTTCTGCTGCCTTCTAGGGTAGTATGTGCATGTACTCCACGCCCTTTGCTCCGTTCTTTAATCTCGGACTGGGTGAATACACATAAAGAGGAATGTGTAGCCCTAAATCTTGATGTGGTACAAGGACTTCCCTATATTCAGGGCCGCCTGTTTGTGCCCCCGGGGAAAGCCCGTCTCCAGGCCCTTGCTTTATCCCATGACTCCTTGATAGCGGCTCATCCAGGCCAAAAGAAGACTCTGGACTTGCTCCGTCGTTGGGCCTGGTGGCCGTCTATGTCACAAGACGTGGCTAACTATCTGGCCTCCTGTTCTGTGTGCGCTCAATCTAAGGTCTCCCGGTCTAAACCTGTGGGTTTGTTGCAGTCACTCCCGGTTCCTCACAAACCATGGTACATGGTCTCTATGGATTTCATTGTGGACCTGCCACCGGTGGACGGTTTTGATACCATCTGGGTGGTAATTGATTATTTCACAAAAATGGCGCTCTTCATTCCTTGTGTGAGTTTGCCCTCTGCTCCGACTTTGGCCTCATTATTCCTTAAGAACGTATTTCGTTTCTTTGGTCTGCCTTCTATTGTGGTTTCGGATCGCGGACCGCAGTTTACGTCACGTTTCTGGAGGGCTCTGACGGCATCTCTGGGCATTGATGACAGGTTCAGCTCTGCCTTCCATCCACAAACAGATGGGCAAACTGAACGGCTCAACGCTACTCTCGAGCAATACCTGCGCTGCCTCACACTTCGTTTCCAGTCCTCTTGGTTGGCGTTGCTACCACCTGCTGAATTCGCTTATAACAATTCTCTGCATACCGCTTCTGGTGTATCTCCCTTTTTTGCATTGTACGGACACCATCCGCGGTCCTTGCCCCTGGATCCTGATCTTCCCATTGACAATCCAGCAGCTCATGCATGTGTGCGGGACCTCAAGTCCATTCATGAGGTCGTTCGTCAACACCTGCTGCATGCTCAGGCAAAGGCTAAGAAATTTGCTGACATGCATCGGACACCTGCACCCGACTACCGCGTGGGTATGAAGGTTTGGCTGTCATTGCGCAACCTGAGAATGCCTGGTAAACGAATGCTCTTACCCAAGTTTGTGGGTCCCTTTCCTGTCACTAAGGTCTTAAATCCAGTTGCTGTGCGTCTTGCATTGCCCTCGTCCTGGAAACAGCACCCAGTGTTTCATGTCAGCCTACTGAAGCCTTGTCCGGCCAATATGCGGTTACTGGTCTGCCCGCCCCCGGTGCGGGTGGATGGCAATGATGAGTTCGAGGTGGCTGATATCCTGGATTTCCGACTTCGGAGGGGTCGTCCTTTTTACCTGGTTGACTGGAAGGGTTTTGGCCCTGAGGATAGGTCTTGGGAGCCTTTATCTGATATTCATGCTCCGGCCCTGCTTCGCCGCTTTCATGCCCGTAGGGGGGTGGTGCCGCCTTTGGGGGTGGATGCTGTTACGCCTCGGCAGGCCCGGAAGAAGATTATTGCCCTCCGTAAGGGTATGCGTCACATTGCAAACCCATTCTACGCCCACTGGCAACTGCCCTGGAAAATAGTGGCTTCGGCTCACTCCGCAGCACTCTGCGGCAAATTGGACTACGATTCCCAGCCTTCTGCCTCCCGCTGTCAGCGGTAAGGCGATGATGCGTGAACCTCGGTTTCGTCCAGTTCCGCCTTCTCCTTCCTGATTTAAACCTCAGAACCGGGCGAAACACTGCTTCTGATTAAAGTTGCATCCCGGTGTTTAGAAGTTCCGTCTTCGATCCCACTTTAGTTACCTGTGTACCAGACCTGTTTCCTCCTTCACGGACTGCTTTTGCCTGCCGCTTTTGGAAAACCACTTACCCGTGTACCAGACCTGTTTCCTCCTTCACGGACTGCTTTTGCCTGCCGCTTTTGGAAAACCACTTACCCGTGTACCAGACCTGTTTCCTCCTTCACGGACAGCTTATGCCTGCCGCTTTTGGAAACTCGTGATCACGGTATCGGTAAGACTCTTCTTTTTCACCACTTGTTAACAAGCATCTCCTGTACTCATTGTACCTTGCCGCTGAACTACATCACCTGCAATACTCCAACTCAATTGTGTCTCCTATTGTTGCTGTACCATCCTCTCCACAATCAGACTTCCATTGGACATTCTTCAGTAGTGCACAGGGACACCTTGCAGATAGTGCACCTACCCGACTCTAGCGCGGCCCTCGTTCCGCCCGGGTTCAGTTCCCTAACTAACCTACCCGTTTGTTATTTTGCACCTCCGTTTTATGAACTCTTTGGGACAACACAGACTCAACAGCACATCAGTGGTAAGGGTTTTCTATTTATATGATTCCATATTCCTTAGCTAATCGACCACTATAGTTAGTATAGGTTACATTCTCCTCTCTTCCTTGTAGGTGGTTCCGGTTGCCTTGAAACAAGGGGAGGGCATAGTTCAGGTACTACTAGAAAGAGGTATCGAGGGAAAGGGATCTATCTTAAATTTCCAATTGCTCATCTCTTGTTTTTCCTTTACAGCTGGGTTCTTGGCGGCGTGTCCTCCCCGCCCTTTTGAGCGATCAGTCCCTCTGCCTGGTCCTACCCAGCAGAGGGTCACATCGTTAAAAAGGTCTTGTGCCCTCACAGAGAGGAGGCTAGGTTGGAGGCCCCGACCTAGCTCTTCAATCAATAGTTCAATCCTGTGTCTTCCGGCCACCAATTTGGTTTACTTCCCGTCCGGTGAGTAACAGTTCCTATGGCTCTGAGCTCTGGGGCTCCCAGTGGTGGAACGCAAGCTATTAATAAAATGGAGGAGATGGAGTGCCCTTCTGACAGGGGAGGTAATGATTTGCAGCAAGAGGGAAGAGGCTTAGTTGGGGTGATGGGCAGATCATTTAAATCTATCCACAACAGTGAACTTAATAACTTGTCGTGGAGACAACCGCTATTTCCTGATGACCCAAGTGTCTTACTCCACTACATGTTTAGTCACGGAGGGCCAGACTCATTAAATTGCTGGAGAATTCTTGCATTATTTATTTAACTCACACGTCTGACACTAATTTCATCTGGGGACATCAAGTTAGTGGACTTTATCCACTCTTATCATTATGATCACGTACCTATTGTGTTTTACTCACACACAGTGTATGATGCGGTATTGCAAGAAGTTGAGTCCTTTAATAAATTTGTCTATAATGTTCTCAATTTTAGTCCAGGTATTTTTAATCCACGTGTTGAGAGACAGGTGGTTGGACCTGGAAGAGGGTCAGCAGGGAAGGCAGAGTGTGAATCAGGGGTGGGGGGAGCCTCAGGTTCCCACTGGAGGTGGCTTGCCTTAAGCCTACGAGAGTCCATCTCACAATTACATGGATTGAAACCTAACCTTTAACCACACTGGAATTCTATCCTTGATGTCCTAGAATTCCAGAGGGTCTTGGTTTCTCAAGAATTCCATGGACTTCTGCTCTATCCTGGCAAACTTTTTGATCCTGTATATTCAGGAAACCTGGCTCACTACGTCTTATGTTTTGGATGGTTTCACTGTCTACTCAGAATCTGCTGTAAAGGGCCTGAGAGGGAGACCCACTGGGGGCCTATTATTGGTCATTAGGAATGACATAAACCTGAGAGTAAAGAAACGTTTTAATGTGGCGAGTTGTTGTATTGCGGTATTGTTGGAGCAAACTATGGGTATTTGTCTGCATTCTATTCTTGTGGTGAACACCTATTGGAATGTGGAGTACAACCTACAGCAAACTCTTAAGTCTGTGAACTTGCTCTGTGAAAACTGTCATGAAATCTGCCCAGTAATGCAGATTATAGTTGCTGTTGATCTTAATGTGGATATTAATAGGGAAGGAGAGCAAAGCACTGCAGCAGGAAAGTACTCAGGCTTATTAACAATCCATTCGAACAACATCATGGTAGGGGGACCTCGGGGTTGCTCAATTAAACAACTGCAATGCAACTGCACAAATGCCTGTAGTGATCATAGGGTGCTTGAGGTAACCTTAGCATGGGATCTGTGTCACAAAGGCAGGGACATTTATCCCTGTTCCCTGAACATTAAAAATGCTAAAACGCAAATCACATGGAATAAGGTAAATGTGCTCATACTGAACACAGTTTTCCTGTCTGACTTTGTTACACTGGAACTCGGAAAGCAGCTAACTGTATATACTTGTGATGGTTTTGCTCACTATGTTAAGTCCCTGATAAAAAAGGCAGTGAAACCTGCACTGAATCAGTTTAGTAAAGTGAAAGACACGCATATCTATGATGAGAAGGTACATACCATGAAGAAGGCAGTCATAGGGATATCAGGCATATTTTAAAGTCTTCTCTTTCCTGGGCCAAAACAAATGGAATATGTAAAGAAGGAAAACAATAAATGGAAAAATTGGATAAGGAGTTATCAGCCTTCCTTTACCAGGCGGACAGTGAAAGTATGCTTAAAGCCCTGAGGGATACTTCCACCAGACAATTTTGGGCTATGCTTAACTCTATGGAATTCTCCCAAATGGCAGCGCAAATCACTGCAATTTCTGAGAAGGTTTGGGCTGGTCATTTCAGCTCTCTTTGATGCCCCCTTGGGGTGGGGTTTGGTTCTCCCTCTGTCCCTGAAAAATTATCTGTGAAATTTCAAAATCTTGCAGGTTGAGATTAAATCTTTGATCACTAGGTCCTCATCGTCCATAGGGGTTGGACATAATAGGCCTTCGAACATCATCCTGAAAGGCAAACCTGGCTTCTGGTAAAAAATATTGTACATTTTCTTCAAAGATATTCTCTTGACAAGAAGCATTCGGGAGAAATGGCACATCTCCTATATTGTACTGATATACAAGAAGGGAGATGGCTGACCAACTACAGACCTATAGCCTTCCCTGACGCTGAATCAAAAAGCTTTGCTGGTCTTGTGCTAAAGCACGTACAGGAGTGTACAGATAACCGAAACCTCTTGTCAACTTTTCAATTCGGCTTCAGGAAAGATGTGTGGACAGATGTAGGGGGCCTCCTATTAAAGGTCATGCAAGACAAGGCATGGAGGCCAAATAGCCTACCGATTTACATGGGCTCCATGGATCTTTCCATGACCTTCGACCTAGTTACATCACCTCTTTTGTCGATACTTTACCATGTTCATGAGGGCACTAGGCTCCAGGTATGCCTTAACAATGTTGGTGTCCTGTCCCAGTCCATCATTGTCTCCAATGGCTTTGCCAGGGATGTATTTTTGTGCCCACCCTTTTTAATGT